>NC_090932.1:123659545-123962575 GCF_040938575.1 Ambystoma mexicanum | reverse complement strand
CAGTTACTGGTGCTCCTGGGGGTTGTCCGAATAATGAGTGACTTTGTGCGTTCTTGACTCTTTGGGCTGTAATGTTCATGGGGATGAGGGGACCATTCCTGGGACCCTCTCTTCAGGTCGCATGTTTGTCTAGTGCATTGAGGAGCGTGGAATTGTATGCACAGAGAATGTCTTTGGGGTTGGCGTTGTCTGGATCTGCCTCAGGAAGGCCAGGATAGTGGGAGCCAATTGCTCAGTGGTGAGTTTATGGGTGTGTCTAGCAGGGATATGGGGAGGTCACTTGTTCTGTGATCGATGTTGGAGGTGGTGGCTATGGTGAAGCAGACCAGTGAGTGACCTGTGTAGGGTAATATGTTGATGAAGGAGACTTGGACGGATGTGTTGTTACAGAGTTTCCAATCAAGGATCCTTCCTTTATCATGAGTGGGAGAGAGGACCATTTGGGAGAAGTTCATCTCATTGAGGACTATAGTCTATAGTGAGAGCGGTGGCCTTCTGGTCAGCGGGGTCTTTGAAGCCTAGGTTAAAATCTCCTAGGAGTATAAATTTGGTTTTTGGCTTGAGGCGGGGGCGATGAGAAAGGTGATTTTGGCATCAGGTGCGCCAATATGAGTGGGTTGGCAGCAGAGTAGTAGGATGTTGATGGTGGCTTGGGGGAGGCTTGTCAAGCTGGTTGGTGGTGGTCCATGGCGCACGTGAACACCACTAGTCATTCTCATATTGATAAGTCATTAAGCACATTAGCTGTTTTTGATGGCGTATTTAGTGTTGCTTCATGGTTTACTATTCTTAGGGTGAGCTACTAGTATTCGCGAGATGTTATACTTCTTTGTAGGGACATGAGTCAAGGTTTCTTGTCACTTTGCACTCTGAATAAAACCAGGGATGCTAATATTATTTGAAAATTGGTAGCTTCTACTATTTTTACTATGCCTCCGGTTGGTTTGACCCACAAAGTAGATCTAATTAATGGCAGGTCAACCATTAAGAATGCAGTGGTGATTATTGGCTACATTGAAGCACATGATATTGATATTTTAAATGATCACAGAATCGTGGTTTACCAACTTGTGTCAGTCATATTTCCACTTACTGGTACTAGATAAGTACCAGATAGAATGGCTTAATAGAGAGCAAAACAGCGGAGGGAGGGTTGCTGCTATCTATAAAAATAATGTTGTTCTTCAAAATACCTGTACCCTGAAATGGGGTAGTGTCTTGCAGGTATTGGCATGCTTCTACCAACTCTCTCCAAATGAGTCCCTTAAAATTATTCGGCCACTGTATTCTTAGATACTATGGACACCTATCTAGGGGTGGAAGCTAGCAATCAGCCAAATATTATTATCTTGGGAGATCTAAAAATATAGTGCAATGAGTCAAAAAATAGTGACTGTATACACCTAACAGACATTAAGGACTCACACAATCTCTGTCTCCTCTCGGATCTCCCTACCCACTGAAATTGACATTTTTTAGATCCTATATTGCTTAGAGGTTTCCATTTGAAGGATGCAGAAATTGAACAAGTTAGCTGGTCACATCATTTCATTGTCCACTTTAGCTGGACCATAGAATCTAATATGAACATAAGTAGGAAAATATGTACTACAGAACCCCAATGTAAAAAGAAAGACCTGGATCGTATTTCTGCCTCTGACCTGATGATTCATACAACTAGGACATATGATATAATAGGGGGTACACTGCTTGCTTAGACAACTACAGGCAAACTGTGATCTTATGGCACCTGTGCAAAATACTAAAATAACTATTGGGAAAGGGAATCAGTGGTTTAGTGAGAAATTGAAACAATGTCAAAGCCAATATCGGAAAATGGAAAAGAAATGGTGTTTGACTAGACCTGTTGAAGATCACATAAAAGCCAAATCAGCCCTAAAACTGTATACATTTGAGGTTATGCAGGGAAAAGTGCAAAATCTACAGAAGCAAGTTAATCAGGCAGCAAACAGTCCTAAATACATCTTTATGGCCATCAGGAATTTAGCGAAAACTGATTGCATAAATACATCTTTGCGTCCAAGTTAGAAGATGGTTAACAAATGTAACTTTTTCTTTTTTAACAAAATTGACCAGATCAGAATGAATATCGATGCTCAGTTTATTTCAGCTCCCCTCTCAAATGAGTCTGATTCCACAGTTGGGGAAAAGTCCTCTTTCTTGGAGAATTTTACTCCTGTGAGAAAAGAAAATATCGAGAAACTTCTCTGTCCTCACAAACCCACCAATTTTATGTATGAATACATTCCAACATACCTAGTCAAACAGCAGGCAGAAGCACTGAATGAACCTATACAAAGGTTTGTAAATGCATCACTATCTCAGGGCTATGTGCCAGAGGAAATAAAGAAGTCTTACCTCACGCCACTGTTGAAAAAACTTACTCTGGACCACAAAGTTCTGGCGAATTATCGCCCGATTGCAGGGTTATTATGGCCAACTAAAATACTTGAGAAAGTCGTAACCATGCAACTTCAGGACCACCTAGAAGGTAATAGTATTCAGTTCGTCTTTAGGCTGGATCATTGGATGGAGACTGTTCTGCCTGGGATGACATACTCGAAAATGCTGACAATAGGGACATCAGTATGCTTGTCATGCTTAGCTTGGTGGCAGCTTTCGGTACAGTGGATTTTAACATTCTAAGTGCTAGACTAAGTTCCCTTGTACAGGTTTCTGACAAAGCGTTGAGATGGTTTGAATATTTTTTAACCAATCGAATGCAACAGTTGAAACTGGGTCCTTTTCTTTTCGAAATGCTGACAATCTCCTGTGGAGTGCCACAGGGCCCATCTTTGTCGACCGTATTGTTCAATCTTTTTATCTGCTCTCTGCTAAAAAATGTTGCTCAACTTGATCTTCAGTATCACTCTTATGCAGATGATATGAAGATTTTTGCCAGCTTATGGCAACCGGTGGAGGCAGCTGAACATATCCTGAAAAGTGCAGAGAAAATTTGAATGTGGATCCTTGAGAATAAGCACCAATTGAATCCTACTAAGACAGAAATGATTGTCTTTGGTTCAAACACAAATCAGAAACTCTTTTTCCAATAGTTCCATGCCCTTCATTGTTTGGAATTGCTTCAAGTATACAGACTCTGTGAGAAATCTAGGTTGTATCTGGCAATCAAACTTGGGGTATAATATGCATATCAATCAGATAATTAAACGTGTATTTCCAACTGAAAATGCTGAAACCCTTCTTCCTCTAATTATGGAGGGAGACATATCAACAGTGGTAGGCACCCTTGTTAATGCCAGGCTGGACTACTCCAATGGACTCCTGCTAGGCTGTCCTAAATACCAGTTGCAGCGCCTTGCAGTAGCCCAAAATTCAGCAGTTCGTCTGATTTCTTCGCTACCATCTTCGCTTCGCTACAGTTTTGGAGTTTCGTAGGAAACTTCACTGGCTGCCGGTCCACCAGCAGATTTGGTTTAAGCTGTTGTGCCTTGTTTTTAGATGTATGCATGACCTAGCACTACCATACTTAATCCAAAAGATCAAGAACTATAAACCTACATGATCATTACGGTCCATGAATCAGGACCTTTTGGTAGTCCCTCCATCTAAATCGGTTCGCTGGGGGGACAGAAGGTTCTCAGTGGCTGGCCCTCGGGCCTGGAACTCTCTTCCGTTTCACCTACGGCAAAATTGAATCTTTGGCTATGTTTAGGAAACATCTTAAAACATATTTATTCGAGTAAATTGAAATTGAGTAGCTGTCATTTTGTTCCAAGCATTATTAGTAAAACCTGCACCTATATGTGACTTGCCACTTCGTTCCTTTGGGATATACGCATTATAAATCCCAAATCATCAAATCATCATCAGGATGCGATCTCGGCAAGTAGGAGTTCATTGCCCGTTAGTGTCTGGAGGGGGGAGGCTCTGGTGGGGAGGGTGGATTTGGAGATGATGGCAACTCCTCCTACTTGGCAAACCTGTCTGTGGACGCATAGAATGGAATAACCGGTGGGTAGAGCAAGTGATAGGGGGAGGGTCCTGCTGCCTCATGCAGCCATGTTTCTGTTATGGCCAGCAGGTCAAGCTTGTTGGCGAGTATGAGGTTCTGAATGTCAGGGACATGGACACAGATGGTTTGTGCATTTATGAGTGTGCATGCAAGGCATGCAGGGATATTGGGGAGGTGAGGGGGAGGTGGGGTTGGATGTGGCAGTGGTGGTGTGAGTAGGGGAGGGTTTGGTGGTAGCTGTAGTACAAGGTGTTGGTGTGTTGGGTTGTGCTGTGGGGCTCACCGGGTGGTGGTGTTTGGTTTCTGGCGGGTAGAGGGGGCCCTCCAATCTGGAGCAAACTCTGTGCGGGCGTGCTAAACCCAGACAAGGTACCACATGCATTTCTGGGAGGTGCGAGGTTGAGGCTGTCAGGAGGGGGTTGGTGAGCATGATGTTAGCATGGTGCAGATGTGATATTGGTTGGCTAGGCTTGGGGAGCTTGGCCGGTGATGTGGGGGTGCCCTGGGCAACTTGGAGAGGGTTTGTGATGTTGACTGAGAGGTCGTATAATCTGTGAGGTCTAAAGGAGTGTGTGTGTGGGTGGTGTAGCATGACACTTGTGGGTGATTTGTAGTCTTCTGTTGTGAGTTGGTGAGCCAATCCAAATTAAAAAGGCCTCACAGCATGCATGCCTCTTTAGTAGAAATCAACTCACACATTTTAATTTGCTTTGCAGCCACAGTGGTTAAAAACAGATGGAAATAGTACACATTCCCAGGATCATATGAGAGGGAAGCAATGAACAACGTATGATACTTTGGAGGTCACAGAGCTGAGCTCAAGCGGATGGGGATGATCTGCGGCAGATGAATAAAGATCTGCCGGTCATCCCAAATGTTTCAATGCCTTGGTTTCATGATGTGGGAATTGGGGTTTGGACTGTGATGCAACGGTTGGGGTCTAGGGTTGTGTGGAAAGATTTTCGTGACCCAATATATGGGAATTACATGTTTGCCCAATGATTTTCATTCAATGGATGGACAAAATGTGTCAATATGCTTTAATGTTAATTAGTTTAGATGATTATAAAAGTTCTAGACATAGGTGTGTTTCTTTGACAGCACCTTTTCATGCAGTTCTGTTCCACATTATGTTTGAATATTGATGTCCCAGCTATGCCTGGGGCCCTGAATAAAACTGTGTTACTTCTTGCCTGGTGTACACTCCTTTTTGGGTTACATTTGTATTTTTTATTGGTGAGTTCAAATGCAAACCGCAGTACATTACTGTCCTTCACACTACAGTGCCAGATTACCACATATAGGGCCTCATTACAACTCAGGCGGTAAGGGGTTTACGGCAGCGTTAACAGCGCCGACCCTTACCGCCTGATTACGAGGTCCCCTAGCGCCATGGTGCTTTTAACACCTGCTTTTAGCAGGTGTTAAAATCCATGGCGCTAAGGGACCATGGAGTTAATTACGCCACCGTAATTTACGGTGGCGTAATTAACGCCTTCCCCACTCCCATTATGCCCTATGGGGCAAAAATGGGAATGGGGAAGGGTAAATGGGGATTGGGGACTTACCGCCCCGCCTAGGTCGGAATGGGGCGGTAAGTCCGCCAACCACCATGGCGTAAACGTAGTTTACGCCATGGTGGTAAAGTCACGGCCCAGGCGGTAACTTACCGCCTGGGTCGTAATGAGGCCCATAGTCACTTAATTTTTCTGGGGGCCCAGGTGCATGGTGCCATACATCAGGTCCGCTGGGTGGGATGTCATTTGATGCATGCAGTGTTACTCTGTAGTTTCTAAGGACATGGTATAGTTCAAATTTCCCTGGGGCATTTTGAGCTTTAGCAATCCTGAGGACTTTATTGATCATCCTCACAAACCATTCAGTGTCCCTGTTTGATTGGGGTCATTGAGGTGTGATGAGGTGATGGTGAATGTGGAGAACGTCCAAGTCCTTTGCGAATTCCCTGCCCTGGAATGGGGGCCTGTTGTCACTCTATATGGATATGGGTAGCCTGTGTAGGGCAGACCACCACACAAGTAAAACAATCCTCTGAGGAAAAAGGCATGGTGCACCTCTTGCAAGGATAACAAGGTTTATTTTGTATAGAAAAAGGAACAAGGTGCGAGAGTGTGCTGTACAACCCAACTACCACACTCTGGGTTAGTTCAAGGCAAACACAGCATTTTAAGAGAGAATGTTGTCGCTTGTGACGCAAACCGTATATAGTGTTTGTTCCCCACCCTCATTGGCTACCGCCTATGCACATACTACCAGTCCCCTATAGTACATCAACCAATTGGCCATACCTAAACTATTCCAACCCCCCAGCACATGGTCCATTGTCCCATTACCTTGACCTCTGTGTACATGACGGGCCTTTGAGAATGGAACTGTCCCCATGGGCAGAATCACATGATGTGCACCTGGCCATTGACATGAACTCAGTGGATACTTTCAAGGTCAACATAGCCTACTGGAATTAAGAAGTGTTTGTCGTGATCCCAGACACCAAGGCGCCCCCGCCATGACTCCTCATGCAGAACTGGATTGATTTGTTGGCATCACCCCTTGCACCTTGTAGTACAATTCACGGGACATTGTGCTCTTTGCTTCCCCTTGCTAGCTGCCCCTCCACAAGGCTTCACCTGGGCCTCTCCAAGACCACACTAATCAGTCAAGTTGTGAGGGATTTAGGAGTTCTGTTTGTGGGCATCTGGCAGTTCAAATAGGATGAACATTATCCTGGGGGCGCTAGTGCACTAAATCGTTGATGGATTGTTTTGGCAGCTAAGGACCTCTGCCGCTCCCATGGGATTTTCCTTCGGGATGAGGGCAGACTTGTCCGTTGCTCGGCCTTTCGCATTCCTTTCTGATTTCACAGACTTGCAGCACAATATAATTAATGGTTTATCTATCATGCCTGAAGACCTCCTTGGGTCAAGGGGATGGGCAAGTGCTTTGGGACTCACTGCCATGATGGTTTGCATTGTTCACTGCAGCCTGTGGCAGACTAGGGCTAACACTTAATATGGCGGTGCTTCAGTAATTCTCACTGCGGGACTGGGGGCTGACTGTTACGTTGGTCATTCTTGTTGCTTTTTAACTATATTGTATTAACACACACATACCCACACCGTACATTTAGGCCTACTTAAAATTCTTAATCCATAACACCTTTGCACCACATGTTACCCATATTTTGCATATTTTGTTGACCCCACTTCACCCTACAGTCGCGCACCTTCATTTCTTTGTTTACTTAATATATTTTTCTCAACCTAAATCGCTTGGTGGGACAGGAGAGCGAGACATACACCCAAACACCTATGTGTCACAAACATCTCCTCAAGTACTGGTAGTACCGCTTCCGCCGCAGTTGATGAGATGACTTCCACTTCCGGATAGCGGGAGTAGTCGTTGATGGCTGCGAGTAGGTAGGTCTCTTCTTGTATGGAACAGAAGTCTATGCTTACTGCCTCCCATCATGGTTTGCTTCTAGGGGCTGACTTGATTGCCTCAGATCTCAGTGGTGTGCCTTTTTCCTGGCAGGGGAGATACAATGCCACAATGCTTTCCACTTTGGCATCCACTTGTGTCTATTTGCGCTTTTGTTCTGATGATGCCCTGTTGCCCATCATGTGCGAGGTGAAAATCCTGTCTTGCAAACTGAGTGGTACCAGGATGTGTGTGCACCTCAGTATGAATGTGTTGCTTGTGATAAAACCATAAATATCCCACACTAGGAAGTCATTTTCTGCTGTGGTTCAGTTGTGGTTATTTTGTAGAAAGGAATTCCACCACCTGCCAGTATTGCATCTTTCCCCAAGTCGCAGCATGGGACAGCGTTTGTTGCTTCCATGATGTTAGCCAGAGTGACTGCCTTTGGTTTCATGGCTTTTGTGATCTGGCATATGTGCTCCCCTGTCTTTTTGGACTATTTTACTTCGGCCGCCATTGCAGTGTGGGGATGCCTGGACAGGAATTCTGCCAGTTTTGACGGTTCCTACTTGGTATATGAGGTCAAAATCATAGTGCTGCAAATGTAGTAGCCACTTTCCTATCCTTGCTGGATGGTGTCGTGCCAAGCCTGTGAAAATGGGAATTAGCGGCTTATGATCCATGTATTTCCTCAATGTTCTTCCGTACAAATATTGTTGAAAATGTCTGCACCCCCACAGTACGGCAATAGCCACTTTCTCGATGTGTGACTAATGCTGCTCCATGGAGGTTAGTGCCCTGGTTGCATACTCTACCGATTGTACTCCACCATATGGGGACTTTTGCACCAAAATAGTTCCCACTCCAACTGGGCTTGCATCGATGTATAGTTCTGTCTTTAAGCAGATGTTGTAGTACGCCATACTGGTGTCGGCCGATAGGGATTCTTTGATGCACTTGAAGGCTTTTTGAAAGTTTTTGCATCATTCCGATTTAGGGGCTGATTTGTTCAGGGCTTGCAGTGTTTTCAAAATCGTGGGCAGGTTGCTTATAAACCTCCCTTAGTATGTTGCCATTCCTAAACAACTGTGCACTTCTGTCGGCGTGGAGGGAGGTGTCACTCCCTTGATATCTGCAACTGCTCTCCTGAACACCTGTGAAGGCATGCTCTCTAATCTTGACTCTAATCTTCTTTCTGTCCTCATTCTCCTAGATCTATCCCCTGCTTATGATACGGTCAACCATGCCATCCTGCTCAATCGCCTCTTCAATAACCTGGGTATCACTGATCAGGCCCTGGCCTGGTTGACCTCCTTTCTCACTGACCGACCCTCTCAGGTCCAACTGGGGTCTTTCCTCTCTTCTATCTCTCTCTCTACTTGTGGTGTTCCACAGCGGTTTAACCTTCCTCCCTGGTGTTTCAACCACTGCCTGGCACCTCTTGCCCACTGCATCGCTATTTTCTGCTCCAACTTTCAGTGTTATTGGGATTCCACCCAGGTCTCTTTCTTGCTCCCCTCAGCCATCTCTGCTCTTTCTCTCATACCAGACTGTCTGGCCGCAATTCAGGATTGGTGTGCCACCATTGATCTCTGCCTTAATGCCAGTAAGACTGAGATCCTCCTCATTGGTACACCCGCTCCCTCCTTTCCTCTCTCTCCCTGGCTGCTCACTCTGGGCCCTCTTTCTGCTCCTTTCTGTGAGGCTAAGAACCATGGTATCATCTTCGACTCCACCCTCTCTTTCTCTTCTTAAATCTCAGACGTCTCTAAGAAGTCAAACTATCCGCTCCTTCTCCTCAGAGGTATTCTTCTTTTTCTCACTTTCCCCAGGAAGCTCACTGTCTCCAGAACTCTGGTCCTGTCTAAGCTGGACTACTACAACAGCCTCTTTCTAAATATGCTTGCCTATACCCTTCGACCTTTACAACTTATCCAGAACAGGACTGCAAGACTTGTCCTTGGCATCAAGCCCAGGGACCGTATCTCTCCAGCTCTGACTTCTCTTCATTGGCTCCTTGTGGCTGCAAGGATCAAGTTCAAGACCCTTTGCATCATCTACAAGGCTTTGGGGCCTGGGACTGCACTAGCTCCAACTTTCTCTTCCTAAACATCTTCCTTTGTGAGCTTTCCTCGCATCCACCTCCAACTTTCTGAGAGTCAGACACTTCTCCAAGCACAGAGTAGGGGGTAGATCTCTCTCCTCGGATGCAGCCTCCCTCTGGAACAGCCTCCCTGCCTCTCTCAAACTTGAGCAAATCCAGCTCCCAATGCTGGACGAGATCATTGCAGACCTCACAGGCTCCAATTATTTTAAAAGAGGTACTACAAAGTTCTCGATGCTTCTAGGACTGAGGAGATACAAAAAAACAAACTTTGGTATCTCCTTTGCAGCTGAAGTGTTCCAGCAAACAATACAAACAGTCCTGCAGGGTCTCCCGGGCGTCTTAAACGTAAGCAATGACATTCTCATCTAAGCAGAAAACAGAGCGGAACACATGCACCTACTAGCAGCAGTACTCGACCGACTAGAGAAAGCCGGCCTAGCCATCCACAAGGAAAAGTGTGAGTTTCTAAAGGAAGAGCTGACCTTCTTTGGCTATGTATTTAACAGTAATGGTGTATCAGAAGACCCCCTCTATGATATGATATGATATGATATGATATGATATTGAATTTATAACGTGCTTGTACACAAGTATTTCTAGGCGTGACAGACAAGGAGGGGGAAGCGAAGGGGGGACAAAGCAACAATCTTACTAGGCCTTGTGTCATTGAGATCACGCAAGTGAGGGGAAGAGGGAGGGGAGAAGTGCCAGGGGGAGGGGAAAGGGAAGTGCAGGTTACTCAATATGTGCAGCTAGCTGGTAGCTCATAAGTGCAGAGAGAAGGGACTGTAGGTTTGGAGGTACATCCACTAAAGGGCTGTTGGAGCCCCGAGGCAGTGCAAGGGTAACTGGACATGCAGGAGCCTGGGCCTGAGTTCAGTGGGTAGCCAGGTGACCAGTGTGTGGAGCAGTCAGGGATATCAGCAGGTTAGAGGAAGAGAGAAAGCGGAAGCGAAGAGGAAGGTCTTGAGTTGCTTCCAGAACCAGAGATGGTTCAGGGATGTCATTTCATCAGAATGCCAGAGGTAGCGGAAGTGACATCACACGACCCTTGACTGCTGATGACATCACAGGAAATGGTGTCATTTGAACCCACCACCAAGTGACATTGCGGGAAGCGATTTGACCTTTCACCCCTTGGCAAAGCAGGAAGTGGCATCACATAGCATTGTACCTAAGTACACTACGAAAAATATGGTTACAATATCACTGTTATGTGATATACATATTATACAAGAATGGATCACCATATGTAACATTAATATCAGTGTGCATAGGCCCATATTACCAAATTACTGTGAATGCAAGCAGACGTCCAAGCCCAAATATTAATGCTGTGTTATTATATAGCATTTACGCTTAAGCGCTTTATATAGAACAAATATACATACAATGTCACCCAACCTGTATAAGTACCTATTTATCGACCTCAGATGGATGAAAGGCTGAGTTGGCCTTGCTAGGATGCGAGCCTGCAACCTGCAGATCACACACACACATCACAGCAGTGAGCACCCAACCCACTGAGCTATCTTACCAGCTATAGCTATCCCACCAGCTATAGTAAAATTAGCAATTACATATATGAATGTTCTCAAAGTCAGAAAGAAAATTACACTCTTTAGTGGATTCCGTTAAAGTGGTAACTGAGATTTAACAGCAGGTCAGTTTATCTGGAGGTCTGGTGCAAAGTTGGCCATATGTCAATTCTGTGTTGATCTACTTTTCAGACTTCAGAGGTTGGCAAAATATACACCATTGGGAGGGTTCATAACCGTTTATTAAAGAATTTAGAGTAGCGCTGGGAAAGCAGCACAGTCACACAGCATCCCGTACTCTGGACACTCATTACCTTATGTATGAAAACAAACAACCTGAACAGCATGCCAGGGAGATATGAAAGATAGACAAATTTCAACAAAATGGTTATTGTAGCACAATGAAATCAAGGGTCACTTTATGTGCTATGGTCTAACATTTCTACACTCTGCACAAGCTTTTAGGCACACAGATTTTGTCAAGGGACCGAGGACACCGAGATGGAATGTCTTAGGCCCTCATCATAAATTGGACAGAGTGGCAAAAATGTGGCGATAACGCCATTACGACCCAGCCCAACTATGAGTTAGGCAGAAAGTCGCCAGCTTTACCTCCAATTGGAGGTAAATCTGGTGAGTTTGCGGCCATTTGGGCCATTTGGGGCACTATTACTGTGGCACAAATTGCGCTGCGGAAATAGAGCCCAGCATGCTCCATACATGGGGACTTACAGCTTTACCGCAACTGGGAGCCCGGCACTAATAGTGGTTTGATGAGGCCCTGCTGTAGTCTGAAATGGATGCTTATTCTACTCTAAATGCTTTTTGGAAGTGTTTTTCTACATTTTGAATTTGAGGTGTTTAAGAACAGACTAAATCAGTCTGAAGTGTGCCTGAAATAAACCTTTAACGAGTCTAGCAATTATTGTATAGATTTCCAGATAGACAAATTATTTGTTATTCCTATTCTTTCTTATTTAGGGTCACTGCTTAAAGTGTTACACTTGCAGAGAAACCCCTTTTTTAAGATGCATGAAAATGTACCCTTATAATTGTCTCCAGCTACATACAGACCTAACTGTATACATATAAACATATATTGCATTTGCCTCGTATTTTGAAATCATTAACTATATGTTCAGGGTACTATGGATAATATAGGTACACTGCATTTTCATGAGTAAACGGGCCTATACAACATGTATGCACTATTTAGGTGAATTTTAAGGAACATTAGGAAAGCTATGTGGCCCTTAAATTTGAGCTTTTTTATGGTCTATGCACTTTGCACTTTACTGTGGATCTATATATGTTTTTATCATTCTTTATCTGTCCATGGCTGCACGTCCTTCTGTCATCCTCCTTGTTTTATATGGGAGGTCAGGCTGGTTTTCAAATACTGTGACTACACGAACCGTGCACCCATGGACGTAGAGCACTATGCTCATTATCTTTGCTATACAGAATGAAATTTTGATCCCCATGCATTTCCCCTTGTCTCCCCCCTTTCTCCTTTCCCTGTACCCTGTTTACCTTTACCTTTACCTTCCGTATTATTGCTGCTACGTACTTCGCACTTTGCACTTTATCTTTAGCATTTTTGCACTTCGCACTATTGTGCATGCACTAAGCACTTTATCCTTGGCTTAATATTGCTATACGTGTTGTGATTTGACCCGCTCTGCACCCTATCTTATACATGACGTCTGCTCTATGTATAGGTTAGACCGAGATTACCAATGACGTAGGTGTATACATCAGCGGCAATATTTAAATTTGTAAATTACCGTTCAAAGCGCAGCATTTTATCTAATGGTTTTATTTCAGACTATTAAGGTCAGTATGAGGTAACACTTGGTCACTACAATATGGCCGATTGTTTTTCTCTCTACATTTGAGCTACATGGTGTATGAGACACTCTATACATTGGCCCTCATTACGACCCTGGCGGAAATCGAAAAACGATGGCGGAAATGCAATACCGCCATCGAATACCGCTCGGTGCGATTATGACCCGTCACCGTAAAGTACGATGCCATCAGCGACATCGTAGTGAACGCCAACGCAAACTGCACCAAGTACGCGCACGCGCGCCATGCAAAACCGTAATTACCACCATGGCGCAACGGTACGCGAATGCTGACCCTAGCTAACATTCACTTAACGCCATCAAGCATGGCGGAAAGTACCATTCCACCATGGTGAGAATTACGGCATCGTGAACCAACCGTAATTATCCCTACTGAGTGCCTGTACACCACTCCCTGCCCACATTGCACAACACCTTGTAGGTGCAATGAAGTTACACAATGCAACCAGTGAAATGTACAAGTCACCCATGCATGCCAACGAACAAATTAATGTAGGGGCTCCAAGTGCCTTGTGAGTGGCCATCCATATTTGGCATGGCACCATTGCCGTACTGATGCAGCACAGGCACGTGAAGGTTCAAGTACAGCAATATGAACTGAAACATGAGACAAAACAACAACAGGCCCCCATCGCTTGACACCAGTGTAAGGCAACATTCAAAGCAGTATCCTGAGGGAGACTGCACCAGCCCTGTACCCTTGCCAGTAAACAAACCAACCATCAGCATAAGCATGTACCACACAAGTTGGCAGACTGACTGAGCAGCCAGGCTCATCTCAAGAGGGGCCAATGGGAGCTGCAGGGCACAGATGGCATGAATACAGAAGCTATTCCAATGGACATGACCTCAGTCTCCCTCCAAGAAACGCACGCAAACACAGGCACCTGTGACCAGCCATTTACTGATAATCACATCATTCCACCAATCCACCTGGCTGACCGGCATCTGTTACACAAAAGCTAATCCCCCGCCCCTGAGCATGACATCATTAAAACAGTCATAATGGCAGGCCCCATCCCTGACCCTACTGGGCTTCGTAGGCAAACGCGGCCAGTACAGTACCACGCAACTATACTCAGAAGCCGGAACCCAATGCAGATCTCCTCACAATACACCGCTCCACAAATAGGAATATGCTACATTACTTGCAAAGAATAACGCTACACGGTTGAAATCAGAATCAAATTTTAATGCACATCAAAATCACCAAGCCCATACAGCTATTAGGTCATAAACTCCAAAATATTTTTCATTACTGTGGGCTGCATCCGCAATAAATGACCAGCTTCTTCTTGTGTGACGCTCTGTTCCTTCATGGTACACAGGGGCTACATTCACGTTCAAAAAGGCAACATGGAAGCGCCGAGAACCGCAGGGCCGTCCCATTAGGTAGGCACTAGTCCAGCTGAAAGGCTGATATGTAGCTCCTAGCCACTAGTACTGCGTAAGGGCATGTGGCCTATTGGCGATCGTCCCATAAGATCGTAATGGTGCTCCACTGATTAACTCGAAGCAGCAGGTGTCGGGAGTAAAAGCCATCTGCAGGAGTGGCATACAGATGGCAGCGGCAAAAGGGGAGGAGATACCTGTCACCCAAATGAAATGAAAAAGAATAGCATGGGCATCAGAACTTCATTTGTATTACTCACTTCAATGATCACACTAAATCCACAGCCATATGCATGCTAGCCCACTCAAAAGGATTATTTCCACCCAAAAATCACTTGCGAATCATAACTATATAAATCGAGGTGAAAACACTATTACAAACGAGTGTTTGTGTGCATGCGTCTGTTAAGACAGAATCCATTAGATGGGATTCGTAACGTGCATAGACACAAGTGTTTGAAGGCGCGTCGAGACAGGGAGGGTTCAACAAGGGCAGATAGACGATGGTCCCACTACGGCAGCTCTGCATCACATAGCGCAGGGGAAGGGGATAGATCCCGAAAAGCCATGTACATGGCAAACTCTCAATTAAATCATCTGTCCATGCATCCATACATCATTCCCTCATCCCGGTATGAAAACGCCTGATTATTTACTCACATCACATTTGAAACTTCCATTGAGTCTGTGCGTAATGCAGTCTGCAAAATCCACTGTGCTCCAGCCCGGAATTCTAGTGTTGTGAAGTAACATGTATTTGGGAACGTCCTGCCTTATCGTCCACTACGCTATTGCGCATCCCATACTATTCATATCAATCATTGCATTCTCGCCATGGCCCCTGTCCCAAGGACATTAAACAATAGAACGTTATATTTGCAGTCAGACCTGTGGGCGTCTCCTCGCCGCTAGCTGAAAACCGAAAGCGCTGTCCTTCGAATTCCTCATTTGCAACATCACGTCGATAAGGCATCTGTGACCGCTTGAAATCACAAATTCATCCATGTAGTGCGGCAGTGTGTGAAAATGGCAACTGGCTTCACTCACAAATGGGACGCCCCGCCCGTCGGTGAACCTCGGTACAGTGCTGCATGAGGGTCCAGCGTTAATCGAGTACTACATTCCACTGACCCTTCACAAATTTGTTCGCGACTGCAAAGATAGTATATGAAACAATGGGACCATAGCAGAATGAACATATAAACCAATATTTCACTGCCATCGGGATTAAATACATGATTGTAATAGCAAGATGCCATGCGTCACATTGCAGCGTTGTGTGCGGGACGTGCTCGCCCAAAGGGGATTGCAGCTGGCACAGGTGGAATGAATCACCACAGGTGGAGGCTATACAGCCTGAAAACACATAAATTGCACACCCAACCCCCTCCCACAACCACACCCACTCCAAAATGCTACCGGCAGGACTAGCGATGTTGGCCCTGGGGGACCTGATAGCACTGCAAGTACTACAACTTCAAGAAGAAGACGAACACCAACTACTACAACAACCGGCCGCACAGAGGAGACGCAGGAGGAGGAGGAGGGCAAGGCAGGGCCAGCAAGGCCCACCAGCACAGCCACTACCACCACGCAGGCAGCACGCAATCCCACGCCTCCAAGCTCATCCGTTCAACCTCACTGCTGAGCAGATCCACACCCTCTACCGTTTGGACGGGGACACCATAACCGCCATTGTGAACATGACACACGCTGACCTTGTCAGCATGATAGATAGCCCAACCGCCATCCCACCCCTACTGAAGGTGGTGTCTGTACTCCACTTCCTGGCCACAGGCACCTACCAGCACACAGTCGGACAGTTGCATGGCATTTCACAGCCACTGTTGTCACGGACACTATCGCAAGTGCTCGATGCCCTCCTGAAGCACGCAGACGACTACATCTCTTTACCACGCTCGGAGCAGGAGATTACAAACACAAAAGTTGGATTCCATGCACTGGCCGGCATACCGGGTTGCATTGGTGCCATCGACTGCACCCATGTGGAATTGGTTGTCCCACATGCCATGGAGGCCCAGTACCGCAACCGGAAACAATATCATTCTCTTAATGTACAGATGGTGTGTGACTCCAACAGGATCTTTACACATTGTTGTGCCCGATTTCCTGGATCAACCCATGATTCTATGGTCTTGAGGAACTCTACAATACCACGCTACATGGAGCGACACGCAGGGAACAGATCCTGGCTACTCGGTGAGTCTCATTTCATGCATGATAATGTGGGGTATGCGATGCGGCAATGACCTGGCAGGAAGGGGGGGGATGCGTACGTAGCAATGTCATTCCACAAACATCCTTTATTGTCCACATACAGGTGATGCCGGGTATCCACTGAAGAGATGGCTCCTTACACCACTCCGGAACCCACAGAACCAGCATGAGGAGGACTACAACCATGCCCACTCACGTACCCGTGTAGTCATTGAACAGGCATTCGGCCTACTGAAGGCTCGTTTCCGCTGCCTCAGCAGGTCTGGCGGGGCACTCCTGTACCGCCATGAGAAGGTTGCAAAGATGGTCATGGCATGTGTCATGCTACACAACATGTGCGTACGTAGAAATGTGCCCATGCTCCCTGACGCAGAACTGCAAGCACCTGAAGATGGTCATGATGAGGGTGGGGATGTGGCAGCACCTCAAGGAGTCCGCGAGGCACAGGAGGCCCGTGAAATTCGTCAGAATATCATAGATTCATGCTTCTAGCACTCACGCCTGGTGGCTGATACATGGACACGGGACTTGTGGCACTGTGTGTGTCTGGAACATGCACAATGTGGACTGTACGCCAATAAAGGCCTCGTACACAAAGATCAATGTCCACACATCTCATTGGGTGATTATGTAATGTTTATAGCATATGTGAAATTATATTACACACCCCATCGACCCGCCACCCAAGAAAGCCCAACACCCCCCCTCCACCCTCCTACCTCCCCCCCGAACACCAGTGTCCAAAGATGCTCATTGTCAGTGGGCAGACGCTATTGCAAGCCCCCTCTCCGGGTATCAGGGGCACCCCTGCCTGTGGAGCGCAGGTTCCTCCCAGATCTACGTTGGGGGCTGCCCTGGACGGAACTTGCAACGGATGATGTCTCTGCCTGCTCACGTCCATGCATGTCCCTAAGGGTTTGTGAGAGCTCAGTGAGCACACGGCGCACAGCGGCAAGTTCACCACATACGTCTTTGGACGTCGCATGCAGTTCCCCCCTCAGGCTCTCGGTGCTTCTCTCCATTTGTACCCTTAGTGTCTCTGTACTTCTCTCCATTTGTACCCTTAGTGTCTCTGTACTTCTCTCCATTTGTGCCCTAAGTGTCTCAGTAGATGTTTCTATGACTGCCTTAGAACCCCCACATTCATCAGCATGCTCCTTGAGGAGCGTGGCCATTTGCTGCTGTTGCACGATCACCTGGTCGAGGGACTGTTGCCTCTGCTGGGCCATGGCCATTTGCGGTGGTGTCACAGAGGGGCTGATCACCTCATGTTGCCTTGCCACAGGGCTTGTGGGGGATGGCCAGTCGTCGTCTTGTGGGTGCCCCTGCGTGGTATCCTCATGGTGTACGGGATGAAACAAACAGGGGGATTGAGACAGGTCATGGATGGGTCCTACATCGACAGCACCGTTTTCTGTGTCGGAGCATGCTGCCATTAATGCAGTGTCACCTATGGTGCTGCTGCCACCAGAAGCATTGCCTTCTGTGGCATCCATTGGGGGGACCTGTGGTGCTGCTGTTGTGGGCATGCTGGCTGCTGGGGTGCCTGTTGAAGTCCCCTCCTGTGTGCTGCCACTTGATTTGTGCTGCTGCCGTGTCTTGATCCGTGCAGCTGAGCTGGAGGGTCTTTGGCCGTTGGTCTTGGCCCTCTTTGCAGGTGTGCTGGTAGGGGTGTCCTGGAGCTCGTCGTTTGAATCGGACCCTGTGGTGGAGTAAAGGAGGGCGAGCGTTATTTATGGGTCTGTGGAAATTGGAATGGCAATGTATCACATGCATTGGGGTGGTACCTGAGGGTGATTTGGGTCAGGGCCTTGGAGGTGGTTTCATTTTTGTGTGGATTGAGGATGCAGTTGTTTTGCAGCCTGCAGTTAGGGTGTGCATGCTGCACGTGTAGAGGGTGTTTTTAGGATTTTTAATTATTTATGTATTTAATGTGAGTTTTAAAGTGCGCTATCAGGCCAATGTATGTGGACGTTCTCCTGGACATGTGTTTCTGTTGCACTATGTGGACACATGGTACTTCACATGATTGGACATTGTGGATTTAGCATTGTTTTATTTGGCCCACCTACCTGATTCTTCGGATGTCTGCACTCCTTTCTCCATCCCTCCGACTCCCTCTATACTCTCCATTCCAATGGTGGAGGCACAGATTTCTTCCCAGGGGGTCAACTTGATGGGTGATTCCGATCCTCCCCCGGTAGCTGTGGCAATGTTACGGTTGGCTGATAGTATGCTCCGTACGCGTATTCGCAAGTCGTCCCATCGCTTTCTGCATTGCTGTGGGTTGCGGGGTGCGGTCCCCACCGCACTTACCCGCTGTGCCACCAGGGCCCATATGGCCTTCTTGTTCGCAAGTGCCGTCCTGGTCATTTGCGTCGAGAAGACGACAGCAGCATTCTCCTGGAGGGTCTCTGTGAGCACGGTGAGTTCCTCATGGGAGAAGTGGACTTGCCGCTTGCGGTCGCACGCTTTTTTAGCAACTTTTCCCATTTTGATTGTTTTAACTAGGGTGGCTAACGGGTTGGGATGTGTCTCAGGGTCGGATTTTTAATGGTTGTGTTGGGATTCTGATTTTATAGGTGTACGGCGTGCTGTTTCCCGTTCCGGCCCCATGTTTTTACTTCCGTTTCCGTATATTTACAGTCACCGTATTTTGCGATTACCGCTCATTACGGTGACCGCTATGATGGGTGGCGGAATTGCACCTAGGGCGCCGTACGACGGCGGTGAGGGGCGTTTTGGGGACATTTCCGCCATCGCGGACTTTGCACTTCCGCCATGGCGTAATGCTCGTGCCCGATGGGTCGGAATTAGCCGCACTTTACTCCATCGTGCAATGGCGGAAACGCTATTTACGCTATGGCGGTCAGGTCAGTTATTTTCCGCCAGGGTCGTAATGAGGGCCATTGTAACCAGAGAGTTTGTATTGTGTTTATATGAGTCCATTTTCTGTGTTTACCCTACTATCGTGAACAAGCGGTCAGTCGATCGCAAAACGCATCGATATAACCTTTTGGTTCTCCCTTGCTATGCACCTTTTATGAATAAAGAACATTTGGTGCTACCTGACTTTTGCCGTGCAGCCCTTTATTGCCAAGTACTGGATTCATTGGACCTGGCTGCTCTTGGGAGTGCATTCCGCAGATTTGGCCCTCTTTTGGGCTTAATTTTCGTTTGAAAATATATACATATATATATATATATATCCCAGAGGGACTTCAAACCTATGCCCTGATGAAGGCGGCTCCCAACACCCTGATGCCGCTGAAACATGATTCGAATTGGAGGTCCCACAACGCTTGCCTGTAATGAACAACATCTTACATCAGACAGCTTAATCCCCCCCAGTCACATAGGCAGACCCTTTTTTGGTGTCTTTTTTTTAGGTGGTCTCAAATTCTCTTTTCAACCTAGAAAGAACACAAAGAACATAGAAGCAACTCAGCTTTCATTAGTTGAAATGTTACTGTCTTTATGTGATTTAGCATTGTTGTTTCATTTTTTGTTCTGAATAAGCAGTATTATTGGACTTAGCTGCTCAATCAACCGCAATTGCCGGTTCCGGTGTATAAATCTAAGACACAGGGCCTCATTCCAAGTTAGTAAAACCGTACCAGCACCGTTTTCCGGAGCAGCTAACTACGAGTTCTGCGGGCAGGTGCTGTCCTGCCAGGTCTGACCTGGCGGGCGGAATGGCACCTGCCCGCAGACGGACATGGAAACACCGGCAACATTACCACATGGTGCCGGTGTTTCCATGTCCCCATTCCCATGGAGTCCTATGGTACTCCACGGGAATGGGGAGTAACGGAATGCCGGCTCTGGAATTACCCGACCACTGGGGCTGTAATGTCCTGGTAAATCTGGCAAGTCCGGAGCCGGTAAATCCATATGGGTCTGGCGGTAGCCTGCCGGTTTTATCGGCACGGTTACCGCCGGACTCGTAATGATCCCCACTGTTTCCGAAAATTAAGGGAACTCCAGTGAATATTTTTCAATTCATAATTAACTCACCGTTTTGCATATATTTTATACATATATTTCTTTTTCTTTATCTTTCTCAGTTTTCTGCAACCCTTATCTTCTAGCTGCGGTTTCAGACACTATCATCATTGGGTATCTTTCCTTATATCACTTCTTCAAATATCACCACTCATGTTTTTTGCATTGTTTATATACTTACTACACACACACAATTTGTTTTGTCCTTGAATCTTTTATGTCTATGTGGATCAATGACCCTTTTTCAAAATGCTCTGATTTATTATGTTAATAAATTAACATTCCTGTTCTACTTTGAGCACATTCTAGTGGTCTGTATATGTTTATGGATACAATTACTACTACATTGAACCATAGAATATTTTTTAGGTTGATGCACCAAGGTTCCAAACTAATAACCACACGAGTATCAACACTGGCAGCAGTATTTCCTTCTGTGTTTCTTATTATTATTCTAGCCCACACTGCTGCATGTCCAGTAGAGCACCCAAAAGCTTTGCTGTCTACTGAAAAAGTAGGCCAGCCACTTCAGAAACAAAGGGCCACATGGCACTGGCCACAGCCCAGGAGCTTCCATTAAAAAAAAAAAAGAAAAGAAAGATTGCTTTTTATTTTTTTACATTTCCTTTTCAGGGGTAGCAAGGATGACCACAGGGCAAGGGAAACCCCCAAATGACATGCCTGAGATGGTTCTGCTCAAGTTTGAGAGAGGCAGGGAGGCTGTTCCAGAGGGAGGCCCCGCCGAGGAGATAGATCTGCCCCCAACTCTCTGCTTGGAGAAGCGACTGACCCACAGAGAGGTGGAGGTGGATGAGGGGAGAGCTCGAGAAGGATGATGTTTTGGGAGAGAAAGTTGGAGGTAGAGTGGTCCTATGCTCCAGAAAGCCTTGTGGACAATGCAGAGGGTATTGACGTTGATCCTTGCAGTCACAGGGAGCCAGTGAAGAGATTTCAGAGCTGGAGAGATATGATCCCTTGGCTTGAGGCCAAGTACAAGTCTTGCAGTCCTGTTCTGGATAAGTTGTAAAGGTCAAAGAGTAGAGGCAGGAGGTTTTAGAAAGAGGTTGTTGCAATAGTCCAGCCTAGAGAGGACCAGAGCTCTGGAGACAGAGAGCTTCTGGGGGAAAGGGAAAAATGGATGAATACCTCTGCATAGGTGCAACTGATAGTTTGACTTCTTAGCAACGTCAGAGATGTGAGGAGAGAAGGAGAGGGTGGAGTCAAAGATGACACTAAGGTTCTTAGCCTCACAGGAAGGAGCAGGAAGAGGCCCCAAGGTGGGCGGCCAGAGAGAGAGAGGAAAGGAGGGAGTGGGTGTCCCAATGAGTAGGATCTCAGCCTTACTGGCATTAAGGCAGAGATCATTGGTGGCACACCATTCCTGAATTGCGGCTAGACAGTCTGGTATGAGAGAAGAAGCTGAAGTGGCTGAGCGGAGCCTGAAAGAGAGCTGAGTCTCATTTGCATATGATTGAACATTGGAGCAGAAAGTAGCGATGCATTGGCAAGAGGTGCCAGGTAGTGGTTAAAGAGCCAGGGAGAGAGGTTAGACCCCTAGGGAACACCACAAGTAGAGGGAGAGATAGAAGAGAGGAAAGACCCCATTTGGAACTGAGAGGGTCGGTCAGTGAGAAAGGAAGTCATTCAGGCCAGGGTCTGATCAGTAATACCAAGGTTGTTCTGGAAATGAATGAGCAGGGTGGCATGGTTGACAGTGTCAAAAGCAGAGCAAAGATCAAAGAGAATGAGGACAGAAGGGAGAATATAGTCAAGATTGGAGATCAAGTCTTCACAGGTGTTCAGGAGAGCAGTTTTCATGCTTCTGGCCGCTCTGAAGCCAAACTGGCAGTCATAGAGGCAACAAACAGATTTAGTATGTAGATTAAGATGGCGGAGGGCCAGCTTTTACAAGTGTTTGCCCAGGAAATGAGTGATTGAGATTGGCCGATAGTTAGCCGGTGAGGAACGAACGGCTGAGGGCTTTTTTAGAAGGGGGTGCACAAGAGAGTAGATAAGGGGGGAGTGGAAACTTCCAGTGGCAAAGGAGTGATAACAGAAATCGGCCTAGGGTGGAGCAAGGATGTCAATGTGGTCTTTGTTCTGCATGAGCAGGGGAGAACCTGCTTTGATGAGAATTTCATAGATCGGGCTTGTCTAGAAACATCATCGGGGTGAACAGGGGAAAGGAGGAGAAAGGAGGAGGAGAGTCGGCCTTAGACGGGCCAGGAGTGGTAGAGGCACTATTTATGCTCAGGAGAGGAGTAGAATGAATCTATTCTGTGTTTTATTGCACATGGGTTAAAGTAACATTGCGTTTATGTGTTGGATTCTTTGAACCTCCGTCTCATTATCAGTTTGACCTTTTTCCCCCTGTTTATTTATTTATTTAATTAATTGTTTTTTATAATGCGCTTAATACCCGAGTTGGGTTTCTATGCGTAGTCTTGCTTCTAAAACCAGCACGTTGATTACCACCAGCTGCAATTGCCTTTGCCAAATACGGCAACATTAGTGTCTCTGCCAAATTATAACTTTACCTCCATGCCAACAGTAGAGATGGCTGATTTTTGGAACTACTTCTTGCAGTATTTCCAAAGAACTGTATAAACTAATGTGCACTTTTTGGAAAAGAACATTTTCAGACTTATTTTAACGATAGAAATGGAGGAGGTGTAATAGTGGATACTACCGTCATTTTACAAGGAAAATTCATGTGCATTAGAGACAGTAGTGCACTTCTGTCCATCATCTAGTAAGCAGTGTGAGAAGGTGGTAAATGCTCACACCCCTTGGTTTAAATAATGCACAAGCACATCAATTCACACAAAGAAAACACACCTTATTTCCTCTGCTTTTTCCTTTCAATAAAACATCTGCAGCTCCACCTTTCGGATGGAGGTCAAAATTGGAGTACTGTTTGTAAGGTATTGTATTTGACCTCATATCCTGTAGTGTTTACCACATGTGGTATTTCTACGAATATTGCAACGGCTGTAATCAGGCAGGCGGTAAAAACAGACCGCATTTTAAATAATGCTCGTTTTTAATCCTAGTAGCAAACTCATAATGAGCCCATGGTTTGTTAGAGGGCACACCTTTATTCTAAACATGCAACTATGGAGGGAAAGGGACCACACCTCCTGAATAACCACCTGATACCCTAACATGTCTACAACACGTGCCCATTCTGCATCAGCCTGACTACTCTGCCCAGCCATCCTAAGAAACTAGCACTAGGCGGCAGAAACGTGGCCCACATGGTCTCCGAGCTTAGGCACAACCTACCCCAACATTGGCAAGATAAAAAGAACTGTTTAACCAAGCTTTCTAATTAAGTCTGCACATTTAATGCCTGAGCAATACCTGTATGGCAGATTGTGTGTTTATTAGTGTACCCTGTGCCTTGCTTTAGTCAACCAGAATCCAACCAGTGTAACTGAAGGTTTCTCTTCTTCCCTGCCTTATGTCTTGTGTCACAGTCACAGGGGTACTGACCTACTGCCACCCCCCACCCCCCGCCTCTCCATCCAGCTCAATGAAGCAATACTAATCATGAACCTCTTTGAGAAAATAACAAAAATCAAATACTCATTTTCCTTTTTTTTTTAATACAGTTGATTACACACTTTTTAAAAATGAAACGAAAACACACATAAAAGCAAGGACTCAATTAAAACAATCGCAAATCAAGTGTATAAGACTGTACTTTTGACACATCATAATGCTCGAACATAACTGTTCGTTATCATCCGTGCTCAATGCCGATAGACACGGCTTCTTTACTTCCATTATCTGCATCTTCAGTAGCAGCTCCCCCAGACTGCACGTCTCCTTCAGCTCAAGTCTTGAGGTTTCTCGTTGGTCTGTCGCAAGAAGTGATGTATGCACTTGAGGTTCAGTCCTCCACTTTTCTTCCTGCACTTTCAGACCTACCCGGCCTGCTGCCATAAACCCAGCACTTACCACTTGCTGGCTGCACTTCCATTGTTTGTTGCCTTTTTATTTATTATTTTATTATTATTTTAGTTTTTTTCCTCCTCGCTCTGCACTCTCCTTTTGTTCCCCCTTCCATGCACTTCTCCCCCTGCCCCTCTACCCTGCACTTGCACGTTCTCAATGTCACTGGGCCTAGTAAGATCGTTGTTTTTGTTCTCCCCTGTTCCCCTTCCCTTGCCTTGTTGCGCTCTGAAACACTTGTACATGAGCGCGATAGAAATAAAATATCAATATCAATATCCATTGATTTCCTCTTGAGCCTTACTGTTTTTCAGCGGCTTATTCAGTTCTTCCAAGAAGAAAGTCAAGGCAAAGACTAACTTATGTACTTCTGTTCTTCTCCATCCAGCATTCTCTTCCACCCGTCTTCCACTGTCACTGCCACATTTTTGCTACATTCCTCTCCCAGATATCTCGTTCTCAAGTCTTTTAATTCTGGGCATAGGGTCACCGGCTGTTTTAGTGTCTCGTCGTTTTTTTGGACGGAAGCAGCACGTAATGTCTTTCACTTAACCTTTTTTCCTTCTCCTACTTTCCACTTCCTGTGTAGGAAACAGATTCAGTCTGAACTTTAGAAACTTTTTTCTGCGTGTTTTACATGGAAATGTTTCCAGATACTTTGGCAGTTCATCACGTGCTTTGCTCTCACTTGCAAGTGATCTCATGCATGCACGTTGGGTTCTCTGGTCCGATGTCTCAATGCAATTGATCTCCCAAAGTTTTTTCTTCACCTCATTTGGATTATTTGCTAGTGTATCTTTATCAGTCATAAGTTGTAATATAATCTTTTCACAGCTTTTTTACCATTCCTCAAGTACCCCAGCTGGATTAAGTGGATATTGTGTGCTAAGAATTTCAAATTTCGGCAAATTATCCGCTCCCATTACCTTTCTATACAGTGTCAAGGTGTTCCACATCACTCGCGCGTTGATTCGGGATAGCCCTAGTTCATAGCGTATCCGTGCCGTGGGTGTATGTAAGGATGACGCAATGCGGTGAGTTAAAGATTAAACTTTAGGTTTATTTGTGCGGGCCCACAGGCAAGTCTTCGCCTAGCCACATAGCCACACTCTAACAGATGCCGTGTCACGCGACTCAAGCTCTCATAAAAGTAAACCAAGAGCATGGCTCGCGAGACACCGCGTTCCGAAACACGTAATCACTACATATCTCTCTCCTTATGGAAACAGAAAATTATATATATAACATAACAAAAGAAAAGAGGTTAAAACAAACCAATCACATTTACATATGTGAGACACAACCGCATAATCCCACAATAACACTTGAAGATGTGTGATACACATGAATACAAATAACTTCCAATACATTTTAAGAGACATAGGGCCTCATTACACGGTAGGCGGTGAACCATGGCGCAATTAGCGCCATGGTTCATGCCGGTAAAATACCGGCACCGCCTTGGTGGAAAGGGGAATTACCGCCCCATTCCAAGGTTGGAGGGGCGGTAATTCCCCCTTCCACCATTGCCCTTCCCCATTCCCATTTTTGCCCCATAGGGCATAATGGGAATGGGGAAGGCGCTAATTACGGCACCGCAAATTGTGGTACCGTAATTAGCTCCCTGGGTCCCTTTGCGGGTTGGTTTTTAACGCCTGCAAAAAGCAGGCGTTAAAATCCCCAACCCGCAAAGGGACCTCGTAGTAAGGCGGTAAGGATTTACTGGTACCGGTAAAATACCGGTACCGGTAAACCCTTACCGCCTACCGTGTAATGAGGCCCATAGTCTTTCATCCAGGCAGGCTTGAATCTGGACCTCTGAAAACAACTCAACCTTTTTTGAACACACTCATTCTCCTCCCTTCTTACCACACCTTCATTATCATCAGCCTCCTCCATCCTTATCACCTCTTCATTGTCCTGGTCTCCTGCTTCCATACCAGTTCTCACTTCACATGCTTTAGCAATCTTCCCTTTCGACCAGACTTCTCCTCCTGCCAGGATGACTACCCCTTTCCTAACCGCAGAAATTCTGGAAGGTCCTATGTACTCGCTGTTCAAACATTTGTTGACCAATCTAGGATTCCTCACATACACCAACTCTCCCACTTTCCACTCACGATCTTTTACCTTCTCACAAGCATCAAAACTACGCTTATTCTTGTCCTGGCTCTCCTTGATATATTTCATAATTTGCTCTCTGTCCACTTGAACCACTTTGGCCATTCCCAATCATCCTGGACACAATTTTCTTCTCGGCTCCCTACCCTTGAGGGATACAAAAGGTGAAAATCTAGTCACTGAGTGTGGCGTAGTCACATAATTCCACGTCATGAATTTCAACATCTCCCTTCAAGGCTGCTTCACCCTCATAGCCAACTGCAATCCTTCTTTCAAAAAACGATAAACTCTCTCCACCAGGCCATTGGCCCTGGGGTGATACAATGCCGTCCTGACATGTTTAATACCATAGCTGCTGAGGAATTTCTTCATTGCCAAAGAGACAAACTGAACCCCATTATCTGAAACAAGTTCAGTGGGCACACCGTCTCTAAAGAAAATCTTCTCTAAAAATGCAATGAGTTCCTTAGCCGTGACCTCCCTTACTGCTTCCCATTCAATCCATTTCGTGTGAAAATCAACCAGCACAAAAAAAAACCTCAATCCGTCTCCCAAACCCATAATGTGTCCCATAATATCCACAGCAACTTTAAACCATGGCTGCTCTGGCACAATATTAGGAACTAAAGAGGTTTTCCTTGTCACTTTAGTTTTGTCACTCATTTGACACTCCATACAGTCCTTCACCCACCTTTCTGCCATTTTGTCAATTTGCGGCCACCAAAAATGTTGGCGGAGTTTCCTCTTCATCGCCCCTTCTCCTGGGTGACCCTCATGAGCCATCTCCAAAAGAGTCTGCCTGATTGACTCTGGTGGAACCACACATCGTCCTCTCCTCAGTCTGTTCTCATGTATATTCAACTCCTCCTTGACTTCCCACCATATGTCAAATCTCCTATCCAAACTATTCTTATGAGGCCAACCCCTCACCGTCCATTCTTTAATCAATTTGAGCTCTTCATCAGAATCTTCCCCATTCAACCACTTCTCTTGATCAACTGCTTCATTAACTTCAGCCACCACCGATTCCTCCGCTGCCTCACTCTCCACTATCTCAACTCCACTCAACGGCATCCTAGAAAGGCAATCTGCTACAAAATTTCTCTTCCCAGGTAAAACACTCAGGTCAAAATTATACCCTTGAAGACCCAAACCCCACCTGCTTATCCTGGGAGAAGCCAGAGCCCACCTCCCACTCTCAAACAACTGCACTAATGGCTTGTGATCAGAGCGAACTACAAAACCGCCTGCCCCACAAGAAAAAATTAAAGTGCATCACAGCCCAGAACATAGCTAGAGCCTCTCTCTCAATCACTGAATATTTGGACTCCACCCCTCTCAATGCTCTTGAAGCAAAGGCAATAACTCTCTCTTTATTTTCCTTATCCAGTTGTACCAAAGTAGTTCCCAAACCCATCATACTCGCATCTACAACCAGAACTGTTTTGCCCATGGGATTAAACCTCCCGATAGACGGTGCTTTATTGATTGCTTCCTTGATACTTTCAAATGACGTACCACACTCTGTAGACCACTCAAACATCGCCCCTTTTTTGAGAATAATTCTTAGAGGAGCCGACACCATTGCAAAATATTTAACAAATCTATGGTAATATTCTGCAAGTCCTAAAAAAAGACCTCACCTGGTCTTTGTCAGTCGGCACAGGAGCTTTTTTCACTGCCTGCACCAAACACCTTTTTGGTCTCACACCCAACTCATCGATCTCATGTCCGAGGTATTCCACCTTGTCCACCGCAATCTTACACTTGTCCCTCCTGACAGTCATACCAGCCTTTGACAATCTACCCAACACTTGACTCAACACCTCATCATGTTCAGCCTTTGAACTCGCAAACACAAGCATATCATCTTGGAACACTACAATGTTCTTCACTCCCTCCATAACTTTATCCATCACTCTTTGAAATACGACCGCTGCCGAGGCAAGGCCGAATGACATTCTCTGATACCTAAAAGTTCCAGAAATTGTAACAAATGCGTCATATGCTGGCAATCCTCCTTCAAAGGAATCTGATGATAAGCCCGAGAAAGATCAATTACAGAGAATACACTGGCCTTATCGAGAGTTGATAACTTGTCGCTGATTATCGGCAAAGGGTGCATGTCCACTAGAATCTTCCTGTTGATGTCTCTCATATCTACACAAAGTCTTATATCACCATTTGCTTTTGCTGCTACAACGACTGGCGATAACCATTCTGAGCTCTCACATTCTTCAATAATCCCTTTCTGCAATAATGACTCAATCTCAGTCTTTAGCCTCTCTCTCAGGTCATGAGGTATCAGCCTCACTTTGTGCACTTTAGGGACTGCTCCTGCCTTCAATCGAATCTCGTGTTCAAAATCTCTGACCATCCCCAATTCTCCCTTAAAAACTGTCGAGAACTCTTTTTCCCACTTGTCACAAATCTCAGCTACTGAAACTGGTTCCTCGCCACTTGCTTGTATTCTGATCCCAAGTTTGCGATGTTCCTCCCAGCCTAACAGGGATGAGCCTTCCTGTGTGACATATACCTCTGAATCGCAACTCCTGCCTTTATATTTAATAACAGCTTGAAATCTGCCTAATAAGTGTATCTTGACATTTCCATAGGCATATGGCTCTATGCTGTGCTCCTTCAGTTCACTCAAATTTCCTTGTAAGCAAACTTCATATGTCTTCCTGGATATCAGAGTCCATGGAGAGCAACTATCCACTTTTAAAGCCACTACCCTTCCATTCATCAGAAATACATCAGTCGGTGCACTGCGCTTGCTGGATACTTCCGAAACCTCCAGCACATGTTTGGTTTGAGACAGTTGAACAATTTCAGCATTTTCTTCCTGCTCCGAGATCCTTGCACTTGACCCAATGTATTGCACTTGTCCCAATTCTCTACACACTCTGGCGAAATGTCCTTTCTTCTTGCATTTCAAGCAGAAAATGTTCCTTGCGGGACAAAACGTGCTTGTAGAGATCTGGCGGTTGCTTCCACATTTGTAGCATTTGACCTCCTTACTCAGATTCATTTTCTTGAACGCTCTCACTGCCGCCACCTCACCTTCTGGTTTGTCACCCTTCATTGTGGACATGTATTTGTGGGTCTGTTCCATTCCTCGGGCAATCTCAATTGCCACTTCCAGTGACACATCCTTAGTCAACAACCTCTCCTGTAACTTCATGTTGTTAGTACAACGTACTAACTGATCCCGTATTAGTGAGTCGGTCAGCACTCCAAATTCGCAAGTGTGACTTAGGGATCTCAATGCTGCTACAAAGTTTTCCAAAGGCTCCTGTGGGTCTTGCACTCTTTGAAAGAATGTGTGTCTTTCAAATGTTGCGTTCTTCTTCGCCTCAAAGTGAATTTCAAGTTTTCTCTCAGCTATAGTGTATTGGTCCACATCTCCTTGACCCTCAAGTGGTGGTTGAGGCAATCCATCATAGACACTACGACCCTCAGTGCCCAAATCGTGCAGAAGAATTGCTTCTTTCCTGCCTGCAGCAAACTTGTCGCCCCCAATTGCCACCAGGTAGGTATCAAAAATCTTCTTCCACCTGTCCCACCTTATGGGTGGTGCTCCTGGTTCAGGTAGAAAGGGTGGAGGCGGGGCCATGCTGGCTGCAGCCATGATAAGTTTCTATATTCCTGCTAAGACCAGTAGTGATGTTCCAATTTTTCGTTTTAAACTTCTGCACTTGAAATGAAGACTTGTCTAGTCCTTTTACTTCTTCCCACTTAGGTAAACAAGATGAATTCCTAGAATTCACAGACTTTGAACGGTGTTCTCACATTGCTCTGAATATCAGCGGCACAATCCGTTCAACCGCGCACTAGCAGTGCTTTCAATCTGTCAGTTGGGCTTGTACAAACGAACACTGTCTTCGGCTTGTGGGCGGTTCAGGGAACGGGGCTATAGCCACATCCCAATTGAGCAGACTGCTCTCCCTCCACGTCGTGCGTCCGCCTCTCACCGCCCCCCTCTGCCTCTCCTCACCTCGTATGCCTGGATGAGGTATTGCAGCCGGGAGACTCCGCCGCACCCTTCGCCGGGCTTTTCCGGAGCGGTCAGCAGACCGTTGGAAGCGTTCCCCTGCTACGCGCTTCTCCGCCTTCAAGCCCTGGGACACGGAGGATTTCTGATTGCTACGGCGAGGCATCCCGCCGCGCAGCCTCCAGCCGTGCAGGCCCGCTACGAGCAGTCTCGTCGCCAATGTAAGGATGACTCAACGCGGTGAGTTAAAGATTAAACTTTAGGTTTATTTGTGCGGGCCCGCAGGCAAGTCCTCGCCCAGCCACACTCTAACGGACGCCGTGTCACACGACTCAAGCTCTCATAAAAGTAAACCAAGAGCATGGCTCGCGAGACACCGCGTTCCGAAACACGTAATCACTACAGTGTACTTTGTGGCAGTTGTAGAATCCTCTAACAAAAGATGTTTTCACATTGTGACCACAATGTATATGGGCACCCCAACATGGCCTCTGCCCCATGAATTGAGGCCGGTATAACTTTTTTTTTTTTTTTTTAAATTTTGTTTTTATTGACAACATACACAACAGGGTGGGCCAACTGGCCTATCCCACCCGCAATAAATGCAGAAGTAATCACATTGTCAGGAACATTTTCTGATTAACTCCCAACCCCTATTCCCCCCTCCCCATCCCTCCCCCCAAACATTTGTCGCGCCAACTTTAGGGATAATGCATATACCTTGAGCATAGGGAAGAACACTTGCTTAGCATTTGACAGAAAAACGTGAACCTTGAAACAGTGGGGTAATACTATGAAGCGGGTAGGCCGGGGCAAGTCCAACCCCCCAAGGAGCGTGGGGATTTGCGCAATTTAACCTTTGGCTTAAACATTCGTTCGATCACCCCTCTACAATCGCATAGTAATACAGTCATCGTGCAGCAGCACTGCTGTCCATTCTTGGACAAAATCAGACATGGTATCGTTTGCTATTGCCGAGAGTTTTTCGTAACTGAAAATCACCCTAAGCTTGCAGAGCCATTCCTCCTTGGAGGGGGCCAGGACACTCTTCCATTTTTGCGCAAGCGCCAGTCTCCCTGCCCGCAACATAGCGCTGATGACCTTGGGGAAGGCATTCCCCTCCGATTCAGGCGTGGGGGAGCCCAGTAGGATTTCCAGCGGGTGCAAAGCTGGTCCATAACCCTCGATATCTTTGATCCAGCTAAGAAGCTCCGCCCAGTATATCTGTATGGACGGGCAACTCCACCACATATGAAACCAGGTTCCCCGTTGGTGGCATCCTCTGGGGCAGAGGGGGGAAACATCCCGGTACATTCTAGACAACAGAGACGGGGGGCGATGCCATGAATGGAGGATTTTAAAGTTGTGTTCCATAGCTGCTGTGTATAGGGAGCCCGTGAAAATGCACTTAAAAACCGCACTCCAGGTGTGATCATCTATTAACATGCCCATCCTCTCTTCCCATATGCGCTTGAAGGGTTGTCTGCCTTCTAGGTCCGCTGTAATCAGCACACTATAGAACTTAGATAGCGAACCTTTGCGAGATCTACTTTTGGCCAGAATTAGTTCGAATGGGGTGAGGGGGCGACTAAGCTGTTCGGACCACCTTGATTGGGTAAGTATCCCCTTCATCCGCAGAAATTCAAAAACCGTAGGGGGCCTATCCACCAGAGCCTCCGTCAAACTGTCATATTCGATGAAGCCCTCTTCTCGTGTAAGCTGAGAGACTCTTTCCAGTCCCATGTCAGACCATGCCTGGGTGTCCCGAAAGCCCCTCATGTCCAGATCGATGGGGGGGCCCCAGAGTGATGCCAGAGGAGAAGGCCATGTAGATATCAAATTATTGGCTTTGTTGGGTTTCCACAGCGTCCAAAGGACTGCTAAGGTAGGATGTGTCTTGAGTTGTGGGGGGATTGACCTGGGAGGGGCCCAGAGATAGTCCCTGACCTTCCTCGGATGTGCGTGGATGTCTTCGATATACGTCCAAAATGTACGCATATCGTCCCGCATGTGTTCCAACATCACCCTGAGCTGGGCTGCTTTATAGTAAAGCCTAAAATCGGGGAGTCCAAAGCCACCATGGGATTTTGGGAGGGTCAGAGTGGAGGTTTTAACCCTGGGTCTTTTGCCATTCCAAATGAAGTGGAGGACACGGGACTGGAGCAGCTCGAAAAAGGCTTCGGGAATCACGACAGGGAGAGCGGAGAAGAGATAGAGAAGGCGTGGCAGAATGTTCATTTTAACCGAAACCATACGTCCCAACCAGGAGAGTGTGAGGGGGGCCCATCTTTTGAGATCACTAGTGACCCGGGCAAGGATTTCAGGGAAATTCCGTTGGTATAGCTGTGACAGATCACTGGGGATGATGGTGCCCAGATATCTAGTGGATTCTCGCTCGATTCTAACCCCCTGAATGTCAGTTTTATTCTCAATTTCTTGTTCCCCTGGGCCCATTGGCATGATGCTTGATTTGGATGTGTTTATTCTCAGTCCCGAAAAGGAGCCAAATAAGCGCATAAGATCAAACAGCCTCGGTAGGGATTTTTGGATGCTGGTCAGGTAGCCTAGTATGTCGTCTGCGAATAGGGAGAGCTTAAACTCGCACTCACCACACCGTATACCCACAATTTCCGGGTCGTTCCTAACCGCTATAGCCAGGGGTTCCATGGCCAAGGCATATAGGAGAGGTGACAGGGGACAGCCTTGCCGGGTGCCTCGGGAAAGGGAAAAGGGCTCGGACGTACCCCCATTAACCAACACTCTCGCCGTGGGCGAGTTGTATAGTGCTGCGACCCACCTACAAAAATTATCTCCCAATCCCACTTTCCTAAGGACCTTGATCATGTAAGCCCACTCGAAACGGTCGAAGGCTTTTTCTGAGTCGAGTGAAAGGAGGTACCCCTCCACACCCTGCTCGGTTGCCTCGTGCATAAGGCCGAGGGTTTTTCTGATGTTGTCTGACCCCTGGCACCCCGGGATAAAGCCCACTTGATCTCCATGCACCAGGGTTGGAAGGAATTTTGCCAATCTGTTCGCCAGAAGTTTCGCCAATATTTTGACGTCAGTGTTCAGGAGCGATATGGGCCGATAAGACTGGCATAAGGCTGGGTCCTTGCCCTCTTTAGGTAAGACCACTATTAAGGCTGACCTCATTGTGGGTGGGAGGGACCCCTGGCTAAGTGTGCTGTTGAAGAGTTTGGCCAGAAAGGGGGCGAGTGTGGATCTATAGGTCTTATAGAATTTAACTGAGAAGCCGTCGTCCCCCGGGGCCGTACCACTTTTCAAGGAGGAGATAGTGTCAATTACTTCCTCCGATGAAATGGGGATTTCCAAGGTGTCGGCTTTGTCTGGCAGCAGGCCCGGGACAGGGAGGGAATCCAGGAACCTATCAACGTCAATCCCATCCCCCTTGTATTCTGAGCAGTATAAATTTTCATAATATAGCCTAAATTGTTCAGCTATTTTGGAGTCCCTTGCAGTCGAGTTACCGTCCGCAGAGCGGATTGAATTCACTCTCCTGCTATTCCTAAGTTCGCGGAGTCTCCAGGCGAGTATCTTGTCGGCCTTTTCCCCTTTCTCCATATATTTTTGTTTCAGAAAAGAGAGCTTCCTTTCCATTTGCCCTACTTGAAGGTGAGCCAATCTAGTGCGCAGCTTCTGTAATTCCTCCCACTGCCCAGGAAACATCTGTGTTTTCAGTTTACCACCTGGTTGTATGGCCTCTATCTTGGTTTTCAGGTCTCTCTCTTCCCGGTCCCTCTCCCTTTTCTTCCCCGCCCCGATGCCAATCAGGGTACCTCTGATAGTTGCCTTAAATGCCTCCCATACTCCCATAGTGCCTACCTCCCCGTTGTCGTTCAGGGAGAAATAATCTTCTATGGCTGTCAGGAGGGTTTGGCGCGTCTCCTTGTCGTGAAGAAGGAGGTCGTTACAACTCCACCGGGAGCTGGCTGCAGGGGTAGGGGGGAGGCCAATCCTAATCTTGACCATGTCATGGTCCGTCCAGGGGACGGTTTCCACACCAGCGCTGGTGATCTCTCCCCACATAGATGCATCTACCAGAATATAGTCTATGCGCGAAAAAACATCATGAGGCTTGGAGTAGAAAGTGTAATCGGGGTTCAGACCTTGCTTGGGTACACTCGTGTCACACAACCCCAATTCCCCATTCACTTCCTGGAAGGCAGATGCCAATTTTTTGTGGAGCCGGATGTTGGGGCAAGGGTTCACAGATTTTCTATCCCTTTCGGGACACAGCACCATGTTAAAGTCCCCTCCCACCAGGAGGGTGCCCTCCGCGAATGCCATTATTGTCCCCTTCATGCATTCCCAGAAGACGTCCTGCGACTCATTTGGGGCGTATAAGCAGACCAAGGTGAACAATCGTCCCCGCACATCCCCTTTAACCATGAGATACCGACCCTCGGGGTCGGTCTGTGCAACCTTAAACCCAAAGTGAGCCTCGGGGGACACCAGCAAAGCTACTCCCCTCTTCTTGGACTGGGTCGAGGCCGAGAATACCTGATCTATGTTTTTAGCCTTGAGCTTGGGCTCCCTCCCCCGAACCCAGTGGGTCTCTTGCACAAAGAGGAACTGTAGTTTCGACCTCGTGAATTCCCGCATGAGCAGCGACCTCTTGGTGGGAGAGTTGAGCCCCCGAACATTTAAAGACCCCACTGACAAGGATTGAAGTGACTCATCCATTAGGACACGTTTTGAAACACATAACTCCGAATTCAAGGATGCAAGCGTCGTTAATCCCTAAATGTTTCCGCACCCTACAGAGGGCTGGTAATTGTCCCCAGGGTGCGATCAAGTCCCCAAACTTTGGCGTACTATAACAAAACCCCAACCGTCCCAACTTCCCCTCATCTCTCCCCCTACCCCCCTCCCCCCAGATCGCCTGGTTGTGTTGAGGCGTCGTCCCAAGGTCACACAACCGGCCAACCATGTCTCCCCCCTCCGGGCTCGGTACCTCTTTATAAACACCCATTCGAGCCCCCCCCCCCTCTCCGGGATTAATGCAAAAACGTAAAAGTTAACAACTTCCCCCCTTTGCAACGTCAAGTGGATAACATTTTCATCGGATTCCAGTGTTTTGTTTCAGCCATTATGAGGATCCGGCAACGCCGGAGCCACTCTCCTAAATTTCCTTTGGCCTCGTACTCTACGCCTCTCCTTCGGAGCGTTGTTCTTTTTTGGGCCCATCGGGGCACGCTCCCGGTCGCGGTCTCCCCGTTCCAAACCCTGACTATCTAGGAGTTCGCCCGTCACTCTTTGGATGTCATCCTCGGTGATCAGGGTATACTTATATCCCTCCAACTCGAAAGATAGGGAAAAAGGATACCCCCACCTGTATCGGACTCCCTTGGCTTGGAGCATTTTCGTCAGGGGGGAACAGAGGCGGCGTCTCGCCAGAGTGAAGGCCGACAAGTCCTGGTATACCGAGATCTGGGCCCCCTCCCATTCCACCGGGCCCTTCTTACGAGCCAGTTCAAGGATCCTACTTTTTTCTGAAAAGTAGTGGAAGCGGACCAAGACGGATCTGGGGCCTCTGGAGGCTGCCCCAGCTCTATGGGCCCTGTCTATAGTGGGTTCGTTAGTATTAGCTCCATCAAAAAGCACCCCCACCACCGCGTTGACTGCCTTGACAATGTCTGCCTGGGTTTCACCATCATGTTCCGGGAAGCCTAGGAAACGTAAGTTGCAGCGCCTTTCCCTGTTTTCCAGGTCGTCCATTTTTAGTGAGCATTTCTCTTCTCTTCTTTCAAGCTCCGACAGGCGCATGTCAAATTGGGTCTCGAAAATGTCACTCGAAGACGTATTGTTCTCCAGTGCCTGCACCCTGTCTTCTATATTGTCCACCTTTTTGTCTAGGGTGTCCAGCCTAAGGGTGATATCTGCGCGGAATCCTCTAATTTCATCAAGCAGGGCCGCCATACCCCTGGAGACTGAGTTTGCCTCTGTCGCTTCTTGTTGCGTTTGGGCGGCCATTTCAGGGGCAGAAGGGGGCTCGAGGGACGGGCACCGAAACCTCTGCAGTGTTTCCCTCCAGGTCATAGGCCCTCCCTGGGCACTCCCGCTCCCCGGTGTCTGCCACCGTGTGGTTGTGGCCTACGGGGCCTGCTTGTCTCCTCAGCTTCCTGGGGGGAGCGGGGGCCCCTGGCAGCTCTGCGGCCGGGGGTGGGGTCACGGTTGTGGGGGGGCTGGAGCCCCAGGCAATTCCTCCGTCGTGGGCGGGGGTCTTCCTTTCCCAGATTTTCCTTGTTTTATATAATTTTTTTTTTTTTTAATGTTTTTTTTATTTTTTATTTCCCCCGTAGTTGGGGGCCGTGACCTGATGTGTGTCAGCGGTCTGTCCTTCTGCGGCGTTTGCGGGGGGTAGGTGCCCTCGGTTGAGCCCCGTGCACCTCTAGGGCTCGGGGTGCCTCCGGGGCTAGTGTGGGCTATCCCTGGCTTCTCTCCTCCTACCCCCTTTTGGGTTGTTATTACCCCCGGAGGGTGCCCAGCCCCGGGGTGGGTCTCCTTACCTCGGGGGGGCCTCACCCTCACCCAAGCCACTCGTGTTCGCCCCACGCGGGCTCACCAGACTCTGCGCACTCCTGGCGCCGATCCGCTGCAGACTCCCGGCTGGGGGGTTCCCTTGACCTGCTGCGGCGCCTCCTTCTCCCGCTCCGTGGTCCACCTCACGGACCGTATCGTCGCCGCGAGCCGCCGTCGGTCAAGGCCGGAGTCCCTTAGCAAGCCCCGGGCTCTCTGCTACTTTCCGCGGAGCCGCCGAGCTGCAGGGAGGAGGGGCCTCGCGCCCTCGGAGTTCGCTAGGACAGAACTCCGGCTCCGTTCCACCCTCAGGTTCCAAATTTGGGCTGTTCTTACGGGGGGGGGGTGTCGGTGTCTCGTTCCGGGGGGGGTCAGGGGGGCTCAGGTCCCTCGATCAGCACCCTATTGGAGACGAGCGGAGATGCATCAACACATCTCAGCGCCCCCTGGTGGATGGCCGGTATAACTTTTGCATTGTAAAAGTTCACCACGTGATTTATGGAACATTTTCCATACTTCTTGTTCAACACGATCCCTTGAGTTGTCAAGGCCTCGCACTTTGTTTTAATTTTCTGAACCTTTGGATCGTCCGTTATGTTTGCATTAATTATGACTCCTAGGTATGGTGCCTTAGTTACGTACTTTAATGTCTCCTTTCCAAGTCTTCATTGGAATTTTTTCTTTGTTTTCCCTTTGTTACCTTTCAGATTTTTTAGCTGTAGTATCTCAGTTTTTTCTGCATTTATTTCTAGGCTGTTTTTATCCGTGTATAGTTTTAGCGCTGTCAATTTTCGCTGAAGGCCTATCAGGGTCTTGTCCAACAGGACAATATTGTCAGCATAAATCATCCAGCTTATTTGTTTGCCATTTAATTTTGGGGGGAACAATACCACTTCCTCCATCACTTCTCCCACATCTGAGATAAATAGATTGAATAGGGTGGATCCCAAAGGGCACCCTTACGTTACTCTACGTGATGTAACACACAGATTGTTACATGTGTATTTGAATGTGGCTCTTTAATCGCCATAAGCAAGCTGGAAGGGCACTTCATCTTTGCCATCTTTGCCCACAGTTGCTCCCGATCGACACCATCAAATGCGTGTGCTAAGTCTACGAAGGCCAAGTAGACTATTTTTCCTTTTCTTATTGCCTCCATCTTAAGAAGATGAAAAGGTTCAGGCTGCATCCAACTCCCTTTACAAAGCCTGTCTGCAGTCGAAGGTTCTTGAGAGTTTAATACAAGATGTTAAATGGCACAGGTCTTGCGTAGCAAAGACCTTACCTACCACATCAAGAAGTGCTATGGGCCGGTAATTCTTGGGGTCAGATCTAAGCCCCTTTTTAAAGATGGGCACAAAGATTGTTGCATTCCACGAAGTTGGAACCTTAGTTTGTTCCATTACCATTTGAAATAGGATCTCACAGAACTCAGCCCATTGATTTGGATGTTCTTTTAACATTTTATTTGTTATGCCATCCGGGCCCAGGGCCCATGACAAGCTAATTTTCTTGATGGTTTGGAATATCTCTTCTTTCGAGATCTCGATGTTCCAGCTCTTTAGAATAGGAAGGGATGGTTCTTCATTTGAGCCTTGTTTTCTGAATAGTTTCGTGTCAGTCCATTGATCTTCCCTTACTGTGTTCGTCAAGGTAGCTCTTTGAGGTCCTTCTGATTCATTATAATGGACCGGAATTCTCTTGTATTTTTATTGCTTAAAGATGTCATCATTCTTTCTGCATCTTGCTGTTCTAATATTTGTTTGTGCCACTGTAACCAATTATTACACTTCATCTTTATTTTGTTTTTTTCCTTCTTTTTTTCTGTTGACTGCAGTTTTCCTAAGGTACATATTTTTTGTCGTAATTCTTGCTTCTTTGATACAATAGCCGGATCATGTGCATCCTTTCTAAAACTTGGCTTTCCTCTTCCTTTACAGATCTCAATGTATTTTTGCAGAATGGAATCATATTCAAGGCACCCACTATCTTTACACAACTCTATTAGCTCATTTGTTATGTTCTCGATTTCAACATTGTTCTGGCTTAAACTAATTCTGCCTCGTTGTAGATTTATCTGATGCTCCCAGGCTTGGTCCAAGGCGGACCTTCCAACTTTCAGACTCATTTTCACCAAATTGTGGTTGCTCTCAATTGTTTTCATCACTTCAAGACTGTTGGTACATCGTGCCACTGATTCAGAGGCAAATACATAGTCCAGAATGGAACTTTGTCCACCTCTTTCCCATGTTAAATTCAGTGGGATATCACCCTGTGTATTTCCATTCATCAAGCATATGCATCTAGCATCCATTTCTTCCATCCAACTAGTTTTTATGTCAGTCTTTTTGATTTTTCTCTGTTTTGTATCTGTATTTTTTTTAATTTTGATATTATTTCCATATTCAAGTCTCCACAGATAACTATTTTTTGCTGTATGTTGTTCGTCATTATCTCATCAAGTATATCACATATATCATATACAGAGTTTGTTTCCCTGACTGCCTGATTTGCCAATAAAGATGAATGAGGTAGAGGTCTATGTCATCTTTATGATTTTTCTACTGTAAGTTTATCGCCGTTACTTGAATGTATGTGGTGGGGTTGGATGTTTTTGTTATCCGAAACCCACTTTTCCGTTTGATTAGTGTTATTAGCCAAGACATTGGATGTCCTTTTTTGTTCTTGATTGCGGGATTGAGAGCCAATTTGTAGCCTTCCACAACTTGTGGTTTTGTCAGCCACGTTTCCTGTAAGCACACCACATCCAATTCTTGTAGAAATTCAGAGGATTTATTAAACAAATGCGCGTGCCCTCTCATATTCCAGGTTCCCAATTTTAGATTATCTCTAAAAGGAGCTGAGTATTAACTGTGTTTCGGTAACATCAATGCTCTCACCATCCATGACCAAGTTTCTTCCTCCATTTTTTATTATCTGTCTCAGCTCTGGGAATGCTTGAATCTTTCATGTTTGCTGTGTCACAGGCAAAGGTTATTTATATCTGTGTTTTCTGACTCTTGTGTGCTCTTTCAGCTATCTCTTCTGACTCCTCCCCTGTTCTTACTCCATTTTCTGCTGTTTTGCATTTTTTATTTTCTTCTACAGGGGACCAATTGGATTGCCCTTGTTTTAAGTTTTTGAAACTTGTTTTTCCTGATCGTTTTAGTATTTTCATTTTCCAACCCTGTTTCATTGATCTCCCTTAGGTCAAAGCCTAGCAAGTTCAAATCTTCACGGCTTTCCAGCAGCATAGCAATTATTGTTTTTGAGTATATGTGGAGTAGCACTCTATCCATTATGTTTTCCTCTATGAACTGAACAGTCTTTAAGTCTCTGAACAACATCGTTTTCAGGTATGCAATATAATGTAGTAGTTGCATTAAGTTGTGCCTATTTACCACTAGGCCATCGTCTTTTGGCGTAATTCTTTCAAACAGGAGGCAGTTTTCTTTCTCCGCCTTAATGCTTTTGTCACCATCTTTTTTTTCCATCATTTCCGCTTTTATCCGTCCTGCAATCATTTACGAGTTCTTCCATTTTCGCTATCTCCTGTTTGTCAGCATTGTTTACAACCTTCCCATCCCCTCCTTCCTTCTTTTGCCTTTTCTGTGGATTGTTAAAGGTACATTTTAGTTGTTGCATATGTGCTTACGGGCTGGAATGCTGTATCCTGAGGCTTCTTTCTCTTCTCTCCTTAATTGTCATGAAGCTTTCAGGGTTTATTCCCTTTCTACCTTCAACCTTATCTTCTGCGAGAGACTCCTTACTAGGGGTTACAAATGCACATCTACGGGTTGATACTCCTTTTTGCTATTTTGGGGTAATTTCTCTCCGGGGTGTCTGAGCAGCTTCTGCTTCGGACTCTGAGCAACACACTGTACAACCCACTAGGGGTTGGTCACATTTGTTAGCAGCCTCCTCTTCATCTGTTTCATATGTAGATAAATGTAATAGTTCTTCTATCGATATTTCATCTTTTCCTTCCTCCTCCTTCCTATCTTTGTCATTTAAGGGTTCACTCTTTGAAACTTCTTTTTGTTGGTTTGCGTTTACCATACATTGCTTTGTAGGTTCCGTCTTCTTTTGAATTTCTGTTTGTATAGTCACATTTAAGGACTAAGGTTCCTTAAAAATTTGCAGGACCCTTTTACCATTGTGTTTTTAATGTGTGGCATATTTTTAGTTTTATTTTTTCGTTTTCCTTGCTTTAGAGCCACTCCTTCCCCTCTATGCGGGATATTTTTTTTTCCTTTTTCGAACATTGCACAGGTTTCATTTGATTTTCCCATCTTGTTCTCCACAATCATTCCGCGTCCGGAAAGGGATTTTGTAGCTTTGCTTCTCCTCCAGATAGAAGGCAGTGAAAAAACACTGCACGAACACCAGCAACTGATCATAGCCTCACACCAGGAACACTCCCTGACACTCCGCGATGCTCCGCGTCCGGAAAGGGATTTTGTAGCTTTGCTCCTCCTCCAGGTAGAAGGCAGTGAAAAAACACTGCACGAACACCAGCAACTGATCATAGCCTCACACCAGGAACACTCCCTGACACTCTGCGATGCTCCGCGTTCGGAAAGGGATTTTGTAGCTTTGCTCCTCCTCCAGGTAGAAGGCAGTGAAAAAACACTGCACGAACGCCAGCAACTGATGATGGACTCCCACTAGGAACACTCCCTGACACTCTGCTTGAACCGTTTCCAATAAAACATGCACATTTCTTAAAATTAACTTTTACCTGTTGACAATAACCTTTTGTCTTCTTTATATGTTGTTTTACACGGCCTTATATGCTCTTAGCATTAAATGCAAGAATCGACACTGGATCATACAAAGGTGCCATGTATAGGTGATTAGTCATGGATAAACGTATTCAGTGATTTTTCCAAATCACGTGACTTATGACTGCTGTGATTCTTTGCCAATTCACTTGCAATTCTTGGTGATTGGGTAACTTCATCTAGCTTGAACTGGGGGGGGGGGGGTTGTGCAGTTAAACAAATAAAACATGCCATACTGCCTAGCAAAGTTTCTCTTTTTTAACACCCCCTGAATAACACTAGATATAGAAACGGAATTATTGCGAGGGAAGCATAGAAGGCTTTTAAAAACAGAAATAAACTCTCCCTACTGACTTGCAAGAGTCTACTAGGCACCAACAGGTTGATGAGCCAAGTTCATTTTTGTGTAAAACCATACCACGTTATCCTTGCCAGACATCATGTTTTTTTGTTTATGTAGAATAAGTCAGGTGGGTTAAAAACTACAGGGACAGACAAATCGACATCAACCCCTTCCCCTGTTAAACACAGCGTTGTCACTTCTCTACTGGACATTAAATAAGAGATTTTCTACAATCTAAGCGGTAACCGCCCTATAGTGGTTATCCTAACAGGGCCTATCATCAGGCTATGCATGGTAGATCACTATATCTTGCTGCATAGGTACATCACTGTATCTTGCTGCATAGATAGATCACTATATCTTGCTGCAGAGATAGATCATTGTATCTTGTTGCATAGTAGATCACTGTATCCTGCTGCATAGGTAGATCACTGGATCTTATTGCATTGGTAGATCACTGCATATTGCTGCATAGGTAGATCACTGTATCTCTCTGCATAGGTAGATCACTGTATCTTGTTGCATGGTAGATCACTGTACTTTGCTGCATAGGTAGATCACTGTATATTGTTTCATGGTAGATCACTGTATCTTGCTGCATAGGTAGATCACTGTATCTTGCTGCATAGGTAGATCACTGTATCTTTCTGCAAAGGTAGAACACTGTATCTTGCTGCATGATAGATCACTGCATCTTGTTTCATAGTAGATCACTGTATCTTGCTGCATAGGTAGATCACTGTATCGTGTTGCATGGTAGATCACTGTATCTTGCTGCATAGATAGATCACTGTATCTTGTTGTATGTTAGATGACTGTATCTTGCTGCATAGGTAGATCACTGTATCCTTTTGCATGGTAGATCACTGTATCTTGCTGCATAGGTAGATCACAGTATCTTGCTGCATAGGTAGATCACTGCATCTTGCTGCATGGTAGATCATTGTATCTTGCTGCATAAGTAGATCACTGTATCTTGGTGCACGGCAGATCACTGTATTTTGTTGCATGGTAGATCACTGTATCTTGCTGCATAGATAGATCACTGTATCTTGTTGTATGTTAGATGACTGTATCTTGCTGCATAGGTAGATCACCATATCCTTTTGCATGCATAGGTAGATCACTGTATCGTGCTGCATAGGTAGATCACTGTATCGTGTTGCATGGTAGATGACTGCATCTTGCTGCATAGGTAGATCACTGTATCTTGTTGCATGGTAGACCACTGTATCTTGCTGCGTAGGTAGATCACTGTATCTTGCTGCATAGGTAGATCACAGTATCTTGCTGCATGGGTAGATCACTGAATCTTGCTGCATAGGTAGATCACGGAAGCTTGCTGCATGGGTAGATCACTGTATCTTGCTGCATATGCAAACCATTGTTTGGCCATAAATGGCAATCTGCTGGAATGGAACACCTTGCCCCTGAATGAAGATACACCTCGGGGACAATTCTTCAGTTTCTGCTTCAGATCTTTCCAGATTCCTTGTGGCATGGCACACTGCTTGTCTCTGTTTCCATGACTTTTAAAGGCTCACACCTTCCCATTATCTCGTACCATTGAGTTTGACCAGGTGGGTTTTAACATGTACGTGGGTGATAATCAGATCAACTTCAGACTGGAAGCATGTCACAATACCGAGGAACCATGTATATCCGGCTGCCAGACAGAGGTCAAGAAATGGATGTCCAACAGTCAACTCTGCTTGAACCCAGGGATGGCAGAGATCCTCACTGCGATGACCCGCAGACCAATATGTTATCTAATATCTGCCCTATTGACATGGCTTGCATATCCACACCAAGTGAGAGGGTTGTGAACGTATGTGTTACATTCCAGAAAGATGTGATGTGGGATGCGATGATGGTTTTGTTAAATGCAGCATAAGTGCATGCAGAGTTCAGCACATGGGCTAGTGCAATAGCAGCAAAGGCCAATAGGTGAACAGCAAGGAGCCAAAAGCTTGCTTAAGAAGGCTAGCGCCTTAAAGGTGGCATTGTAAAAGAAAATGTGCAGGCTGTTGAGGTGGCAGAAAGTGAGGAAGACAACCCCTGGGTTTTGGACCAGTCCAGGAGGTTTGCAACCAGCGCACTGGATACGGATAAAACCCACAGCCCTGGGGCAGAGGCCGACAAGAGGGAAAGCCAGTTTGAAACGGTAATTCTTCAGCTTTCTTCTAAAAGTCAAAAGGCGTTTCGTGCTGCAGGCCGGGGGAGTGATTTCCAACCGTGGTCACCTCCAACGTTGATAATGTGCTTCGCAAGACCCTTCTCCTGATGGTGGCTAGGGACCGTATTTTGCCAGTCGAGGACCATCGACCTCCACATCTGATCAAGCTGGGAATTTGTGATTAATTCAATACTAAAGCCTGCTTGAAATCCAAGTTTATTCAGATCCAAGGTATTAGTACTTTGCACTAGGGGTAAAGGCAACTGCGGCTAATCTGTGCCCTTCTCCATTTGGGAATCTCCCTTGTGCCCACATGGAGAGCCACCATAATCTCACTATAGGTATCATTACCAAAAGGAACGAGATCTCTCGAGGCATCTGTAAGAGCAACGAAGGTCGAGTTTGCTCAGAAATAAACCCAGCGCCACAGAATAATACAAACCAACTGATGTCTAACTCTGGGGATGGCTTTAGTTTATTGCAACAGGTGCCAGTGGCCAGAGAGCTAGGACCCAAAGTTACCCCCTTGAAGGATGGCGCCAAATAAACATGATTTGCACGTTTAAAGGTCGGATTTATGGCCATAAGAACCCCTACAAAAAGCTCCTGGTAAAAGCCATGTCTGAAATCCTGGGGGTAGATGACGTCTCTTTAGAATTGTCACCACGTACCGAGCCGTCCCAGACTGTATGTTCTGCAGTTTACGATTTGGGCTTGCAAATACCTATATTAGATGCTTTCTTCTCAACTGCCCCGATGCCCTTGCGGCCAAGGGTATATAAGTGTATCTGGACTTGAGTTAAAATATTTGCCATCTATACGTTCTTTGGCTACCAATTCGTTTATTTTGCTCCTCCAGTTTCTGTTTAGTGCAAAGCTAAAGGGACATACATTACAAAAGCCACAGGTAGCCACTGAAGGGTCCTCCCTGAGAATCGTAAGCTGGAACATAGCCGGCATGAAAAATAAATTGCAAGATGTCGACTGGATTCAGTCGCTCAACCTCTGTGATGTCATCGGCTTATAGGAAACGTGGCTTCGGGACGAATCCTGTTTGAAAAACAGTTTCATCAATTTTAAAATGTTTCTGGTAAAAGTGAAGCGATCAAAAAAGGGCAGATGGCAAAAGGGTCTGGTGACCATGCTGAAGAAGTCCTATAATGCACAGGTCACTGGATGGTCCCCTAATAGCCTGGCTGTATTGGCAGTTTCACTCACCAGAAGCAATCTTAATGAGGAATGTTTTCTTCCAATGGGAATGTCAAGTGTCAAGGAAGATAGTACATTACGGATTGGACATTTTAATGCAGATTTAGGCAGAATATGGGAATCCTTCCAGATACAATCTGGGTGGACGAATCCTGTGGAATTCCAAAGAGAAGCATTGTTGGGGGCCAAACTCCAATGGACTGCCTAATGGACTCCTTTATAGACAAATATCTTTTAGTGGAGCTCAATGGAAGGGGTATGGGAGACCTTCAACCAAATCCTACTTTTAAGGCTGGCAAAAGGAAAACCATAACTGATCACTGTCTGGGTGATTGCTTTTCTTTTCACAAAGTTAAAGGTTTTGAGACACAGAACCGTATGGAGAGTGACCATAACCCTCCGATTTTGGAGTGGGATGCGAATACAATTACACTATATGTTCCTTGCAATAGAGAAAAGTTGATTACGTCTTGCCCAATGCGAAGGATGGACAATATTGAGATGTTAAGCCTGTTCCAAGATGAGGATATCCTGGAAATACATGACAAGCTTTTAGGCTTGCAGCATCACCTAGAAGTGGAGTATCTTTTTGAGCTTCTTCAGTCTCAAATGTATAGAAAAGCCCTTCGTACCAAGTGCAATCATGAGAATAATAGTAGTCGATCTAGAGGTAATGATCCTTGGCTTGATGCTGAATGTAGATGTGCAAAAACTGCACTTTATAAAGCCTCCCAGGGATCTTCAGTAACTGCAGGGCAACTTTACTGTCCAAAAGTAGGAGCCTCTCCAAATTGAAAAAGGGACCACATAAAGAGGCGCAGTGGGTCTTGGTCAAGAAAGCAGCAAGGGAATGTCATCCAAAAAGATTCTGGAAGCTGCTTGGCAAGAGTTTTGATGAGGGCAATGAGGGCAATGAGGCGAACATTCCCCGGAAGCATGGATCTCCTGTTTTCAAGAAGTGCTTCTTGAATCACAGGATGAGGTGCTGGTAATCTCGCCAAGGGGAGTGCAATGATGGAGTGCAATGAAGAGCTATTTTGTGGGGAAAAATCGTGAATCAATTAAGAACTATTAAAAAATGGCAATGCCGCTTGGCCCGATGGCTATAGCCACCACTCAAGGGTTTTGTTTAGTTCTGTTGGAGGGCAAGGTATGTGAATGTTACATGATTGGTAACGGTAAAGTAAAGTAATTGTGAATAATTACCTGAGATCTCATTGTGTGACACAATTTATGGCCAAACATGTACCTAATTTATTGTTGTTCTTCATTTTACTGTTATAGTGTCTTAATCTGACTGGTTTATGTACAATTGTTATGTTTTAATGGTGTGATATTGTATGTTAATGGATTTTACTCTGAATAAACTTATTTACTTATTAAAAATATTATTTCCACTACACAATTTCGGAGTTGAGCGGTTATGGTTCTTCTTATTTGTTTGGCTAGGAATGACACCCGTAATTAGCACCTTGATACCATTTTGGTCTTGTTCACACTTTATTAACTCTCACTACAATACAGTACAATACAAAATGGGATGGAACTTCCCAAGCTCCGCAGGGTTCGAAGGCAGTCCATTTCAAAAGGGGTCTGCTTACTGCATATGTCTAACTATCAGGAACAATTCCAGAAGATAATGAAGCGTTATGAGCATACACAACGAATCAGACATTAGGAGTAACATATCTTTAGCATAAAAGTCCTTTGAGGATCCCAGGAATCCAGCAGACCTTAGAATAGAATCTACATCTGCTGGGGAAGTAATCAAGCCTTCATTGACGATATTGTGGCTGCCATCATCTAACTGCACTTATGCGAGTGAGGCTGCATGTTTACCGGCAAACGCTGATCTAATTTTCGTTATCTTTCCTAAAAACGAACAGATCATTTATCAACAAAGTCTTGAGTAGGGGCATTTTGAGGGGCTCATAGCTGAGAGTTGCTTACATGTTGGATAGTTGAAAATAGGTCCTTCGACAAGATATTAGGATTGGAGATATCAATACCAAAGAATGCTTTCCTGACCTTTAAAAATGTGACTTTACATGGGGATAACTGTCTCTTGTGAATGATATCCTGCTCCTCCAAGCGGGTGCACGTCCTTGTTCCCTTGGCAATAGCTAGACTCTGCTGCTGGTCGACCTCCTGGGTAAAGCAATCATTTGTCTTAGTTTCACATTCATGAATACATCTTTTGAATACATCATGGTGCTGTTTCATCAGTCCACTTTAAAACACAATCTTTTATTGCATCTGAAATAGACTGAGGAAGTTTATCCCTGCTGTCTTACAATGGGATACTGGCAATATAGGCCTCCCTTTCTCCCACCATATCTTGTATATTGTGTCACAAAGCCCCTGAATCTAGCATTAACAATTCTCCCTACACTGGATATGCATGTCAAGATCCAGGTTGTGTAGGGCCTGGCAATATTAAAGCATGACCACTGCAATGGCCTGCTCTTGGGCCTTGGAAGGAGAATGCACAGTTGAAGGCAGTCTGGAAGAAGGCTGTCTGCCTAATCCTTTGCCTCAAAAACCATGTCCAACGCTGTGGGTCCCACCTCAAACTTTACTGGCTCCAGTCTTGTTCTGAACCGAACTCAAGCTCCTATACATAATCAGAAAGGCTTAGTGTGTTTGCGGTCCAAAATATGCAGCCATCGATACAAAGAATTTAAGATACTTGCAATCTTGAAGTTTCAACACTCTAAAATCGAGCACTTAGAGACTCAAGAAGTACAGGAAAAGGCGCTTGTATTCTCCAATCCCTATCTCTTAGTGCTTTTGATGTTCTAATGCTGTGATGTTTCGTGCTTTGTGAGCATCTATATGTTTGAGAATCACCAGCAAAGCTACTAAGGATAGGCTAGCTATTTAGTATTCGGCTTTCATTATTAATGCTGTCTTTAAGAAACTGATTTTTACTAATTGCAAATTTTAAATGTATGTGTAGCTCATCTGTTTAATTCATTTTTAAACAACCACTACCGTGAATTTGTGTTTGTACGGACAGAATTTACTTGACATGCGGTGCCGACAACGAAGTTCGCTTTGAACTTCACTGCCCGACTTCCTTTACCCCTGTGCAACTCCTGCTAACGGCTGCCAAATGCCATAACTGGCCTGCATCAGCGCTAACACGAAGCCTGTTTTTCCTGTTCGGTCGGTTTGAGGCAGTCGGCGAGCCACGCTGCTCATTTTGCACCCCTTGGATTTGGAGACCAATGGTAATTTTGTGCAACTGAGGCCCTTGAGTATTGCACTCTATGCTATTATTAGCCAGCAATTACTATTTATGGAAACAATTGGTTATACTAGGGATTCTTTGCTTAATATGAAGAATAATAAGGGAGCTTTTACTCTCCGTACCATATCTAAAATCAGGGTGTTGGGAATTGCTAGGCTAGAGCCAGTGATTGATGCTACTGATTTACACTCTGATGTTCAGACCTCAATCACTGCTGGCCTGATAAAATACCAGGTCAGTGATTGGTCATGAAACGGAGATTAGTCTCCTTATTGAGTCCCACAAGCTAGATGTTTTGCTTAAGACTGAAACATGGCTAACAGATACCTCCCACGCTATGTTTCACTGCCTAATTCCAGAAGGTTATTCAATTCAACACATCAATAGGCAGGGTGAAGTGGAACAGCAATCATTAATCGATCTAAGCTTAAGTTTGATCATTTTAAATCCATATGTTGGGACAATATTTCTGAGATTGGTGTAATGACTTTCAGTGTGACGACAAAGTGCTCAGTAAGGATTGTCCTGATATACTGGTCCCTTGGGTCTGCGGGTTCTATTTTAGAGGGATTTGTTGATTTTCTTATCACATCATGTGCCAAATATAAGGAATTACTGTGCGTCAAATATTTGGTTGGAGATCTATCTGAACCAGATTCTAAACAACTCTCTGAATTGTTATGTCAACATGAGGTATCAATACTTGCCCAAACCCCTTCACATATACATGGGCATTTCCTTGATGTAGTCTTGGCCAGAAGGAAGGGAGTTAGCATGATTGACACACTTTCTTTTCGGTGGACAGACCATTTTCTTAGACCATATTAAGGCAACCAAACACGAACTTAATACCCTAGCATCTGGGGAGGGCTAAGTCCGTTCGCAAGAAAAAGGATTTGGATAGAATACCCGGACTAGAGTTAGGCACTGCACTGGGTAAATGTGCCTTGATATCAGAGTGTGAGGTCTTATTTCAGCAAGGAACTCAAATAATAGCAAATTATGCCCCCTTGAGAACTATTGCCCGCAAAAGTTCATCTAAGGCTTTGTATTCCACGCATGACCTAAAAAAGGAGCATAAATACAATGAGAATAGATGGTATCTGCTGAAATCACTAGAACATGCCCTGCTAGCTAAAACAGCATTGTTTAATTACAAAAGAGCTGTTTTTAGCACCAAATCTAATTTCCTGTCTAAGAAAATTACAGCAGCGGCAAATCATCCACAAGGATTATTTAAAACAATCACCAGATTTTTCAAGCCCAACATAAACACGGCTGCAAAAACTATCTCAGCAGCTCATGCTAATGGCGTGAATAAGTTTTTCAGACATAAAATCCTGAAGATTCAAAATAACATTAGACTAGGCAGAGATCTTAATCCTATAATGGTTGATGATGGTGCGGATAAACATCTGCCCAGAAAATCAGAGAGTGCTCCAACTGAGACTGTACAGTTAAGTTCAAACAGTTGACAGAGGAGGATATCATTGGTCACCTGTCACAACTAAAACCCCCTAACAATTCTTTTTTTCCTATCCCTGCACTAGTTGCTAAGTGACTCTCGTTAGAGCTTACCCCTTTTATGACAAGATTCATAAACAGTTCACTGACTCAGGGGTTAGTTCCTGATTCCTTGAAACTGTCAGTAGTGTCACCATTATTAAAAAGGCTAATCTGGACCCGGAATACTATAATAATTATCAGCAGATTGCAGGTCCACCATGGCCGGGAAATGTTCTGGAAAAGGTAGTCACAACCCAGCCCCAGACCGTTGTTGAAGACCATGGCCTTCTCCCACCATTGCAGTCCGGCTTTCGCCCCAAGCATGGGACCGAGTCGGCACTGATGGCGGTATGGGATGAGATGTTACAGTCCGGGGATGCAGGCAAGCTTGCCCTGCTTGTAATGATCGACCTATTTGCAGAGTTTCACATGGTGGACCATGGCATCTTATTGGGTCATATAAGAACTTGGTAAATGCCTATTCCTGTGCCTTGTACTGGATTACTTCATTCCTCACAGGGCGTAAACAGTGCGTGCAGGTGGGAGGTTTCCTGTCTGATATCTTACACCAGATTTGCGGTGTACCTGAGGGATCAGCACTCTTTCCTCTTCTATTTAATATTTACCTTTGGTTATTAATGAACATTCTGGAGAAATACCATCTCAGATCTCATTCTTACGCTGACAACACACAATTGTATATCAGACTCGATGATGTCGAGGATGCCCTTGTTACGGTGGCTAAGTACCTGGAGGAAGTAGGGTCCTACATGGTCTAAAATTGGTTGCAACTTAATCCTAAAACGACAAAGATTATTTTAATAGGACCAAAACATCTACTTGAAGGAAAGAGCAGTCCTCCACCACCCCAGTTTTTGCGATCTAACCTTAAATACGCTACCAAAGTTAAGAATCTTTTGTGTATGGCAGAGCGACATGGGCTGTAGTAGCCAGGTGTCAGAGACATTACAGTTAGTTTTTTACAATATCCGCCTTCTCCGCCAGGCACTACCATATACACTAGACACAGATTGTGCCTTGGTGGTCTGGCCAAGCAGATTTATCGCTTACAAAAGACGCAAAATGCCGGTGTCCGATCGGTGTTCGGGGTATCCAAAAACACCCCAATCTCAGGCCTGCATCGCTCTTTACACTGGTTAGCGGTGGAAGATCGCATTAAATTTAACATTCAGTGTTTAGTATTTAAACGTCTAAATGGATTGGCATCAATTTATAGCTGAGAATGAGGATAATGGAGCACATGGCAACAATTGTGAGCCAGGATCCCAGATTACCTTTGGCCACACATTGGCAAATGGTCCCTCAGATGGAAGATAAGAAGAACCACCAATTTATGGGTCTTAAGAAAATCTCGAGATGGGGGGTTGCCTTTGAACTATAACAGTGACACTAACTTTTCAAAAGAATACAAATGCTTCCTCTATTGATGTTTTCAATTATTGCATTTTCTGAGGACTGTCTTTAACTGCTTGAGTATTTAACATGTTTTGTTTTATAGGAGTCTACTGAGGACTGTTTTTGAACTGTTTGAGTACCAATCACGTTTTACTCTGCAGGAGATGTCTTTCTTGAACACCATCTTCTAGAACATGCAGCTAATGTTAGGTTTAATGTGTAGGATTTTTTAAGTATAACTTGCTATTTTGATACAGGAGTTTTTGTTTGGTAGATAACACATCAGACCATTGGGCAAATCCCATTTTACACCTAAGCCAGAAACTTAACGTTGTGCCTTAAGTTATCGAGCACCAAATCACATAGACCTTGTGATGTGACTGCTCCTTAGGATGATCCCAAACTCTAGATACACAGACAAGGGCATGCCTCAAGCAAGAGACCATTGCCTTACTCTTTCTCTTAAACAATATCAGCGTCATACTCTTATAGATAACTCTGTGCACATGGAACCATCGATTCAAGATCACTGGGAGCAGAACTGAGGGACATTACTTATGCAGTTGGGGGGCATCATCACGATTTGAAACACTTTTATCATATGGGAATAATATGGTTTCACCAGCGGCTATAATTGCAATAATATTACTTCATTTGTGTACACGTTTAAAGGGTCAGTACAGTATGTAGACAGATTAGTCTATTGTCTCATGGCAATTGGATATTATATCTGATATCCCCTCCTCGATCTTTTATAAGCACAGCAAGATACACACTTCATCATAGACGTCAGTGTCTGATGTCACGCGCACGTGACGCCAGGCTTTGTTTACAGTATTTATTTTACATCCCAAAATGGCAGCCGCAACACTAAGTCATGTGGGACACTGTAGATATTACAATTCCTCGTCCTTGGAAAAGGAAGGTGAGTTAGGAGACCTTTTTGTTTTCTATTTCTTGTTAATTCAACCTGGACTGTCCAGATCTGGGGCTTAGGCTTTAAATAGGAATCCGATTTGATGGTGGCTTATTGTTTGTGGGAAAGGAGCTTGAGCTCCTTAATCGGAAGGGATTTCACCCTTTCTTCTGAATAATGACTGCAATTTAAAGTGTATACGTCAGGATTCGTTTAAGCACCACGGCACGACGAGACAGTAATGGTGCTAGCGACCAAGTACCATGTAGTTTGATCTGAATTACACTCTGTGGCTCAATCTATAGTTATCCCACCTGGAGGCCTTCCCTGATGTTATGGTCCTTTCTATGGGTTCTCTCACAGGTTCTTTTGGATTGTTTGTTTTCCTTTGGTGGATGGGAAAGAGTGAAGAGGGAGGTAAATCGGATGGATTAACAATTCAACATTGTGAATTCCGTACCTTCTTAGGAATATGGGAATGATCCCAGGTAATTCGTTGATTGTGCAATTGCAATATCATAATCTGAGGATGTTATCAGTATATAAGGTAAGCATGCATGCAAAACAGTGCATGGCACAAGAAGGATTTGGGAATCACACACTAAGACAAGAATTAGTCGGTCTATTACTACTTTTGATAAATGCACGTGCAGCACAGAAGGCACTCACATTTGGCAACCAGGGACAATGTCAACTGGGTCTTTGGGAGCAGTAATAACACCAATAGTGACTCAGACTGAGGGACACAAACCTGTTTGCACCAATCACCAATCTGTGAGGAGCATGAGGGAAGTGGGCTGAACTCATGGCACTTATGCCAACTAGGTAAAGATAGGGCAAAGAGACAGGGCCTTCTTTTTTCTTATAGGGGGGCTTGACTCAGAAGGGCAAATTACATAAAGGAAAGCAAGGAAGAGTCAACAGCTACCCCTGTTCAAAAGTGCAAAACCAGGTAGGCCTGAAGGGAAGTCAGCTAGGTGTAACACATGCTGGCTGTTGGTGGTCACAGAAAGGGCTAGAGAATTTGAGGAAATAATACTTCAATGTATTCATGAGTTTAGACACACATCTAAAATCTGTAGGTTCATAAACATAAAATTGAACCTTCAAAAACACATGTAGACCCTAGCGGGTGACAAAGAAATTGAAATGTTTACACTCCACATTCAAGTGAGGGTTAGTAGCATAGATATTTTGTGCAAATTCATATACTACTTTCAAAATAAGCATACTACTATTTTGAAAGTATTATATGAATTTGCACAACATATCTATGCTACTAACTGCTTGAAAGGGTGGGAGAGTGACCACTGACCATTGACCTTCAGGAAGGCTCATCATCTGTTTGGCCTGATGGGAGTGTGCAAACCTCTGGGTAATATAGCATTGAGGCTATCAGGAAATGGCAGAAAAGCAGTTCAGTTGGCCCACATTAATACAACTGAGAAAGTGACTGAAATCCATGAATCTATCATACCAACTCTAGAAAGTGTTTGGTTTGACAGTGGTGGGGCACCGTTACATGCATTAAAGTCACATGTAATGCTTGTGGATAATCCCTGACCTTTATTAATGGACAACGACAGACTGACTCGCAGGAATACAATACAAACAAATCCTTGGTTTGATCAAGATTTCAGGAAAGCAAAGGAGAACTTGATCAAAAGTGTGAAAAATGTTGTTGTAAAGGGGAGGAGGGCAGTAATACGAGTCTGCTACCGATATGAGTCTGCTGAAAGAGAAAAAGAAGGAACACTGTAAAGATACCTGGAATATCCTCCTTAGTACTATCACTGATAAAGACTCAAAAAGATTCAGGAGTCTTACAGGTTGGGAAACAGCAAAGGCCATAAGCAAATTCAGTGCAATATTGCGGTGTCTGGCATTTGCACTTAACATCCTTGTGTGTAGGATCCAGAGTGTTAATTGATACAAGTCCCCTGTCACGGTGCTTGCCTCCAGACCTCGGGAGCAGACCAGCCTTCCCCAAGTACTGGCAGCTATGGGGACCTTTAAGGCCCCAAAGGATTGCCTAAGGGCTTCCTGGACTCAGTCCTGGCGCCGTTGGCGCCAGGCTCATACTGCCCTCTCAAGCAAGGCAGTTTGCAGGGGAAGAGGAATCACGTGCAGCCCAGTCTGAGGCATGCTGGAGGGACTACTTTACCTGGGACTACTTTGATAGGGTGTGGTTGGAGGGACTACTTCACCTTGGGACTACTTCTTGAGGCTATATAAACCACACCCTCAGAACAGAACACACTTTGCGTTATTCTGCACTTCTGCAGCGTAACGCTCACTGTGTCTGCTAGCTTCAGCCCGGTCTTCAGCCATGCCCGTCCAGGTCTTCACGAACCGCTGCCTGTAAGGAAGGAAAGGAAGAGAGAGGAGAAAACAGAACAAGGCTCTTACCTGACGCTCCATCTCGATAGCTCTAGACCCTCCGCATCTGCCGAACAGAAAGGAAACACCAGGTTAGCCACGCAGAGCAAAGGACCACGTTAAAGACATTGCAACACTGCGCAGTCATAATACTCACCAGAAGGCTGCTCATTCTTGCGATCCATCGAAGCACCATCACGCGATCGCCGCTCCGGAGCTGCCACACCTGCCAAACATAAAAGAAAGCATCAGGTTAGCTGCGCAAAGGGAAAAGGCCTCATTAAAAACATTTCATTTTTACGCAGCTCTAATACTCGCCTGAAGGCTGCACTCTCTTGCGGTCCCTCGAGACACCATCACGCGATCGCCACTCCGGAGGCACCGCACCTGCAGAATAGAAAAGGAACAGCAGGTTAGTTGCTCTGCTCAGAAGAACAATACTGTATGTTAAGACATTATCGCATTGCGCTAGCGTGGAAACTTACCTTGGAATTCTGCTCACCATTTTCGGAGAGGAGTCACTCTTCATTAGGAGCACCAAAGGGAAACTGCAAAGAAAAAGGCACAGGAGTGAACTTTTGGCAACTTGAACTCTAAAGCCATCCATAGGAGTATTGGCTTAAAGACTTACCCACTGAGTCATAGTTTTCTGGAACTCTTCAGTAATCTGCAGGATCAGTGAAGTAACTAGATCCTTGAACTGCTACGCACCCCTGCATACAGTCGCAGGATGGAGATTCCGCCATTCATAACACTAAGGTGAGACATAGTAGAGAGGTGCATAAGGAAATCACGGGAGGTGGGAGTCGGTCCTCCTCCTTACGGCTAGTTAACATCTCATTTCAACATTTTAAGCAAATCTTCTTTCGTGACGGAAGGGCAAAACAGAGAGGGCACGTGGAGCCATTCATCACTCCGCTACGTGTGATGCTGGTGGAGACAGTTACCGTCCAGCTTCGTTCGGCGCCCCTGTGGAGAACAGGTGAGCGTAACATTCCCCACCACCATCATTGCTGACAGTGGGGGAGACTCTGCCTCCCTCTGCTTAACATTAGGTGAAGTTATCACTGATCTGAATGGCCAAAAATTGGAAAAAGCACCCAGCCCAGAGACGTTTCCCGTTGATTTTTATAAGTCAGGGCCCCATATCTCGCCAAGCTTTTCAACATAGCCCTGGACACAGGCTGAAATTGTCCCATCGTATAAAAAGGACGGTAGAGATGACACTGGGGAATTAGCGCCCAATATCGTTGCTTGATGCTGGGGGTGGGATCCACCTGGAGGCCTGGATGGAAGAAAATAACATCTTGCACCATCTACAGGCTGGCTTCCTGGCAAATATCAATACAATTGATCAATGCATAAGGTTGGGCCTTATATGTGACAAATTTGTAATTTTAAGAAAAATTAGACTATATTTCACATTTGTTGACTTAAAAACAGCTTTTGATAAGGTACCCAGGGTGATGCTATGGAATACTTTAAGAGATATGGGGATCTCCTATCCCGTCTCAGGGCAATACAATGCGCACATACAGGAAATGAGACTGCTAAAATGGAGTGCTGAAGGGATGGTTACAAAGAGAATTCCCAGCCAAATGGGCATCCGCAAAGGATGCGCGCTAGCTCCCAAACTGTTTGCCTTTTTATTAGTGTTATAATCCCTAAATTAGTGAGTTTACACTACGGCACACCAATCCTGCCTTGGGAAAACCGCCCAATTTTAATGTTCGCGGACGACACAGTACTTTTATCACTGACTCTGGATGGCTTGAAAAAACAATTGCTGCCATTCAAAGAGTTTTGTGATCAAAATGGACTCTTTATAAACGTGGAAAAAAACAAACTATGATCTTTAGGAAAAGCAGAATCAAGGGGCTTAATAGACATAGCCTAACTCTGAAGGTGGAGCGTGTAGAGCAAGTAAATGAGTATGACTATCTGGGCGTCCGGTTTACAGAAAAATCTGATTGGATTTCACAAGTCTCCAAAGCAGACATCACACTTAATCGCTTTGGTGGTGCCATTGCTAAATTTGGCCGGGTTTATGGCAACAGGACAGTAATGGTACCCTTGGAAGCTTATTCTGCTCAGGCAAGACAAGTAACTCTCTATAGGGCTGAGCTGTGGGGAGGAACACATTGTGGTAGATTAATAACAAGTGAAAATGAGCTTATTAAAAATATGTCGGGGCTTCCTATTAGCACTCCAAATATTCCTGATTTCTTAGAGGTTGATGCACAGAGAATTGGACCTCTACGCAAGTCAAAAACCCTTCTCTATTGGGTTAGGGTATGGTCCTCTCCTGGACTTGCTATGTGTAGATTGATCCTAGAAGACATTTTATCATAGGAGGGTAGTCGATCGCTCCCCTGGTGAAATATCTAAAGGATGACTTCAACTCGTGGGTCTTATTGAGCATTGGTTGGAACCCCAACTCATTGGTCGGAGTGCAAAAACATGGATGAAGGAGGCCCTTATGTTTAATATATAAAGTGGACTCCTTGCTGACATTGTAAGCAACAAAACGGGAAGGAAGTATTGGGAGCTGAAGCAGACCCTTGTATACGAAAGCTATTTGGATGTTGTTTCTTCAAAATTCTCCAGGGCTTTATATCTAAAGCTTTGGTTTGTTATGTTACCCCTGGCTGAACAACTGCACAAATGGAATTGTGACCTCCCCAAAAAATGCCCCTCATATGAAAATGAGACTGAGAACATAATGCACTTTCTTTAATTCTGCCTATTATATCAGGAAGAGATATATCAAGCCGCTATTCAGTCGCAGATTAATTAGAAGTGTAAATGAAGCTCTAGCACTGTGTGTCAATTCAAAAGATGACTTAGCAGTGCACTCGCTAGTGAGCTATTTGACAAGTGCATGGAGGGCAAGATCACGTTGTTTTAATTAATCTTGTCACCCATATATCAATGGGGTGAAAACTCGGTGTTCCTTTGTCAAAATCGTTCCTTTGTATTCAAGAGTCTATGACTGCACCTGACTCATAGTATTATTTAGCCTGCTACTCATTTAACACTATGCACTTTCTGATTCTGTACTCAAGAGATTTTCTTAGAATCTTATGACATTTTTTTGTGATTATGTTTTACTTTTGCTACTTTAAAATTGCATTTTTGTGAAATATACCTTGTAAACTGTTTTGATAATGTATTGTAAACTTGTTTGATTGTGTTTGGGACCTAAGTTTTCTGTTACATTTATGGTCTGTTGACCGAAATAAAGCTATACTGAAACATATAAAAGCATGTTTGCGGTTAACGTTGATTAGCTTCAAAGCTTGCGTAGAAGCTAGGGTGGCTAGAGAAGAGACCCCAGGGGGCGGGCTAGGCCCCGTGTACCTAAATGAAGAAGACCTTCCAGAAAGGGTGGTCGAAGAAGGCGAAGATATCCACATGAGTAGTGTTTCTCACCAACTATCCCTCAAGCGGGCAAGTGTGGTTTAGTAAACACTCCAGAGTGTCAGGGAGGTCAGGGGATAGTGTGGCATCCGCAGGTCCCAGGCCTTGGCAAAGCCTCTAAGTGGCCCAGTAATTGTTCCGGTGGAAAACGAAGTAGCGTCTAAAAAGCTCCTGTTGGAGGAGAGGAGACTAAGGCTGGAAGAACAAAACAAGTGGAACAAGGTCACCATAGAGCTGCACAAGCTGGAACTCAAAGAGAAAAAGGAGGCCAACAAATCCACCTGTAGGGAAAGCAGCAGTAGTGGCATGAGCCAAGCTGCCTGAGATAAGCCCCAGTGCCTTATACTCAAAGAGTTAGTACAGGCTTATGAAGTGGGGAAGGATATTTTGATTGGTTTGAACTGCACACGTTTGCATTTCAACCACAGTTGGTGGAGGAGGTACTGTCGGGTGCAGCTCTGATGAGGCGGTTACCGACATAGGAGACTGGTGCAACTCTTCAGTTAACTACCGAAGCAGGTCCCATTTACGAGAGCATGAAGGCGGCCCGTCTCAGGAAGTTCTGTAAAACCCCAGAACAGTATACTAAGAGCTTCGGAGAGCTCTGAAAGAAAAGTGGGCAGAGATATGAAGCATTCACACACTTGTCATTGAAATATCTGAGCGGGTCAGTGGCGGGTAACAAAGTAGATACATTTAAAGTGATGTACAATTTGATTGTGTCCTAGCATGTCTTGAAGAATTGTGAGGTCGAACTACACCAGCATCTTGTGGACAAGACTATTACAGACCCCAGGGAGCTTGCAAAGGCAGCTGACATGTTTGTAAGTAATCAAGTTGAGAAAAAGGTTTAGGCGAGCACACCCAAACCAGATGAGAAATCCTTGGACAAGAAAAGTAACAAGGATGGGAAGGACTCCTTTTCTAAGTCAGGTCCCCAAAAGCATGAAGAGAAATCCCACAACTCTAATTCAACCATGCACTCAAAAAGCAGAGCGCAGGCACCCCCAAAACTGGGACACCTGCATTCTGAAAACCCAAAGGTTGTTTTGTGTGTAATTAGCTGGACCATAGGAAAGGGGATCCTGCTTGCAAGGGCTTACCCAAGCAACTCATAGTGAATGTCAGGCTCATGGAGTAGGCCATAATTAGTGTGGGCCTCCTAGAGGAGGACTTCCCACTAGGCCAAAGAGTGGCAGAATATGGACTGGTTACACTGAGTGGGAACAGTAGCGGATCTCCAGAAGAGGTCCCATTTCCAAAAATATTCAACTGTTCTTAGAACAAGTGTATAACAATGGACACAAAACTCTTGAGGTCAGAGAACCCGCGGCTAGCGTCACTGCTGTCATCCGGCAGTGGGTACAGCCAGGGCAGTATATTACTGGGCCTGATTGTAGCATCAGTGGATTGGATGGAGAGAGTAAGTGCCCCATGGCGATAGTAGAGTTCAGTTGGCAAGGTGAATAGTAGAGTTCAGTTGGCAAGGTGAAATTACACAGCGCTGTGAAGCAGTGAAAGTCTCCATCCCTGTCCCATGTCTGTGGGGTAATGATCTTCCTAATCCTGGGATAGTCATGGCAGTCACCAGAACGAAGGCCAAAGAGGCTTCCAGATTGAAGACTCTCAGGGCCTTATGCCCTGGAGTGCTTCCAGAGGGGTTGTGTGAGGGACCGGCATGGCCGGTAGTTCCTGGTCCAGTTCTATGGGATGCTGGGTTACCTACTCCTGTGGGAGAGGCAGCAGCAGCCACTGAGAAACCTACTTTGGTAGCATGGGACTCAGTGACTTCAGAATTGCCTGGCGCAGCACAGGAACCTGAGGTGGAGGGACCAGGTTAGTTCACACCTGAAGGGCCTTCCCAAGCTGGATGAGTTTACATCAGCTGGCAGCACAGATCAGGCTGACTTCTTTAAAGCCCAGAAATAGTGTCCCACTCTGGTGGGCCTGTGGAAGCAGGTGGAGGAGCAGGCTAAATGTGAGGCGGATAGACTCCTGTACAGTGAGCCAAAAGAATATGAGGGTGAGGGCACTAGAAGGTTGGTGATTCCCCAATGCCACAGAAAGTTCCTTTTGGATTTGGCTAACCAGATTCCTTTAGCGGGTCACTTTGGAGTGACTAAGACATCAGACCGGATGTCTGCGCACTTTTACTGGCCCCATTTCGGTACCCGCAGCTGTCCCCTGCCACTAGCTCTGTCTCAAGGGCTGTGAAGCACCATGGAACTGCCTCAATGCTGTCGAGCACCAAGAACTTCTTCAGCATCAGGTACATTGAGGTTCTGCCCCCCGGTCCATCTCCGAAGGCCCCTAGTGACAGTTACGACCATTTGCCCTCTTCATGCTTAAACCAAGTAACCTTGAACAGTAAGACTGATTACTGTACCAACTACCCTCCTGTCAGTATTCAGAGTGAATCCCTTTTCCCTCGTGAAACTGTCTGTCCTCTGTGTTCCTTATAGGGTGGGTTGTATTTTGTAGTTTGTTACAACTGTCTGTTGTAGTAATAATAAAGTAGATATTTGTATACAACCTTGGCTGGACAGTCCCTTTTATCATTGGGTAATAATTGTATTTTCGCTGTATTGCAACTAACCAATGATCCATGACCTTGCGGAGATAAGTCTGCATTCTGTTGCCAAAATTGGACAAGGAGGTTTATAATTCACTTGGATTCCAATCTGTTTGGATTGCTTCTGGTATAGTAGAGGTGTGGGGTTGATTGATGCTTTAGAAACTGATATTCATCCCTGGACCGCTGTTGCCCCGGAAGTTGATTTGTCACATTGGTGGCAAGTGGTCGGATCGGTTGGAGTCCTGCGCACAACTTAGTCACCCAACAATAAAAGTACTGTTGCAGGCAACGTTTAGTCACTGCTAGGTATTAGTAATAGTCATGGAGCTTGACATCGAGACTATAAAAGGCATCACCAAGCATGTCCTACACGTCTTATGTCTTATGAAACACTTGTGTATAGGCGCGTTATAAACACCATATCATATATCATATCATATCATATCATATCATATGTCAAGAGCGGGGACTTACCCACAGCACTAAGGTTAACAAACCTGAGTTACTTACCACACTCCAAGCTTGGGTAGAAGCAAAGGCAGTTGGGGAGAAGACCCCAGGGTACAGGGTAGGCGCTATGTACCCGAACGAACAAGATATTCTGGGGGGGGTAAATGAAGAGGATGACCACATGAGAAGTGTTTCTCGCCAATCCTACTACCGGCACACAAGTGTGGTTGCTCAACACCCGAGAGTGTCAGTGAGCACAGGTGTTAGTGCAGCATCCTGCAGGTTCCAGGCCTCAGCACAGTCTATAAGTGGCCCAGTAATTGTTCCGGCAGTAATGAGGTAGCGGCTAGAAAGCTCCTACTCAAGGAGAGGAGACTAGTGCTAGCGGACCAGACACAGCGGGACAAGGTCACCATAGAGCTGCGAAAGCTGGTGTTTGAAGACAAGAAGGAGGCCAACAGTATGCCTCTAGAAAAAGCAGCGGTAGTGGCTCAAACCAGAGTGCCCGAGATAAGCCCCATTGGCACATCCCCCAAGACTTAGTACAGGCTTATGAGGTGGGGAAGGATATTTTCTACTGGTTTGGAGTGCTTGAGCTGGCATTCCAGCTGCATGAGGTGGATGAGGTACTTTGGGGTGCAGCCCTGATGAATCGCTTAATGACACCAGGGACTGATGCAATTCTTTAGTTAACTCATGAGGAAAGGCCAGTTTATGAGAGCATGAAGGCACCCCTCCTTAGGATGTTCTTTAAAACGCCAGACCAGTACCTCAATAGCTTCAGAGAACTCATAATGAAAATGGGCAGACATTTGAAGTGTTCACACACCTGTCGTTGAAATATCTGAGCGGGTGGGTGGCTGCTAACAAATTTAAAGGGATGTACAATTTGATTGGGTGTGATCATGTGTTGAAAAATTGTGAGATTGACCTACACTACCATCTTGTAGACAAGACTACCACCAAACCTAGGAAGCTTGCAAAGGTTGCTGATAGGTTTGTGAGTACTCGAGTCCAGAAAAAGGCTCAGGCGGGCACAGCCAAATCAGAAGAGAAATCTGCAGACAGAAAAGTAAACAAGGATGGGAAGGACAAAGGTCCAATCCAATCCTCTTCAAAGTCAGGTCCCCAAAAGAACAAAAGCAAACCCCCAAACTCTTGTTCAGCAGTGCACAATGAAAAGAAGCGCACAGGCACCCCTAAAACGGAGACTCCTGCGTTCTCACCACCCAAAGGTTGTTTTGTGTGTAAGGAGCTGGGCCATAGAAAAGGGGATCCTGCTTGCAAAGGCTTAGCCAAGCAAACCATAGTGAATGTTGGACTCCAGAAGAAACAGCAGTTCCCAATAATACTCAACTGTGTACAAAGCACATGTACATCAATGGACACAAAACTCCTGCAGTCCGAGACACCAAGGCTAGCCTCAACGCTGTCACCCGGCAGTGGTATTACTGGCTCTGATTTGTACATAAGTGGATTTGATGGTAAGAGTAAGTGCCCCTTGGCGATAGTTGAGTTTAACTGGATAGGTGAAATGACCCCGCGCTGTAGCGGTGAAAGACTCTATCCCTGTCCCATGTCTGTTGGGTAATAATCTCCCTGACCCGAAATAGTCACAGTGGCAACACAATTGAGAGCGAAATAGATCGCCAGATTGAACGCTCTGAGAGCCTTAGGGCCTGGAGTGCCTCCAGAGGGCATGTTGGAAGGACCAGCCTGGCCGGTAGCCCCTAGTTCAGTTTAACAGACTACTCAGTCGCCTACTCCTGCGCGTCAGGGGCTAGTAGCCACAGACGACACTACTTTGGTAGTAGGGGACCCCGTAACTTCAGAGTTGCCTGGCGCAATGCAGGAACCTGAGGTGGAGGACCAGGTGGGCACAGATCTGAAGGGTCTGCCCAAGCTGAATGAGTTTGCATCAGCTGGAGGCCCCGATCAGACTGACTTCTACACGGCCCAGAAAGAGTGTCCCACTCTGGTGGGTCTGCATAAGCAGGTGGAGGATCAGGCTAAGGACGAGGCCCCTGGACTGTTCAAAGTATACTGGCAGGGTGGATTCCTATACAGTGAGCTAAAGGATTCGGAGGGTGAGGGCACCAGAAGGTTGGTGGTTCCCCAATGCCACAGAAAGTTCCTTTTGGATTTGGCTCACCAAATACCTTTAGCTGGTCACTTGGGAGTGACTAACATATCGGATTGGTTGTCTGCTCACTTTTACTAGCCACAGTTCAGCATAAAAGTTAAGGAATTTGACCGGTCATGGCCGACTTGTCAAGCTTCTGGCATGTCAGGTGGTGACACAAAGGACCCCTTACTTCCACAACCCATGTTTGGCCGACCTTTTGAGAGAATAGGCATGGATATTGTGGGTCCTTTGGATCCTCAAACCAGCTCAGGGAACCGATATTTCTTGATGGTGGTAGACCATGACAAAAGATACCCTGAGGCTGTCCCTCTGAGGAGCATCGAAGCCCCAGTCGTTGCAAGGGCTCTGATTGGGATATTCTCCCATGTTGGATTCCCCAAGGAACTTGTTTCTGACAGGGGATCAAACTTCATATCAGCATATATGAAGACTATGTGGGAAGAGTGTGGAGCCACCTACTGGTTCTCTACCTCCTACCATCCACAAACCGATGGGCTTGTTGAGCAGTTCAACAAGACCCTGAAATGCATGATAGGTAGCTTGGAAGAGCACCTTAGGAGAAAATTGGATATTCTCCTGCCCTGCCTTCTATTTGCCTACAGGGAGGTGCAACAAAATGGAGTAGGGTTTAGCCCCTTTGAGCTTCTGTTTGGACACCCTGTACGAGGTCCCTTCAGTCTAGTGAAAGGGGAATGGGAACGCAAACACTCATCCCCATCACAAGATGTAGTGGACTATGTACTCAGCCTTCGGTCTAGAATGCCAAAGTAAATGGAACAGTCAATAAAGTATCTATAGGTCAGTCAGGAGCTGATGAAGCACTGGCACGACCAGAAGGCCACAGTGACAGTCTATTCTCCAAGCCAGTGGGTGCGGAGTATGGAGCCTGTCAAGCCCAGTGCCCTTCCGGACAAGTGGACTGAGCCTTACTGTGTGCTGGAATAGTTCAGTAAGGTGAAATATCTCATTGACATGAAAGAAGCCAAACAGATGTGCAGGGTCTTTCACGTCAACCGGCTAAAACCCCATTATAGCTGGGATGACTTGGTCATGGCATTAGTGACTGATGGAGAGACTGAAGAGAAGACCGATCCCCTCCCAGACCTCTTGCACACTGAACAGCAACTGACAGTCTATTGCTGTTTACTGAGACAGTTTGCCGGTCTATTTTCTGTGACTTCTGGTCGCGCAGATTGGTGCACCCATGATGTGGACACTGGAGACAGTAAGCCGGTGAAGAGTAGAATTCACAGGATGTCCGATAAGGTCAGGGACACTATTAAGAAGGAGGTTTCTAAGATATTGTCCTTAGGAGTGGTAGAGCCATCCCACAGCCCCTGCGCTAGCCCAGTGGTACTGGATCCTAAAAAGACCAGTGGTGGGAAAACTGAAGTTCACTTTTGTGTGGAGTCCAGGGGGCTCAATTCTGTCATGAAGACAGATGCTCACCCCATTTCTTGGGCAGATGAGCTCATTGACAAGCTTGGCGCTGCCAAGTACATGAGTACTTTCGACCTCACAGCGGGGTATTGACAGGTCGGCTTGACTGATGGAGCGAAAGAGAGGTTGGCACTCTCAACCCTGAGAGGACATTATCAGTTCACTGTTCACAATGCCCCTGCCACTTTTCAGAGGATGGTTAACCAGGTTTTGTCTGGACTGGGAACTTCAGTGTCACCTATTTAGACGACGTTGCTGTGCTCAACCACACCTGAGAAGATCAGGTATCCCACCTGAAACAAGTGCTTCAAGCATTGCAGAATTCAAGCCTGACTATCAAGGCCATGAAGTGCCATATAGCACAGGGTACTGTGACTTATCTAGGCCACCTGGTCGCTGGAGGTTAGAAACAACCTCTCGAAGCAAAGGTACAGGCTGTGAAGTATTGGGACATCCCCACCACACAGACGCAGGTGAGAGCCTTTCTAGGTCTAACCAGGTACTACCGGATGTTCATCAGAGGGTATGGGACCATAGCCATGCCCCTGAATGATGTTATGTCCAAAAAGAAGCCAAAGAAGGTAACTTGTACCGCCGCCTATCAAACCTCCTTTCAAGATTTAAAGGATGGATTGTGCAGGTTCCCAGTTCTGAAAGTGCCGGACTCTGGTCAGGAACACATTATCTAGACAGATGCCTGAGATTTTGGGATTGGAGCAGTGTTAGTGCAGATTAACTCTGAAGGGGTAGAGCAACCTGTTGATGGTTGACAAAAAGGGAAAGGAACTGGGCTGTCATAGAAAAAGAGGCGTATGCGGTCACCTGGGCCGTAAAGAAGCTGAAACCATGCATCTTTGGGTCTCACTTTATGATCCAGACGGAACACTTGCCTCTTCGATGGTTAATGGCCATGCAAGGGGAGAAGCCTAAGCTTTTGCATTGGTCCATACCCCTACAGGGATATGATATGGACATGCAGCACAAGCCAGGCTCCCAGCATGGAAATGCAGATGGCCTCAGCCAGTACTTTCGTCTTGATGATGAACCAGACCTGCAGTAGGGTGGTGGTTCACATGTTGAGGCTGGGGGCACATAAGGAATTTGACCATCCATATGGGGAGAGTGTACTCGCCTGGGCTATTTGATTTTTGGATAAATGAAAATGAATGATGGCAGATCAACCTCTGAGGACTGTGTGAGGCAATTCCGCACACAGTCCATCTGCTTCCCGCATTACAAGTATGGCGGTAAGAAAACAATGGCGCTGGTATTGCTATCGGCACCGTTGCTACCATACCGCCATACTAGGGGTTCTGCTCGTGGGTGCCCTTGCAGCCACCAGGTCTGACCTGGTGGCCGTACCGGCACCCGTGAGAAGAACATGATGGTAGCACCGGTACTGTTATTAACAGTACCGGTGCTACCACCCTCCCCATTCCCATTGAGCCCTGTGGGGCTCAAATGGGAATGGGGATGTACCAAGCCCGGCACCCGTGAAAGGGCAATTACCTGGTCCTGCTGGGCCAGCTAGCCCAGTAATTTCCCATTCGCGGATGCTGGACCCGGATGCGAGTTTGGAGGTAGGCTTGCCGGTAAAACCGGCAAGGCTACCTCCAATCTCGTAATGAGACCCAAAGTCTCATGTACTCCGGGATGACACAGCCTAAAGGCGCCGTCATCCCCTGTCATATTCAGCAGGAATGTGACAGCCCCGGGTACATCAAAGCATCTCAGGAAGTGGGAAGGCACACCTTCCTCCAGCATGGGTAGCCTAATTTAATTAGCAAAGGTCCCATGGAACTGCTTTCCTTTTGTCTTATCAGGCTGGTGACAGTGCATACTAACGAGATAATTGAAGCAAGCCTGATGGAGCTTGTTTGCCGGATAGACAACAGTAAAGGCGGGGCTGACACCCCTTTGGGAAACAATGTGTCAACTTGAAGCTGGTTCCCACCTCTCTGTATGAAAGGCAGTAAATGGCCTGTCTTGGTCCAGCAGTTACCACAGGTGTCCCTGCAGAGTAGACCCCTTTCAGAGGGGAGACATATGTGATTTGAAAGTGACAAGAAGTCTGCTCTCACCACGTCTTTCAAGGGAAACCCTGCACTTTAATCAAGAATCACAGAGGGTTCCGTTATCCAGAGAGACACTGTGATGTTCAACTGAAAGGAAGATGGGTGGGACTTAGGTATATGGTGTCACCCCTTGTCTGTCCTGTTGCAGAGAACTCCGGTCCTGACCTCATGCATAACAGAAGATTGTTGGTGGGGACCCAGGATTGGTCCATTAAGGTAGGCTTAGCCTGCACCAATCACTGGGGCCCATTTGGCTTTAAAAGAAGACTGAACCCCTCACTTAGCAGATTATACGATGACTTTGAAATGAGTAAGAAGAACTCATTTCGACCTGTGCTGAAGGTACAATCTAACTTAAATCTTCCCCCATGAAGGAAGGTCAGGAGTTCCCAGAGGGAAGCAAGATCCCTCCCCTAAACATCTCCCAGGGAACAGAGCGAGATACTGGACTCAGAGGACCCGTCCAGCAGCTCCAGAACCGGTACCCAGCACACAGCATGCCCTGCTAGGTTCTGCCAGCAAGCTTCCTAGGTGGGAAGTGCCAGAGAGTCTCTGGACAAAGAACAAGGCCGTTTATTTATTTTATTTATTTATTTGTTTATTTGCATAGCGCCGACTCCTCGCAAGCATCGGGGCGTGTATAAAGAGACAAGGACAGACGAGAAATGACAAACAAGTGACGGGACAAGTCAATTACAGTGGTATTTGGGCAGGTGGTGATCATGTAATCTTACCAGGGTTTATTTAAAGAGCAAGGTTTTAAGTTTTTTTGCAAAAGGAGCAGAGGTTTGTTTCCAGCCTGAGACAGGTCAGCAGTTTGTTCCAACTAGCTGCCGCACGGTTTGGAAAGGCTCCCCCTAATCTGAGTTCTTTTTTATGTTTCAATGCAGTTATCAGGCCTTTAGCTTCTGATCTTAGAGACCTGACTACAAACACTCTCCTAAGCTTTGTGCGGTCCACCTTGAAAGGACGAAGCAAGCCCTACGAAGAAGCTAGAAGGAGTGCCACACAAGCATCATCCGGCATCCATCTTTGAAGGACTTTTTCGAGAAAGCCGAGTCCTCGAACCGCATCCGGCTGCACCGCTGACTGTTGTCACACTACAGTCACCAGAGTCGTCTGAGACGCCTGAACCCACTTTCCAGATCCACCAACCAGCACAGAGACAATGATTCTTGGTCCCAAACCGCTGTGCTAGACAGCTGAAGACATCGGTCCTTTCTCGCTTGCCGAACTGCCTGCTGCCTGGTACCTGCAGCTGTCTCCCGCCACTAACTCTGTCTCAAGGGCTGCAAAGCACCTTGGAACCGCCTCGACGCTGTCAAGCACCATGAACTTCTTCAGCACCAGGTACGTTGTGGTTCTGCCCTCGTGGTCCTTCTCCGAAGGTCCTTAGAGACAGTTACGATCCTTTGCCCCCTTGGTGCTGAAACCAAATAACCTTGAACAGTCAGACTGATTGATTTACTAACTACCCTCCTGTCAGTATTCAGAGTGGATCCCTTTCCTTCATAAACTGTCTGTCCTCTTTGTTCCTTTACAGGGTGGGTTGTAGTTTGTAGTATGCTCGCACTGTCTGTTGTAGTAATAATAAAGTAGAAATTTTTTATACAACCTTGACTGGACAGTCCCTTTGGGTAATAATTGTATTTTCTCTGTGTTGCAACTAACCAGTGATCCACAACCTTGCGGAGATCATTCTTCCATTCCGTCCATGTTTACAAATTTGGACAAGGAGGAATAAAATTCAGCTATATTCCAATCTGTTTGGATCCCTTCTGGTGAACTAGAGGTGTGGGGTTGATTTATGGTCTAGGAACCAATATTCATCCCTGGACCACTGGTGCCCCAGAAGTTGATTTGTCACAGTGTTAGAAGGCACATGTATAGGAATGGTGACATCTTAAGAAGTGCTTGCCTTGTAGTATGTTTGTTTGTTTGTTTATTTATTAATATCGCACACCTAACCCGTAGGAATCTGGGCACATTTACAAGGTTGTAAAAACCATTACATTATGACATTCATTACAATGAAAGGATGCAGGTAATAATTTACATTACATTAGTATGTTGAGGATCAGATACTCAATATTACAGGATAATCATACAGGTATATAAAAGGATGGTGTTGTCATACAAAATGAGTCCTAATACAGTATTAGACATCATGTGAGAAGAGCCATGTTTTGGTTTTGTTTCTAAAACTGTGAAAGGAAGGTTCTGTCATGAACCGTCGCCTGCATCCCTTCTGGACCTCGTGGTCCCTGACCCATAGAGCACTGAATGCAGTAACCCCCCGAACATGGCCGTCGAATACGAAACAGACACACCCCGCGGCTCTGCACGTCTCAAAGCTACTGCTCGCTGTAGCTGGATGTGTGCTGCCGGAGTTCGCTCGGGCTAATTTCCTGATTTCTGTATCCCTATTCCTTGATTCCTCCTCCTTTCCTTTCATCCCTCAAAGCTTACCGAACTTTCCTGGATTTACGCCCGTGCTCGAGTCACGGCTTCCGTGCCGCCGCGTGCGGACATTGTTCCTTCCTGGTTCCGTCCTGGATAATCTGAACGAAGCACGCTGGAACCCGAAGACCCACACACAGGCTTATACAAATCCCGGACTGTGCGAAAGAAGTCACAAAAGAAGGTCACAAGCAAACAGGAAAAACAGGTGAGAAGGGGAGAGACTTGTGACAGATTGAGATGCCTAAAAATTGATACGGATACAGGGATGGAAGCTGTGGTTCAAGACCTCATGCGAGGCACAGAAGTTCAATACCTTAAAGCTGAGAACGCTGCCTTAAAGCAGCTGGTATTGTCTCGTGATTCTGCTACCAAGGAAAGTGTGTTATTGGGAGGAGTGGTGGACAAATATGATGGTTCTCCAAAGACCCTTTGTGTCTTCCTTGATTCATGCTTGGTGCATTTCACCTTCAAACCCTACTACTTTTCCACCCCTAGAGCAAAGGTGGGGTTTATGATATCACACCTCACTGGCAACACATTAACCTGGGCAACTCCCCTAGTCAATTCGGGCAACGCCCTCCTGGATGATTACAATGGATTAGTGGAAGCCCTAAAGGCCATGTTTGATCGCCCTTAGCAGGTTTACAGCGCTCAAGAAAGTCTACTTGATTTTCAACAAGGATCCCAGGATATGCTTACCTATGTCACCCGTTTCAAACCACTTATGAAGGAAGCTGATTGGTCCCATGAAGCTAGTTTCACTCTATTTCGAAGAGGCTTAAATGAAGAAATAAAGGACGAGCTAGCCAGGGTAGCTCGCCTTCATTCCTTCCAGGCCCTCTTGGACCTTTACCTGCAAATTGATTTTCAAATCCAGGAAAGAAAGGCGGAGAAAAGGAAGTCGAAATCATCATTCCAAAAGGCTGCCATAGACCACCCTTCCAGTCCAGAACCCACAGTTTCTCAGACCTCAGATCCAGAACCCATGCAACTGGGGGCATTCCGTGGACCCATTACCCCACAAGAAAGGATGCGCTGTATTCACACTGGTCTCTGCATGTATTGCACCTCCGATAAACATCTTGTCAGAGAGTGCCCTATTGCTCCTCCACGGCGGTCAGGAAACGCCAGCTCCCGATCCTAGATGGGGCACAGTTTCAGGAGAATGGTGTCTGCTCCACATCAATTCCTTCCTTGAACTCTCCTGGACAAAATAACCTTGTGATTCTACAGGCTTTTCTATCGCCTTCCAAGAAAGAATCCTACCCCATCCTGGCATTAGTGGATTGCGGAGCCATGGGCATATTCATAGATCATGATTGGGTCACAACTCATCACATTCCATGCGAAACACGAGAGACTATGCAACCTGTTGAAGCTATCGATGGACGACCCCTGTCTTCAGGACCCATAACCCTTCAAACCAAGGAGCTTCTTCTCTCCATAAATCACCATCAAGAGAGGATTAAATTTGATATGATAAGATCTGCCCACTATCCAATGGTTTTAGGCATGCCCTGGTTACAGAAGCACAATCCCTATATCAATTGGGCAGCAGGCTCTCTATTTCTTGGTTCGGAACATTGTATGTCCCACTGTGTGTCCCTGAACACCTTAACAAAGCCCGCTGAAGACTTCCAAGAAAATCAGCAAATACCAGTCACCATCTCTAACGTCATCCAGATTCCCAGGGCCTGCCAGGCGTACACAGATGTGTTCTCAACAGCCATAGTTCAAGCTCTACCACCCCACAGACCTGAAGATTGTGCCATCGATACCGAACCTTCAGCAGTAATTCCGTTTGGAAGAATGTTTATCTTGTCAGAACCTGAAAAGAGGGCCCTCCAGGAATACCTGGATACCAATCTGGAAAATTGAACTATTCGACCATCCAAGTCCCCGGCGGGCGCCTCCCTATTTTTTGTTCCCAAGAAGGATTCCAAGGAGTTTAGGCCATGTCTCGATGACTGTGGCCTTAACCAATGCACTCTTAAGGACCGTTATCCATTGCCTCTCATCTCAGACATCCTGGAAGCCGTCAGAGGTGCTGTCATCTTCACAAAACTAGACCTCAGGGGCGTCTACCATCTTATTTGTATAAAGGAAGGTAACGAATGGAAGACCGCCTTTAGAACACCCTTTGGTCATTTTGAATATCTAGTTATGCCCTTTGGACTTGCTAATGCCCCAGCAGTCTTCCAACGTTTTATGGATCGGGTATTTTCTGATATGCTGTTCCTCTTCGTCATTGTATATCTAGACGACATACTGATCTACTCCAAGGACCATCAAAAACATGAAGAGCACGTAAGAGCAGTCTTACAACGTCTACGGGAACATAAACTCCTGGCCAAACCCGAGAAATGCCTTTTTCATGTATCTTCTGTTCACTATCTCGGATTCGTTCTTAGCCAAAAGGGGATTGGAATGAACTCTTTGAAGGTTGATTCCATTCTATCTTGGCCTGTTCCCACTAGCGTAAAGCAAATTCAATCCTTCCTGGGGCTTGCTAACTTCTACTGAAAGTTTATTCCAGCATTTTCAGAGATTGTTCATCCTATTGTTACATTATTAAAGAAGGACATCCTTTTCAGTGGGCCTCAGTCCAAGATTCGGCATTTCAACGATTAAAGTCGGAGTTCACACAAGCTCCTATCCTTGCTCAACCTGACACAGACAGACCCTTCATTGTTGAAACTGATGATTCCAACTACGCCATTGAGGCAGTCCTGACACGGGAACTTGGAGACAAACTAAAACACCCCATCGCCTATCTCTCCCGCACCTTGACTCCCAGTGAAACCCATTATTCCGTACTGGAGAAGGAATTGTTAGCCATTCGTCAGGCCTTCACTGATTGGCATCATCTCCCTCTGGGAGCCAAACACCCGGTTCAAGTACGCACGAACCATCGGAATCTCCAAGTCCTAGAATACCTAGAATGTAGAAAACAGTCGCCAAGCCCGCTGGGCCTTTTTTTTGCCCAATACCAATTCCACATCCATCACTTCCCTGGAAAACACAATATTATAGCCGATGCCTTATCCAGACGTCCTGACTATGAACTCCTTGAAGATCAGACCTTTCCTAAGATGTTCCCCAACACTATATTTGTTGCTCAAGCAATTACTCTCCTGAAGGATATTCAAATACAAACTCAGTCCTCAGAATCTTGGAAGGAGTTTAAGAGAAACAACCGATGGAAACTTAAAACAAGGGACGGATATCTATTCAAAGATAATAGGTTGGTTATTCCTACTCCTGGATTGAGACAAAAGATCACAAGCCTTTGTCATGATACCTTCCATTCAGGACACTGTGGCGTCATCAACACCCTTCATCTAATACAAAGACAGTTTTGGTGGCCCAGGATGAAGGACAATATCAAGATTCAGGTCCGGACTTGTGCAGTCTGCAATCAGAACAAACATGACAATAAAAGACCAACAGGTCTCCTGGTCCAACCAGCAATACCAACAAGACCCTGGGAAGTCATTGCCACGGATTTTATCATAGAATTACCATCTTCCAGAGGCTACACAACAATAATGCTTACCATTAATTTGTTCACACACATGGCCCTTTTACGCCTTTAAACAAACTTCCATCCTCATCCGAACTTGATGGGATTTTCTTAGAACACATATTCTGGCTGCATGGGCTACCTTCCAAGATCATTTCTGACAGAGGGCCCCAGTACATATCCCAGTTCTGGAAACAGTTATGTTGTATACTGGGAATCCAGCGTGCCTTGTCTTCGGGTTATCATCCACAGACCAATGAAGCTACTGAGTGAGTAAATCAAACTCTGGAACAATATCTTTGTTGCTTCGCACCAAGGTCCTGGATGATTGGTCGCTCTTAATACCTGTGGCCGAAGTTACATACAACAATTCGGATCATTCAGCTATCAAAACCAGTTAGTCAAGGATTTCATCCTTCAGTCCTACCGTCCATTCTTCCACATCCAACCCCAGTTCCTACGGTTGATTCCTGGATTGAAACACTAATCAATGTGCACAAAGAAGCTAAAGAACACCTAGAAAAGGCCGAAGAGTCGTTAAACATTATGCTGACTCCAAAGGAAGACCAGGACCTTCCTATTCAATAGGCGATAAGGTCTGGTTATCCTCAAAACTCCTCCCACATCAGCTACAACCAAATAAATTGGCTCTCAGGTATTTCGGACCCTTTTCTATAAAAGAAATCATCAATCCAGTGGCCTTTCGACTCCGACTACCAGAATTATGGAAAAGGATCCACCCAGTCTTCTATACTTCTCTGTTGAAGCCATATGTTCAACCCTCTCGAACTGCTCCAAGATCTACTCCAGTGATTGTTAATAACCAACTCAAATACAAGGTCTCCAGAATTTGTGATTCTAGGTACCGACATGGTCAGCTGCAATATTTGGTTGAATGGAAAGGATATCCACCTAGTGAGCGCACCTGGGAACCCATGTCAAACATGAATGCCCCAGGCTGATTCGAAGATACCACCTTATCCATCCAGGCAAACCCAGAGGAGCTGGGCTTCAGAGGAGGCATGCTGTCAGGAACCGTCGCCTGCGTCCCTTCTGGACCTCGTGGTCCCTGACCCATAGAGCACTGAATGCAGTAACCCTCCCAACATGGCCATCGAATACGAAACCCAGCTTGCCAGCCTTTGCGCTCCACGGTCGGCGCACTACTAAACAGACACACCCCCGCGGCTCTGCGCGTTTCAACGCTACTGCTCGCCGTAGCTGGACGTGTGCTTCCGGAGTTCGCTCGTGGCTAATTTCCCGATTTCTGTATCCCGGTTCCTTGATTCCTTCTCCTTTCCTTTCATCCCTCAAACCTTACCAAACTTTCCTGGATTTACGCCCACGCTCGAGTCACGGCTGGACAATGTGAACGAAGCACGCTGGAACCCGAAGACCTGCGCACAGGCTTATACACATCCCGGACCGTGCGAAAGAAGTCACAAAAGAAGGTTGCAAGCAAACAGGTGAGAAGGGGAGAGACTTGTGACAGGTTCTGATCTTAGAGTGGGAGGGAGGGAGTTCCACAATTTAGCTGCCAGTACTGGAAATCTGCAACCACCTGCTTTGATAAGCTTATATCTTGGAAACCTGAGCCAATTAGAGGGTCCATAGTCTAGAACGCTGTATCACTTGCCATCAGATTGCAGCCAAATTAAATATGGGCATTCATTGGATTGGTAAATAACCAAACGACACCCAGAAGTTCTGTCTACCTCCTCACATCCCATCTCCCTCCTACCTCTACACCAATGCAATTGTTTTGGCTCATAGGTGACACTTCAGCGCCGCATAACAGTCAAAATATAAATTAATATATAGTATACTGAGAAACTATGAGCCCAAGAAGAAGTCACATGGGCACACATCCCCTGCATGCCCCGACATCAAAAGAACACTGGCCAAAAAAGAATGTACTGAATTAACAAGGCAATAATCCCTATACAAATAACTTAGGAAACACATTTTAACATTCACTGATACAGGGTTAGAATGCTCCAAAATCAAGCTTGGTTGCAGTGTTGCAATACTGTGCTCACCTGGACGAACGCTGCATCGTACAATTCACTAAAAGCTGTGCTACAAAGGTGCGCTCATTAGATAACACTCAGTGCTCATCGCAGGCTTATTTATTACAAGTGATGTGAACGTATCTTGGGGTCTTGTTCTACGAGGAGTCGGCGTGACCCCCTCAGCTTAAGGACACGTCTTTAATGATGTGGACGGATTGTTTATAGCTCTGACATCACCCCTCCATGTGTGGCAGCAGGAGCTAATCCTGTAATATAGCACTTAGTCCGACCTTGAGTTCTTCTCTGTTAACCAGAGTGGCGGGACTCTGGCCAAGTAGCAGGGCCTGGAGGTGATCTGCTCTGCGCCGGGACGTCAGTACTTGATGGTTTTGGCACCCAGACCTCTCCGGCAGGATCACATTTCTCGCTGCTATAACGAGTACTCACTCAAAGTGCTCAGCACTCAGAAGCTAGCCTTACACTCTGGAAATATGAGGCTCCCGCCTGAAGAATGCGCGGGATGACTGCGCCTCCTAAATCATTAGTATGTGTCAACAGGGCCCTGCTGGTGTATTTTGCAGGGACGCCTCAGAAGCAGCGCTTGAAGGCTGAGAAATGCCGGGGGGCGGGAAAGGCTGGTTGATTCCGAGTATTTGGGCGAGACCAAAGTTCCTCATGCTTTAGAAGGATTTGCTTTGATCACGGCACTACCGGGATGCATTAGCGGGTTACCATAGCTCTCAACTCTCACGCTTTTGGCGGGTGTCACCCGCCTTGTAAACAGCTCACTCACCCGCCAAGCCTCCATCACGCCCATTCATTTCAATGGGCGTCTCACCCGCCAAAACTAAAATCGGGTGTTTTCACCCGCCTTCGCGACCCAAATGGTTGAGAGCTATGGGGTTACACACCACAGCGAGGTAGCATACATGCACACACGGAGCACGGAAGCATAAACACGTGACGCACTGAGCAATATACCGTGAAATAGTACTTCTTCAAAGGGATTACTTTCCAGCATGAGACATTCCTGTTTGTGGACTTTGCATTCTGTGTCGGATAGTCCTAGGTTCATAATGGGTAAAGCAGAACTACACTTCACAGAATGCAACGCAATCCTTCGGGACTAGATAAGCACCCACAGGCTGGAATGCAATCCGCAAAGCAGGACAATTTGCACACACACAAAAAAAAAATGTTTTTCAAAGCCCATCCAGTCCTTATGAACGCCGAAATAATATGGACATGAATGCAAACAAACGAGCTGCCCCAATGAACTTAGGAAAACACGCAAAAGCTCCATGTTCGACAAAGGCAGTAAAAACCTCAGAGAGGCCCAGATTCCTGTGCAGTGGTATCTCCCAATCGCTGCTTCATGTTTGCACATCGCCAAGCTCATGTTGAAATGGTACGACTTCGGTTTCAATTTGTTTTCTGTCTAACAATCCACGGTTAGCGGGAAGTAATACTCCATAGTATGTGTGGTGTGCCACCGCTTTGTGAGAACGATTCTCTCCAGGGCTCGTGCTAGTGTCACATGTTTGTGACCATGTGACTAAATAAAAAGGACGAGCCATTTCCGGCTCGCCAGTCTTGACTAACTCACTCTTGCCTGCTGTCTCGTTCTTGGCAGCGAGATGCTGGCGCTGCGTAGCAGGCATAGGGCCTACCCTGCAAGGCCCTGCACCAGGACGGTGCCCCTGCTGGGCAACACTGTACCCAGGTTCCTCTGCAGCAGCAGAGCCCCTGCAGGGCAACTTTGCCTGTGTGGGCCGGGGCCCATGCTGGTCAACACCGGCTGTGTGGCCGTGAAGGCCTGGGTGCCCCCAGGCCATTGAATCGCCCGTGTGATCATGGGTGGACAGGGTGTTCTATGTCCCTGGATGTCGGCTGGGTGTTCCCAGCAAGTCCTCGGGCTGGCTCCTGTGCCTGTGAGCCTGTTTGCAACTGTTCATGCCAATGTGTGTGCTGGATGTCCCTAGCAATGGTCGGACTGGCCGGCGTGACCACAGGTCCAGTCATAACAGTATGCTACATGGTTCTACAATTTTCACGTGAAATAAGCAACATGGAGCTGGATCGTAAATTCATCAAAATGCCAGGGTAGTGGAGGGAATATCATACACATTGTGGCCTGAAAAGGTTCATGGCCTTATTTGTTGGGGTTGGTCTAGTGTGATGTATGCTAGTGATGTCACTGTGATTTCATTGGGTCTATAGTAGATGCTATTGTCTGCAAGGTAGCCATTTTCTTTAACAAATCGTGGTGTAACAAGCATAGCTGGTGGGCAAGCGCTGCTAACTCCCTCCACCTTCGGGTAGACATGAAACGGTATACCAGTAAAATACTATGAGCAGTGGCATTCTTATTTAATTAACATTATTCGTTTGCAAGGGTTTACCGATTCCGTACCGTTGCAAATGAAGTAACAGTAATTAAATAAGAATTGAGCCTTCCTTTTAACACAGGCAAGCAGTCACTGGATTCCTTTATCTCTTGGAGGCTGGGCCTGGGAGTGGAGCACTCATGCGCCTTCTGCTGCTACCGGCAGGCAGCCGCTGCATGGCTCATAAATATGGCCCGACCCTGATGAGCAAGAAAGAGGTTGTGAATTTAGGGGCTGGACCTGCCATATAAAGGTGCTACAGGAATAGCGATGACAATGAGGGCCAGTGTTATTGAAGATATGGTTGCAGTGCTCACCAGGGAAAGCAACCAGCTTCTTGCAGATAGTGTTATACGAGGCATACCGCCTGTGTTTTGAATCCACGTTTGTTTTCAGTGAAATCGCTTTTCTGGAGCCATTTGTATACAGCGCCAGTAAACAACATTGCTTTTATTGTCTACTTTGCGCTTTGGCTAAAACAACTTTCATGCTCCAGAACATTATCGCAGCTCGCTCTAAGACTTCCTCTTTTTATCTGCAATCACACAAACTTGCGATTGATTTCTCCAGACATTCCCCGTCCTAAATAAAATAAAGCCAGCAGTATAAAACTGATCTCTTTGACTATGCTAAGGAGCAGGGACAGTATAACTGATTACCTCTTTTGCAGACTTTTCCATCAATGACATGAATCCTGGCAAAACCAGATCCTATGCACTCCCTAGTAAACCGCAGTGCTTTAATAAGAGGGAGTGGAGCCCAGAGCAGTCCAGTCTGCCGTCAGGAGGTCCGCATCAAAATATCATTAAACATGTGTGTTATCATAGCGGAGACATGTCTGTGTTGCACAAAGCACACCCAGTTCTGATTATATGATCAGTTCCCTCAGACCACCTTCGTTTTTTGGAATCGATTGTGCATTCAATAGCCTCTCAAGTATTACATTGGTGTGAATCTGCATAGGGCACTAGTGAATGTGTTTTAAAATTGATTCTTTACCTAAAATTTCACATACCTGCTGAGACGCTGACACTTATAGGGGCAATAGTTCTTGCAGGGTATTGACAACAAAATACATCTTCCTGATTTGTGGGTGCATTAGAGGACGAGTCCTAAACGTTTGCTCGGCTGGTCTCTGGAGGAGAATAGGTGATCTTAACTCTGGTGCAAATACGGCGAGCCTGCTGTGCTCTCCCACTGGCGCAAACTAGAGGAGTGAGGATAGCTCAGTAAGTGAACTGATCGGGTTGGCAAATAAAATCACTTATCTTGCCTAGCAAAAACAGACTGCATTCTAAAGCCAGTCAGTACGCTTTACCAAAGGAAAAACAAAGAACGGATGTAGCCCTGGCATTCTCTCATTCCTGCAAGTCTTCAAGTAAAATAAAGAAGGAAACTCAGATAACGAGCATTGACAATGCCAATAGTTTAGGGTTTTATGCCATTTCTCCGTTTGTGCACTCTAATGAAATACTTGCACTTATAGGTAATAGTATTAACTGTCCATTGATGGATGGTGGTGTAACATGGTGTGTGTACTTGAGCATTCAATAGCATAATAGCAATGTCTGGCAAATGCCTAATATTTTTACACAAGCCAAAACTGTTGGCTTTGCCAATGTTCGTTTTAACAGGTTCAGTGTTTTCATTTTTAAACAAATTGAGCATTTACTGGTTCAACACAGAATATCATACAAACATGAATTGCTTAAAAGAAAACAAAAAAAGAGCAGGATCTATTCCTCAGCTAACACCACCTGTTGTGATTCCCACTAATCACCCAAGTGCAGTGATCGAAGTGAGCGGGAATAGTCAGGGGTGGTGGTCAACTACTTTAACTTTTTCTCTTTACCATTCCTCTTCTTTTTATGACCATATTCACCATTCTATACAGTGGATTCGTCCATTCATGTCCTTGTGCAACTGTAAAGTTGTAATAGGAGCCTTAGTTACTAGTCACTTAGAGTATTGCAATTCCCCAACTACAACACCTTGTCACATGTTGCACTATGCTTCTGCCTAGCCGCTCCCCTACTGAGACCACAGTTCCAGTATTTTTTTAAATACACTTCTACCACTGCCCAAGTGTATACGTATTCTTATAATGTTTCCAAAAGATAGGGTCTGCGTCTCCAAAACTATATATTGATAATATTTCATCTTTGTTGGTAACTGGAAATGAGGGCAACATGCTCCTGTCTGCTAGCCTGACGTTTTGGCAGTTTTTAGATTTTTCCACCTTCCTCAGGACCTCTAGTTAACTTGCATCTCGCTGTGTCTCTCCTCTCTCTTCTATTATTGATCTTCTCTCATATCCTGCTGTAAATTCATAAGTTTTACCCACTGTTGCCCATGTGGAGTTTGTCTGTGTGAACAAAGGAGATTATCTTCAAACAGGAGGATTTTTCATTTTTGCCGCTGTGTCTTTTTCACTGTCACTGTCTCCTTGTATACTCCTTTGGCTCCTCTTGCTCCTCATGCTTCCTCTAGGTCGTGTTCCACCCTTGTTGCTGTTGTCGAGGGGCGTGCGGTTCAACCGCAATATTATATCTAGTTTCAACTTTTTCTCAAGATTGTTACAGTACTAGCCATCTCTCCCAAAACAATTAGTCTCCTGCAGTTTAATCTACGGTTATTTTTTTTCTTTTTATTTGCCTGCAATGTGATGTCCAGTTTCTTATATAAGCATACAGACCACAACTGCAATACTTTGCTTCTGAATTGATAGTCACAGCTCACCTCCCTTTGGTTGCTCTACTTTTTAGTGTAATTTCCCCTAATAGTTGGCAGAGTCCCACAACCTAATTTGGTTCTCATGCCAGCAGTCACTCATTTTTTGACATATTAAATCTTCTCACACCACCCACCCAACACATAATACATTTTACAGATACTCTTATAGTATTTGTCACCTTTGTTTAAGCAGTTGCTATTTCCTGCAATGCAATGAGTAGGTGATCATGATTTCTGCCTGCACTGCAATGTCAGGTTTATCATATCATCTCATAGCCTACATCTGCAATCAGTTGCTTTCTGAAACAAAGTTTAATTTAAACTCATTTTACATACAACACCTTTTAGAGTAGTGTGCCCACAATGGCTTTTAGAGACCCAGAACTTAATTTAGTTCTCATGACAACAATCACTAATGTATAGGCATAATCGTACACACAGTACTCCCTGCCCAGCAAATAATGATATTAAAGATAATGTTACACTACTGGTCATCTATGCCAAGGCATAATATTCTTGCATCTTAGTGTGTAGCATTTTATTTTTTGACATGGTGATGCACAGTTATGTATAGTTTTCATATCGTCCTTTAACCGATTCTCAAACAGCCTACAACAATGTGAAGCTAGAAAGGTGGCAGGTTGGCACAATACAAAGATCACATAATTTCCACAGAAAGTCAATACAAGGGAGACACGTGAATTGTTGTTGTTACCTTGTTGGTAACCTTTGACAACACTCATAATTATACAATTAACTTACAATTATTGAAGTAAATAAAAAAAATCTTCTCCACTATATATAATGGTGAAATATCAAGTGCATGATCCAATACATGCACTCATTACTTTCTACATGAAAACCCAGCACATTGACTCTTGTACAAGAGCAGAAAGGAGTAACTCAGACATCCTGTATGGTTGTTCTTCTTCCAAATGTTATTTTATGTTATGTTATGTTAAGTTAACCTATACCACACACCATTACCATTTGCATCGTCTCCAAGTTCTCACGTGGCACTGTAAGAAAGTGGGTTGGGCATGTTAGTGAGGAAAGAGGGGACAGGATAGAGATTGTGCTATTCTGTTGGTGCTTGTAGAAGAAGGGGAAACTGGCATCTGTGCATGGTGGCTTTCTAGGTGTGTTGGATCATGCTCACTGTGGTTATTGTGTCCGGAAGGGCAACTTTCAGTGACTTTGTTTGTGGAAGGAAGGTGAATGTGTGGATTGTGTGTTTGTATAAGCATGTGTGGGGTATGCTGGAGAGGAGCGAGGAGCAGGGATGGTTGTATATAGTGTTTGTTTTATTGTTGGTTCTGGAATCTGTACAGTCATTTGATTGTCCCAGGTCCACTGTGATATTGCGGGCAGTGCCCATTTTATGCTCATCATTGTGAGCTCAATAGCCAGGTTTTCAGTTATTTTCTGAAGGTGTTGTGGTCTTCTGTCCTTCTTATCTCCTTTGGGATTGCGTTCCATAGATTAGCAGTTATACATGAGAATGCAGTTCCTTAGAATTTCTGAATTTGCAATGTTTCGTTTCAATTTGGAGGTCGTTGCTTGATCTAAGGTTTCTTCCTGGTTGGTAGCGGTTAATCTTGGCTTGGAGGAATTTGTCTCCTTGTTGGTGTAGTGATTTGTGGGTGATGCACAGGGCTTTGAAGTAACTGTATTTTACTGGGAGCCAGTGTAGGCTTCTCAGGGCTGGTGTGATATGGTCTCTTCTGCTTACTCTCAGGAGTGGATGGGTTGGAGTTTTTTAGTGAGCCGTTCTGGCATTCCAAGTTAGAGGCTATTTGTATAGTCTATTCTCGATAATACTAAGGAGCTGATTACAAGGGTTCTGTGTGGGAAGGAGAGGTAGGTTTTCTTCTAACCTCTACCAACTATGGACCTGCTTCTCCCCTTCCCATGCAGACTTCACTTCCATCATGAGGCTGCGCATGACTTTGAAGAAAATTGCTGCTTAAATGGACCCTGGCATGCTCCACCTGGAGACTTATGCACATGAGACTCATGAAAATTCTAAATATCACTGTGCGCACTCGGCGCTCCTTCTGGCTCACTACACCTAGCCTGGTGAGTGCGCGCCACATTATTTGCTTTATCTGTGTGTTTGCAGTGCTCAGCTTCATTGGATCCATGTGTTAGAATCCACCTTCCGAGATGGTGGTTACTTTCTTCTATGCCTGCTGTCCCTACCGACCACAGCTCCTGCTGCAGTGTGATTGGCCTTTGTGTTACACTTATGGTCCAATCCCGATGCCGGCAGTTGGATGCCTGACCTCCTCCCCAAGGCCCGCCTTCTAAGGCCCTGTCTGTTTCCCTGTTCATTTACCAGTGAGTGCCCTTGCCTGTATCCCCCGCTTGACCCCCCCTTGAAACTCAGTATGTATGCAAGTACTCCCGACCCACCCCCGAGGCACCCAGTATGTATGCGAGTCCTCACCACCCCCCGCTGCACCCAGTATGTATGCAAGTCCTCCCCACCCCCTGCTGCACCAAGTATGTAATCAAATCCCCTACCCCTGCTGTTACACCCTGCATATAGCCTAACCCCCCTATCTCCACCTTGCCCCACCCTGTAAGTGTGTGTAGCTGCCCATAATACTTGAGACATGCAGCACACTATTGCCCCTAGATCTTAACCTACGTAATAGTATGGACTTTCCCCCGCATCATGCGGCCGGCCCCATGCTATTTTACGTTGATCTCTACCCTCATCCATGCACTTTATGCCTCCTTTGTACTATTATGCCTGGCACCACACACCTACCCATTTACTAAAACCTTACATACATGAGTCGCTGCTGTCATGCAACATGTGGCTGACACCTCGTATATGTTCTCTACCTATGACCATGTAACTGCTTGTAGCTGCGGCCTTATTAAGAAAGGGCAGATACCATGCTGTGCTCACTGTATTTGACAGCGTAACCTCTATGTATGACTTGCAATATATGCTTGCACCAAATAGGTTGCCCACTTAACCATGTAATCTATGTCATGCACTTTGTAATCTTGTATGAAGCAACGTTTTTGTTTGCCTCAAATGCACTTAGGTAACCAAGTAAGCCTTCTTAACAGTGCCACGATGCACAAGAGCAGTGGGCGCTTTTCAAATTCAAATAAATAAATAAATAAGTAGGTGAGGTTCCCTCTAATTAGTTGCAGGCTGTAGCAGCATTTCTTTGCTACAGTGTTGACTTGTGGTTCTAGTGAGAGCCCGTTGTCCATGAAAATCCCCAGATTTGTTATCATGGCAGATGCTTCCAGTTGGGTTCCCATGCCTGATGGCCAGTTCAGTTGTGTTTCTGTTACATTATCCTCTGGGGGTGAGTTTTGGTTGGGTTTAGCTTGAGGTGGTTGTCACCCTGGTTTATATGGCAGTGAGGCATATGTTGAGGGTGTTTTTTGGGTCTTGGGCTGACGCTGTCTTGAAGATGATCTCTTGTAGGTGGTCATTCCGTGGTTTCAAATTATTTTAATTAAGGGGGACATGTATGTGTTCAAGAGGAGTGGGGAGAGGCTAGATCCTTGTGGTACGCCACAGGAGATGTTTTTGGTGTTATAAGTAAATGGCGGTAGGTAAGATCTTTCAGTTCAGTAGTGAGGAAATATTTGAGCTATTGTAAAGTGGAGTCTTTTACACTGCATCCCTCAAGTCTGTAGATTAGTTTTGTTTGTCTGATTGTGTTGAACGTGACTGATATTTCCAGTGGAACGAGGGCTGTTGTCTGCATTTATTTTGAAGTTGTTCCATATGGATACAAGTACTGATTCTCTTCCTCTCATGGGTCTGAAGCCGACTTGCTAGTGGTCGAGCATTCAGTTAGTTTCTATGTAGTTGAGTAGGATTTTGTGTACGTGGTTCTCCAGTAGCTTCAACGAATAGGGAAGATTCAATTTGGGACTGCAGTTGGAGGGATCTTTCTGCGCTTCTTGTTTTGTTTTTTAGTAGTGTCTTCATGTAAGCTGATTTGAATGATTTAGCTACTACTCCTGTGTTTAGGGATAGGTTCATCAGTAGCCTGAAGTAAGAGGGGTGTTGTGGTTGAGGATTTCTTTGCAGATGCCTGGGGGCATGGATCACTGGGGGATTGGGCGAGGCTGGTGTAATTTATTAGTGTGGTTAAAAATTCATCTTTGGGTTTGAATTGGTTGAGTGTTGCTACAGTTGGTGGCGTGCTGGTTGTTGGTGGTTCCTTATTTCTACTTGTGTTTATTGTTGCATGACTTGCTTGAATGGTCTGTTGAATTGTTTCTATTTTTGTTCTTAGGTGGTTAGTGATGTTGTCACACAGTGATTGTGATGGTCTGATGCCTTTGTTGCAAGATGGCGGGCTTTTGAAATCTTTGTTGTTTTTGAAAAGTTCTATTTGTGGGTTTGTTGTCGATTGGGTTCTTGTGCCGTAATATGTTTTGTTTTGTTGCTTTGAGGACTGATGATTTGTACATTCTGAGTTGTCATTGGTTTTTTATTTTGTGTGATTGATTGTAACGGTTTTGTCATAGGTATTCCAGTTAGCGGTTTGTTTTTCTGAGTTCACTCAGTTCTTCTGTGAACCATCTTGATGCCATGTTTTTTTGCAGTGGCTTTGAAAGGTTTTGATGGTGCTAATTGGTCTAGAGCATCTGTTATCCAGGTGTTGAGTTTTTTCCTGATGAATCAAGGAGGCAATTCGTTTAGCTTGAAGATTGTTTGTTTAGTTGATTCCAGCAGCTCTGTTAAGGATTGCAGGTCCAGGTCCAGTTTCTTTTGTTAGTAGCATGCAGTATTCTGTTTCTGGGCAGTATGTGGGTTGGGAGTAATTGGGATCATGTGGTGATCACTCCATATCATCGGTACCAGTGGGGCAGTGGTTGAGTGTCTGATTCTGCAGAAGATTGTGTCCAAGGTGTGTCCAGCACTGTGGGTGAATCCGTTCACTATTTACTTGAAGTGTTTTTTTTTCAGGAGGTTGATAAGTGAGTTTCCTGGGTTTTCATTGTCTCTTTTGAACCAGATGTTGAATTCCCCCAGGATGATTAAGTTATCATGGTAGGTGGAAAGGTTGGCAATGAAGTCAGTGAGCTTTGTTGCAAAGTTTGGGATGCAGGATGGAGGTCTGTAGATCAGTAGGAATAGTACGTTGGCTTGGTGGTTGAGATTGATTTTGATGATGAGGAATTCATAGTCTTCGATGTCCCTTGAGGGGAGTTGTGTGGCGCAAATATGGTCTTTGTGAGCCATTGAAATTTAGCCTCCTCTTCAGTTTTCTCTGTTGGTGTGTATTAGCTTGAAGTTGTCTGGTATGGCTTTGTGGGCAATTGTTTTGTAGTTGTCTGATGGGTATGTTTCTGTGAAGATGAGTGCATCAGTGCCTCCCTCGCTTAGGAGGTCCTACATTTATGTTTTGTGTTTTGCCATGGATCTTACGTTTAGTAGGCTTCAGTGCGTGTGTTTTTCCTTGTAGGTTGTTGCCCATCGTTTCTCACGTTTCTGACGGGCTGGTGTTTGTTGGGTGTTTATTTCCTGAGGTTCTCTCTTGGGTGAGGCTGCTGTTTGCTGAGAGAGATCATGGTTGGGGACTCTGTCACTATGTTGAGGAGTTCAATTAAATTGATGGAAGGGTTTCTTCTCTCTGGTTCATGGCAGATGGTTGGTTGTTTGTACGTGTAAGCCTTTTTACAATCTTTTGTTATGTAGGGGCTGCAAATGGTTATGGATTCAAGTTTGGCTCTGATTCTTATTGGGGTCTTATTGAAAGTGTTTTTTGAGTTGTTGTGTTCTGTGTTAAAGAGTTTAGCTAGGCATCCTGTTGGGGTCCATGTTTGCTTGGGTCCTTCCTTGTGGGTTGTCTGTCGGTTGTCTGTTTTCCATTGAGTTTGGATCGTAGGTGAAAAGGTAGCATGAGATGTACTCTGTGTTTGTTCTTTTCTTGGTCCATATCTTTAGTCCATTTAGTGGGGTCCGCAGGGGATTTTGGGGAGTTGTGAAGTCTGGTGGGTGGATTCCAGTGCATGGGGGTGCGGTTTCCACCCTGTTTCTGTTTTCCTTTCTTGTTTCTTTGTCTTTATTTGTTTTATGACATGTTGGTGTTCTATGTCTATTGTTTAGTTTGGATTTGCGATGCATTCCAGTGGTGTGTGACCATAAAGGTGTCTTTCTTTACTTGGAATAAATGATGGAACCTTCTGCTGTGGTGTCCAGTGGTGACTGCCTAGATATGGCTGTTGGTAGTAGCCTCCGTTTTGTAACAGATTAGTATATTTTCATGGCTGTTCCCTCTTGGGTCGGTTATTTTCTGGTCTCCAATTTGCTCAGTGTATTTCAAAGCTTTCCCAGTTTCCTTTTAAATTGGTGTGCTCCACCATGCAATGGCGTCTGCCTCACTGTGATTGTATTTGGTAATTGTATTTCAGTCTCAGAGTTTTGTGCGATCGTGAGGTCTCCGGTTGCTGGGGGAATATTCGCTGTATGGGGTTTGCATTTGTGGATGCCTTTCTGTGGTGGTTGTATTTCCTTTGTGTGGTTTCTTTTGGTATGGTTATTGAGTACCTTGTGTTGATGAGTGACTTAGATAGGGTTTGTTCTTCCACTGGCTTGCTCTTTCCTTGTGTTGAAAAGTGGCTTAGACTTGGTTTGTTTTCCTGCTGGTTTGGACTTTCTTAATGGGATCTGTTTCTCTTACAGGGTGGCATAGTTTTCTCTGAGGTGGTTGCATCTCAGTTTTGGAGTGTCGTGGGGCTTGGACTCCTTGGGTTGCTGTGGTTTTAGTGTCAAAGCCTTGATGTGGTGTTTGTATTTCCGTATATCAGAGTCTCCTTGTTATGGGCCCTGATTCTTCTTGTGTTGATGAGGGACTTAGTTTGGTTTCTATTCTCCCAATGGGTTTGCTCTGCCCATGTGGGGTCTTGTGTAGTTATTTGCTTCACAGCAGTGAAGACCTCTCCAAACTATCAAAGACCACATTGACTCCCTGGCTCCTGCCCTGGCTGATTTCTGTAATCACTCCTTCACCACTGGAGTCTTCCCATCCCCCCTGAAGCACTCCCTTGTGCACCCTCTTCTTAAGAAACCCTCTGCCGACCCCTTCTGCCTGGCTAACTATCGCCCAATCTCCATCACCCCCTTCCTGGGCAAGCTCCTGGGGAAACTGGCCATCTCCCAGCTCAATCTCCACACTGAATATGTTGGTTGTCTTCATGACCATCAGTCTGGCTTCAGAGCTGCCAGAAGCACGGAAACTGCTCTCCTGAACATCCTTGAAGACCTGCTCTCCAACCTTGACTTTAACACCCCTTGTGTTCTCATATTACTTGATCTCTCCTCTGCCTTTGACACTGTCAACCATGCCATCCTGCTCAACCATCTACGTGATAACCTGGGTATCACTGGTCAGGCTCTGGCGTGGCTGACCTCCTTCCTCTCTGACCGACCCTCCCAGGTCCAACTTGGGTCTTTCCTCTCCGATATCTTTGTCTCTACCTGTGGTATCCCGCAGGGATCTAACCTCTCTCCCTGGTTGTTCAACCAATACCTGGCACTCCTTGCCGCTCTCTGCCCCAACTTTCAGTGCTATGCGGACGATACTCAGCTCATTTTCAGGCTACCCTCGGCCTCCGCCTCTCCTTCCCTCATCTCTGACTGTCTGTCTGCCATCCAGGAGTGGTGTGCTGCCAATGACATCTGCCTTAATGCCAGTAAGACTGAGATTCTGCTCATCGGCACACCCACTGCCTCCTTCCCTGCAGCTCCCTGGCCGGCCTCTCTTGGCCCTCTTCCCACTCCCACCTGCATGGCTAAAAACCTCAGGGTCATCTTTGATTCCAGACTCTCCTTCTCTCCTCACATCTCTGATGTCTCTAAGAAGTCACATTACTAGTTGCACCTCCTCAGAGGTATTCTTCCTTTCCTCTCCTTCCCCCAGAAGCTCACTGTCTCCAGAGCCCTGGTTCTCTCTAAGCTGGACTATTGTAACAGCCTCTATCTAAATCTGCCTGCCTCTTCTCTCCGCCCTCTGCAATTTATCCAGAACAGGACTGCAAGACTTGTCCTTGGCCTCAAGCCCAGGGATCGTATCACTCCAGGACTGAAATCTCGGCACTGGCCTTATGGTGCCTGGGGCCGAAATACCTTCAACTCTCTCTTCCTAAATATCTTCCTTCCCGACCTCTGCTCTTCCTGCTCCAACTCCCTCAGGGTCAGTCGCTTCTCCAAGCAACGAGTTGGTGGTAGATCTCTCTCTTCTGCAGGGGCCTCCTTCTGGAAAAGCCTTCCTGCCTCCCTAAAACTTGAGGAGAACCATCTCTGGTTCCGGAAGGACCTCAAAACCTTCCTCTTTGCTTCTGCTTTCACTCCCCCTCTCCCCTGTTGATTTTCCTGACAGATACTGCACTGGAGACCTGGCCTCCCTTCTGATCTTGGGCCCAGGCCCACCAGTTGCCCACCTGCACTGCCTCCCTGGCAACCCCTGCACTTGGGGACTGTTTTTCTGTATCCTTACAGCCCCCCTACCAGCACTTATGTTCTGCACTTACCATACACTGCCCTGGCCGTTTTATTTATCTTATTTTATTGTACTATCCCTTGTACTGCACTTCCCCCCTCTCACTTCCCCCCGCACTTTTTCCTTTCCCCTTCCCATGCACTTGCGCGATCTGAATGTCACCTGGCCTAGTAGGATCGTTGTCTGTCTTCCCTTTTTTCCCCCTCCCTTGCCTCGTCGCGCCTTGAAACACTTGTGTATAGGCGCGTTATAAATACCATATCATATCATATCTTATGGTGGTTGGACTTTCTGGTTGCATCGGGTTCACAGTGGCAACATCCACCCTATGGTGGGCCAATACTTGGCATTCAGAGTCTCCTTGTTATAGGTCCTGATCCCTCTTGTGTTGATGAGGACTTTGGTTGGTTTTTACTCTCCCAATGGTTTAGCATTAACCTTGTGGGGTTTTGTGCAGTGATTTTCTTCACACTGTTGAAGGCCTTTCTGTTGTGATTGGATTTTGTGGTTGTATCAGGTTCACAGTGGCAAAGGCGCCCCTACCCCCTGGTGGCCCAATGCTAGGGGGCTGTAGGAGGGAGACAAAAATTTATCAGAACTGTGCTGTGGGAGAACATACAATGCGGTGTGACTCAGAACAACAAAGTCAGATGAAAAACTAGGCCTGATTAAGTGGTTGTGTACAGAGAGTGTGTGCGGTGGGAGGAATACAATATTATATTCTCTTGGGTGACCTCAATAGATGGAGGGGAAACCCCATCGACAAAGAGGCTATCAGCCTAGAAAAGAATCTCCTTAACATCAGCTATTCGATCGCTAATAATGGTCCCACCATCGATTCCAACAACCAACTTGATTGGATTGTCTCCAATAATGTTGACCTTACTGTAACAAATATACAGCCCTGCATCTGGAGCGATCATTACAAAATCGAAGCCACACTATCCCTGCCTGCCAAAAAAACCTACCCCGACAACTTACCCAAAACTACCCAGAGCAGAAACCTCAAGAAAATCACGCCAGATATGCTCTCGAGGGGGATCTCACACATCATGGATAACACCACAGATGATGACCCCTGTGACACTATTGTCACCACTTATAACAACTACTTCCAAGTCCTTCTAGACAAGAATGCCCCACTGAAAAACAAACTAGTGCGCCCCAACCTCAACCACCAAAGCTGGTTCTCCACGGAATTAGGCACCCTAAAATCCGCCAAAAGGAAACTTGAAAGACAGTGGCTCAAAAACCCCACAGTATTCAATAAAGACACATGGAAGAAATCGGACATTCTTTACAGAAATAAAGTTATTGAAACAAAGAAAAACTATTACAATGAGCAAGTTTCAGGTGCATCCAACTCCACAGGAAAGCTGTTTCAAATCCTAAAAACCTTTGAGAAGCCACCTACTCTCACCCCTCCCTTGCAGCCATCCTTGCTGGACTGCGAAAAGGTCCAAACTGCTTTTTCTCAAAAGATTCTAAAAGCTAGAGATACCATCTTAAATTGCCAAACTAATGACACCTCAATGACTTACAACAAGGTAAATCCCGAGATTAAAGTACCCAAATTCCAATTCACACCAATAACACCAAAAATCATGGCGGAGACTCTCTCTAACATGAACTGCACTACATGCCCTGAAAACATATTGCCCCCCAAATTCATCCTAGATAATGCAGACACCTTTTCACCCTTTCTTTGTCGCATGATAAACTCGTCTTTTAGAGACCAGACTGTTCCCACCAGCCTAAAAACAGTTACAGTTACACCATTGGTTAAAAAACCCGGCCTTGACCAGCAAAATCCAGCCAATCTCCGCCCTATCACGAATTGCAACTTCTTGTTGAAAGTTCTTGATAAGGTGGCCACTCATCAACTTCAAGTGTATGTTGACAAGCACGACCTGCTACACTCACAGCAATCAGGATTCAGAAGTGCTCATAGCACGGAATCAGCATTACTTGACCTTCAATCTAAAATGCTAGAAATCCTTGATAAAGGCAAGGCCGGCCTGCTCATCCTATTGGACCTCTCGGCGGCTTTCGATTTATTAGACCACGAGAAGCTCCGTGAGGCCCTGGGAAATGCAGGCAACTGTGCAGCGGAAGCCATCGACTGGATATCCTCTTTTTTGAATGACAGAAAATCCAAAATCACCTGGGGTGGACATTCTTCTGGCACGAATCCAGTGGATTGTGGCGTCCCTCAAGGTGCTAGCTTCTCCCCTCTCCTATTCAATTTATACATCCGTGGCCTCTGTGCCCTTCTTTCACAGTTGGATATTTATTTTACCAACTTCGCATAATACTATAGAAAGCTGGATGAAGGCCCACTGGATGTGCCTGAATAGTTCAAAAACAGAACTTATGACATTCGGATCTTCAAAAGCCTTATCCAATCTAGGCCCAGCCTACTCATCATTTCTTATTAAGGACTCTAGCATCACGGTCCTAACTAAGGTGAAAACAATTGGCATATACCTGCAATCCTCATTAGGAGCAGACGCTCAAGTCGCTTTTCTCAAAAAGAACTGCCAGTACCACCAGAGATTACTACGCCGCATTAGGCCATATCTCAACGCTACAAACTGCGCCACCATTGCTAGAGCCACGATACTGTCCCGACTGGATTATGGGAATGCGCTGATGCTCGGTTCAAGTAAAGCTTGCATTAAACAATGCCAGATCATCCAGAATAACACTGTTAGAACTATTACCGGGAAGTCCAAGCGCAAGCACATCACCCATGACCGAATAGGCCTTCACTGGCTCGGCATTGAGGAGCGTATTAAATTCAAATCCCTGACACTTGTCCACCGCTGCCTTTTTGGCACGGCGCCTACATACCTAGAGAAGGAATTTCTTTGGTACGAACCAAGCCGTTGTCTTAGATCAGCAAAAAAAGGGCTACTCAAAGTTAGCCACACCAGAGTCAAAGCTACTGGACTCGGGAGAGCCTTCCCCACCAAAGCTATTGCACTCTGGAATGAGCTCCCTGAGAAACTCAGGTTAGAAAGTTGCTACTCGCTATTTAGGAAGCAGCTGAAAACTCTTCTCTTTCGATAATTCGTTACATATTCATCATGGACTCCTTTGAGTCCCCTGTACTCCTTTTTCATGTTGTCCTGTGATCTGTCCTCTTGTTTTGTTGTCGCGCCCTGATGCTTGCGAGCTTCGGCGCGTTATAAATATATAAATAAATAAAAATAAATAAATTATCTAGATTCAGAATGCAACCTTACCCCTAGGGCGAAAGTAGCTTACCTGTGTGTCGCTGCAGATGGATAACCTCTATGCTTTGCAGGGATGAGGTGCGTGGCAGGTTCCCGAGCGGTAGATAACCCCAGATGCTGTTACCTAGATTCAGCACAATGTCTAACTTTACAGTGCAGCAAGATTTGGGAGAGTATCACAGTGTCTAACATTTGAGTGCAGTAAAGTTTAGGAAAACGACAATCAGAGTGTATGACTTCGAGTTGCAGCGAGATTTGAAGGGGTCCCGATATTAGGCACCTCGGTTCTACACAATGCTGACTTTGGAGTGCAGCAAGACTTAACACGGTGGCAATCCCAATGTCTAAAATCAGAGCACCACAAGATTTAAGCCAGTCAATCAGTGTGTCTGTTTTCAGGGAGCAGCAAGTTTTGGAGCTGGTATCTAATTTCATTGGGCATCTGGATTCAACTCAATTTCTATTTACTGAGCTCATCAAGGTTCTAAAGCAGAGATCGAACTTCTGTGGCACCTGGGTTCAACACAGTCCCCAACTGTAGAGTGCAAAAGGGGTTAAGACAGTGGCAGAGTTCATATGCAGTAACATTCAATGCAATACTAAAACCACAGGGCGCATCAAGATTTAGATCAGTGGTAGAGTTCCTAATGTGGCAGGATTCAGCACTATGGGACGGCTTTAGAGCGCAGCAAGAATTAAAACATGTTAGGTATTCAACACAATAGCAGGACCTTTGTACACAGCAAGGCTCAGATCGGTGGCAGAGTTCCTAAGGTGGCAGGGTTCAATACAATCGCAGAACCTCAGAGCGCAGCAGGATTTAATCTATCAGACATTTCCAATAAAGCAGGATTCAGGGCAGTAGCTGCCAACTTCTTGTACTTTGAGATGTTGAACTTTGTGTTCCCTCTTTCTAAGTTTCTTTGGAAACAGAAAAAGCTGACAGATCATGTTCCTGTTACTTGGATGTGGCGAAGTAAGGGGTCAGGGACCATAATTGCTATTTTGGCAAGGATCCAAGATGGGCTTGTGATACTTCATTAGCAGTGGAAGAATGACTGGAAAGCGAGTTGGTTTCCTCCACGTACTGCTACTCACTTGCCAACGGACATGATTCTTAGCAGGTGCTGATGAAATGTGGGAAGCAGCATTGAAAGTATAGGAGTAAGGTGGTGATGAATCCAGCTTGGGTGTAGAATGGTGTCTGGGGTTGAGAGAGAAAGATGGATCCATCATAGTTCCTAGTGAGGTAGTGGAGATGAGTATGTTGTGGGCAGGTATGGGGCAGGGAGAGGGAGCATGGCTGAGAAATACTCCAAAAGGCCCTTGAAAGTTGAGTTGTAATGCATAGATGTGAGGAGGGATGTTTGTTGGCTAGTTAGAGGGAAGTCTCACAGAGAGGATCTACAAAGCTCTGATGGTAATTGGATGGAGTCGGAGAAGAGTGAAGTGGGGAGAGATGTGTCTTGCAATGTGGAAGGCAGTCTGGAAGAGAGAAGGTATAGGCTATACCTGAGTAATATGATGAGGTGGATAGTCGAGGGAAGGCATTATGTGGCACTCCTGAATACTGGATTATATCTATATTTTATTTATGAATGGATATAGCTTTTAATCCCAGCATGCATATACTGTCCATGCATACTTGACTTCATGGTGTAGTTGAGGGCTGATTGGTTGCCATGGATCTGAGTGGGTTCTAAGCGCTCTGACACTCAGTAGGATTGAATGGACCAGTTTCAGGCATATCTACTGCTGTGCAATATCTCTTTTTATCTAATCAGGAGGGTAGAATCTGGGGCCCATCAACCTTGTTCCTAATGCCTACGTTATAGCTGTAGTGGAAGCAATTATTTAAGGCTACAATTTGTTGTCCTGATAACCATATTTGATCAATTATAGGGTGCCAGTTGCCGCCCTATATTTAAGGTGAGTAGTGAGTTCCATTGCAAATGTCCAAATTGAATTGGTAATAACGTTTGACTCATGCAACGGATTTGGCTGAAAACTTTGCAGACACTTTTGTACAATGATGCCCCCCAAACTTTAAAGTTTGGGAAAGATTTGTTAAAAAATATTGGCTATTCCACTGTAAGAAAAAAAAAGCACCTTCTGCCTACTCCCCATTCATTTTTCCATAGACAAAATAGGTCAAGTTTTGCTCCACCACATAGCCCAAACCACTGGACGTATTTGAACCAGTTCCAAAACGACTTGGGCACGAAGCATTGACTCGCAATCCTTTTGTGGCTTGGGGTTATTCTGTCCAGTAGTTTTTGTAGTTTTTTAAAATATTTGATGGATAAGGGGGTGCCCCATTTCCCAAAATTATAGCTATATCCCCATGATGCATTGCGGCATGAGGCCTGATATGGAAAAGCTGCCATCTTTTTCTTCTCTGTGCGAGAGATAACCAAAGGTATACTGTCAGTTATCGGAAAAAGAAAAGGTAAAAAAATGCCATTTGCAGGGCAGAAAACAAGCAAATCCCGTTAGGCGAGTGAGTGCCTGGGTGGGCAAAAAAGCATTTTATTGTTGCGATTTTTCCGATAACCATGAGTATAGTGACTAAAAACAACCAAGGGTATAACCAACAGTTCCTGTTGTTAAAAAAAAATATACACATTTATTACCACTACAGTGAAGACCATGGTCAGTGCCTGTCAGTGTTACAAATAATAGAGAGTAGACACCACCGAATGCCATAGTGTTAAAAACAATAGAGAGCAGTTACGGCTATGGCTAGTGATCAGGGAATGATTTAAAAAATACAGTGGGCCCATCTGAAGGCTGTGGCCACAGGCCATGGCCACAGACCATGGATAGTGGCCAGTAAGTGTTTTAAAATATACAATGGGCACAGCGGTCATGCCCACTGGCCATGGCCAGTGACGCCCAAAAATATAAGGTGGACACAGTCGAAGGTTATGGGCAGTGGTGCTGAAAAATATACAGTAGGCATGGCCGAAGGCCTTGGCTTTCGGCCATTGGCAAAGGCCATGGCCAGTGGCGCTGAAAAATATACAGTGGCCACGGGCCACTGGCCATGGCCGAAGGCCATGGACAATGGTGCTGAAATTATATAGTGGGCACAGACAACGGCCATGGCCAGTGGTGCTGAAAAATATACAGTGGCAATGAAAAAAACGATGGTATAACAAAACCCTTGAAATTCCAGGAAAAAGCTTTAGTTGAAGTGCATTTAAGGTAAGTAAACTTAACGCAACAAAACCCTTGAAAATCAGCACATTGAGAAATTCAGGACCGGCTTATCTCTGCGCGTTCCCGTTGCAAATACCAAGAGCACATATATATTATGAGAGAATGAATTTACAATGCCAAACAAAATGTCATTATGGAGGGTATGGCATTATGGGGGAGAACAAATGGAACGCGCTGAGTTAAGCCAGTCCTGAGTTTCCCAATGCGCTAAATTTCAAGGGTTTTGGTGCATTACGTTTACTCACGTTAACTGCACAACAACTACAGTCTTTTCCTTGAACATTGTATATACATATCACAATTCACTGAACATGCTTGGAGTGCTTTAATAAGAATGATCCCCTATTTTTCAGTTCAAAGTGTAATTAACCTAACATGTTTTGGTCTCCATGTCAGTGTGAGGCATTCTTCAGTGGTCAATGGATGTAGGTGATTTAGGAAAATATAAAACACAATGGGCCTCATTAAGAGGTTGGAAATAAGGGGTTCTGGCACCGGTAAGGGTGCCGGTGCCGGTAACCCCTTACCTCCGTATTCCGTGGTCCCTTAGCGGGAGCCGCTAAGGGTCCAGGGAGCTAATAACGGGCCTGCTATTAGCGGGCCCGGTATTAGCTCCATCCCCATTCCCATTGAGCCCTACGGGGGCTCGAATGGGAATGGGGTATGGTTCTCAGAATGGGGACTTACCGAGTCCTCCAAGGTTGGAATGACCAGGTAAATCCCTATTTCGAGAACCCGGAATGCGGTAAGGGGGTAGCCATGGTGCTAATAGCACCATGGCTACCTCCTACCTCGTAATGAGGCCCAATGTACCTATGTCACGATGAATACTATGGGCCATATATATCTTTATTCTAAAAAGGGTGGTCGACCTGCAATGACAATCATACCTCCTTGTTGGGGAGTAATGTTTAAGCAATTGAGAATATTAATCTCCTAAATAACATTTGAGTTGGGTGAAGGATCTGGGGAAACAATGGAGTTCAATGCAAGGTTGGTGCAGAAAATGATAATGTTTCCTCACGATGGAGTTACCATTACCACCCATGAGTCTGGCAAAATGACAACCATATTACAAGGCCATGGCTGCACATCAATTGGCCTAGCAGTAACAATGCTTCAGTCTGGAGGAGTTTCCACAGAAATCCTTACCTGGCACTAGGCCTGGACGAACATTTATAAAAATGGACCATGGTAGAGCATGACCGTTTGAGAAAAGATTTGTTGGGATGGGTTTATCCGCGCTGATACATTCCAGGCAAAATCGCAGAGTTCTTCCACATCTCAGGTGATGGGTCCTCATCCAATCTTTAGCATCGGATCTTGTGATGAATAACAGGTTTATTTTATGGGTTCATCTATATTATAAGTGCCTTCTCAAGTGATTTGTCAAGTCATGCAACCAATCAGACGCCACCCAATTTCACAAAGCAATCGTGTCTCTCTGTGTACATGCCTGCTCACATCCTGTTCCTCCATGGGTTTTGCTAGGTTGTGAGGTTGTGTGTTACACAGTGTGGACTCACAATGTGTGTATTTTTTTTTTTTTTTTAGCTTTTAAGCAGTCTTTTGAGCAGTTTGGAGAAATGTGCTGTTTTTGTTGCTGGTCTTTTTTATAGTAGTCTGTTTTGAAGCCATTTTTCTGCCCCCCCCCCTGCTGTCTACGTGTTTGTTCAGTGTGTGTGTTAGTTTCCCTTTAATAAAAAAAAAGGAAGAAGGTTTCTCATTTCCTTCATGTACCTCTACCCGTTTCGTGTCTCCTTTCAAAATATAAAACAAGAACAAGGTTTCCCACACCTATCTGTTTCTCCCAAAACACGAAAGCACATCAAATATACACTCCACTCTGTGTATTTGTCATGTACTGTTTTATTGTATTGTGTTGTATTTTAGTAGTTGTAAATTGTAACTGTAGAATGTAGATGTAAATTGTGGTTGCTGATTATTTTTTGTAGTTGTAGGTTGTAGCTGTAGCATTATCTGTTGGTTCCTTTGTTTGGCCCCTTGTTTGTCCAATTGTTTGTTCAGTTGGGGTTGCGCTATTTCTCAGGGTTGCCTGGTTCTCACGTTCGCACACACGTGGTTCTCGAACACTTACAGCTGTTGGAATGGCCTGCCAGTTGCCACACTTGGGGGGGAAAAGTGGGAGATGGTTGCGGAGAAAGTTCTGCATTTATCTACATAGCAGGAAGAGGATCCCTCTATGATTGATGAGGAGTGGGAACTTCATGCTCTTTGTGGGCATCAGATCAGGGTCAGGACACAGAAGTGATCTTCTCAATCGGTGGTGGAGGAAGAGGCATTGGGCGATACCACAGGAGTGCGAGAGGAAGAGGCCCCATCAAAGACAAGTACGTAGGCAGGGCTGAAGGCCTGGTTTGGACACCTACCCTGAGGCAATGGAAGGTCAAGCAGGCATGTCTCTCAGGCAAGGGCAGGGGATGGCTTCAGTGTGCACCAAGGATGAGACGTTTGGTTTGTTCCTGACTGGGTGGGGGGGTGCATAGTAAAGGAAGTTGTCTGCACCAAGCAGGATGAGGGTATACATACGGATGAGGGACAGAACTGTCAGGAGACACAAGAAGTAGACACTTTCTGCAGACAAATATTAGAGGTTCAGAGTTGTGGGAGGGCATAGGTGTTGGGTTAAGGATGAAGTGAGGGCATTGGCGTTGTGGTTGTGTGTGTTGGGAGGGCATTGGTGCTGGAGATGAGAGTGTAGGGAGGGCTTCGGTATTGGGATTGAGGTTGAAGAGATGCATGGGAATGGGGCTTTAGATGAGGGTAGAGAGTTAGGTTTGGGAGTGGTGTGGGGATATTGGTATTGGAATATAGGGTAGAGGGGAATTGTTGGTTGCTCAGGTTGAGGGCTGAGGGAGGTCATGTGTGCTGGGTTTGAGGGTGGTGAGAGTGCATAGGTAGGGATTGGGTGTTGGTATTGGGGTTTAGGGTGACAAAATTGGTAATCATACATGTTCATGAAAAGCCTCACTTCAAGGTGCAGGTGGCTAGATACAGGAGTCCAAACAGGCAAAGAGTTGGCAAGTTCTTAGGAGGGGTCATAGAGTACGCAGTATGTGGCTTCATAACTTGCAAGCAGATCAATGTGCCGAGATGGGAAGGAAATTGGAGGGGAGAGGATAGACATTCCGGGCAGCAACGGCAAAGATGAAAACCTTGCTGGCAGCTTGGGACAGGTAACGCGTAGGCCGCTGCAGCATCCAAGGAGTACAGTCTGCGGCACGGTAGGGCAAAGTGTAGAGGCAAGGGGGCAGGATCAAATGTCATCAGCGCCGCACAATTATAAAGGAGAAGAAATGTTGCAGAAGTCCTGGCTAAGGTACCAGAGGTGAGGCTTACCTTACGGAACAAAGGTTAGTCCGGGGATGGGCCCGGGATTGCGGCTTTCAGGATTTGCCAGCTGAGACTGGCAGAGATGTTACATTACTGCCTTGATCTCAGCCTTTACTGAGGCCGGCTGTGCCTCCCGGTGCAGGTTGAGGAAGTTAAACTCTTCATAGCTCTTCATGGTAGCCAATAGCAAGGCTGCATGTAGAGTCAGCAGCAAGGAAGAAAGCATGGCGTTGCGGCAGCAGCCATATTAGAATGGTTGTGGGGGTAAGCAGGCAAATGAACATCCAGCATCCAGATGATTTTCGATCCTGGCAGAGATGCTACATTACTACCTTGAACTCAACCTTTATGCATCGTACACTAGGCACTATGGAACTTGTAGTTCTAGCAAGCATATTATGGATGCCATATTCCACATATGCTAGGGGCTGCACCCATGGTCGGGGAAGATGCTTGACATAAAAACACTTTTGGAACCAGTTGCGTCTCTGGATTCATTTTGTATTCCCTGAACACATTTTAGATGAAAGCAAACGCAACGTTTTTGGAGGAAGTATGGCCTGTTTTTGTGGTATTTCACCCTGCTGTACTGTGAATTTAATGTTTTCATGTTTGGAACTAATTGTGCTGTCAAATCAGTCCTGAGTGACTTAGCAGCCTTTTTTGGCACCACATCCTCTGGCGTTAATTCTTCTGGAGGGATTACCGCTAGATTTGTGTAACTTTGAATTAGGCAGAATGGTAAAAGTGCTAAAAGTGGTGCTATTTGCATTATTTTAGCAAAACAGAAAGGTGATGGTTGGAAGGTTTTGAATAAATCATAACCACTGGCAAAGCTCTGGGCAACCCTCCAGACCATCGTTTTTCAGCCTGCCAAGCCATTACAGAAGGGGAAAAACCATATGCAAATCAGGCTTGGTCCTACCCCAAAAGGGGCAGTCCAGCCCGAACTGCTAGGTCACATCCCTTCTGCACAAGACCACAAGCATCCCCAGACATGTTTCAGCCTTGTTGGGCATCATCAGTGAGGAGTAGCTTGGGTCTCTAGGCCCGGCAGACTCGGGACCCACGTCTGGGCATACCCGTCCCACTCGGGGTGACTTTAGCAAAACAGAAAGATGATGGTTGGAAGGTTTTGAATAAATCATAACCACTGGCAAAGCTCTGGGCAACCCTCCAGACCATCGTTTTTCAGCCTGCCAAGCCATTACAGAAGGGGAAAAACCATATGCAAATCAGGCTTGGTCCTACCCCAAAAGGGGCAGTCCAGCCCGAACTGCTAGGTCACATCCCTTCTGCACGAGACCACAAGCATCCCCAGACATGTTTCAGCCTTGTTGGGCGTCATCAGTGAGGAGTAGCTTGGGTCTCTAGGCCCGGCAGACTCGGGACCCACGTCTGGGCATACCCGTCCCACTCGGGGTGACTTTAGCAAAACAGAAAGGTGATGGTTGGAAGGTTTTGAATAAATCATAACCACTGGCAAAGCTCTGGGCAACCCTCCAGACCATCGTTTTTCAGCCTGCCAAGCCATTACAGAAGGGGAAAAACCATATGCAAATCAGGCTTGGTCCTACCCCAAAAGGGGCAGTCCAGCCCGAACTGCTAGGTCACATCCCTTCTGCACGAGACCACAAGCATCCCCAGACATGTTTCAGCCTTGTTGGGCGTCATCAGTGAGGAGTAGCTTGGGTCTCTAGGCCCGGCAGACTCGGGACCCACGTCTGGGCATACCCGTCCCACTCGGGGTGACTTTAGCAAAACAGAAAGGTGATGGTTGGAAGGTTTTGAATAAATCATAACCACTGGCAAAGCTCTGGGCAACCCTCCAGACCATCGTTTTTCAGCCTGCCAAGCCATTACAGAAGGGGAAAAACCATATGCAAATCAGGCTTGGTCCTACCCCAAAAGGGGCAGTCCAGCCCGAACTGCTAGGTCACATCCCTTCTGCACGAGACCACAAGCATCCCCAGACATGTTTCAGCCTTGTTGGGCGTCATCAGTGAGGAGTAGCTTGGGTCTCTAGGCCCGGCAGACTCGGGACCCACGTCTGGGCATACCCGTCCCACTCGGGGTGACTTTAGCAAAACAGAAAGGTGATGGTTGGAAGGTTTTGAATAAATCATAACCACTGGCAAAGCTCTGGGCAACCCTCCAGACCATCGTTTTTCACCCTGCCAAGCCATTACAGAAGGGGAAAAACCATATGCAAATCAGGCTTGGTCCTACCCCAAAAGGGGCAGTCCAGCCCGAACTGCTAGGTCACATCCCTTCTGCACGAGACCACAAGCATCCCCAGACTATGTCACCCCGAGTGGGACGGGTATGCCCAGACGTGGGTCCCGTGCCTGCTGGGCCTAGAGACCCAAGCTACTCCTCACTGATGAGCCCCAACAAGGGCGAAACATGTTTGGGGATGCTTGTGGTCTCGTGCAGAGGGGATGTGGCCTAGCAGTTCGGGCTGGACTGCCCCTTTTGGGGTGGGGCCAAGCCTGATTTGCATATGGTCTTTCCCTTCTGTAATGGCTTGGCAGGCGAAGAACGGTGGTCTGGAGGGTTGCCCAGAGCATTGCCAGTGGTAAAGATTAAGTCTAAACCTTCCAGCCATCACCTGTTTGTATTTGCTATGTCACCCCGAGTGGGACGGGTATGCCCAGACGTGGGTCCCGTGCCTGCTGGGCCTAGAGACCCAAGCTACTCCTCACTGATGAGCCCCAACAAGGGCGAAACATGTTTGGGGATGCTTGTGGTCTCGTGCAGAGGGGATGTGGCCTAGCAGTTCGGGCTGGACTGCCCCTTTTGGGGTGGGGCCAAGCCTGATTTGCATATGGTCTTTCCCTTCTGTAATGGCTTGGCAGGCGAAGAACGGTGGTCTGGAGGGTTGCCCAGAGCATTGCCAGTGGTAAAGATTAAGTCTAAACCTTCCAGCCATCACCTGTTTGTATTTGCTATGTCACCCCGAGTGGGACGGGTATGCCCAGACGTGGGTCCCGTGCCTGCTGGGCCTAGAGACCCAAGCTACTCCTCACTGATGAGCCCCAACAAGGGCGAAACATGTTTGGGGATGCTTGTGGTCTCGTGCAGAGGGGATGTGGCCTAGCAGTTCGGGCTGGACTGCCCCTTTTGGGGTGGGGCCAAGCCTGATTTGCATATGGTCTTTCCCTTCTGTAATGGCTTGGCAGGCGAAGAACGGTGGTCTGGAGGGTTGCCCAGAGCATTGCCAGTGGTAAAGATTAAGTCTAAACCTTCCAGCCATCACCTGTTTGTATTTGCTATGTCACCCCGAGTGGGACGGGTATGCCCAGACGTGGGTCCCGTGCCTGCTGGGCCTAGAGACCCAAGCTACTCCTCACTGATGAGCCCCAACAAGGGCGAAACATGTTTGGGGATGCTTGTGGTCTCGTGCAGAGGGGATGTGGCCTAGCAGTTCGGGCTGGACTGCCCCTTTTGGGGTGGGGCCAAGCCTGATTTGCATATGGTCTTTCCCTTCTGTAATGGCTTGGCAGGCGAAGAACGGTGGTCTGGAGGGTTGCCCAGAGCATTGCCAGTGGTAAAGATTAAGTCTAAACCTTCCAGCCATCACCTGTTTGTATTTGCTATGTCACCCCGAGTGGGACGGGTATGCCCAGACGTGGGTCCCGTGCCTGCTGGGCCTAGAGACCCAAGCTACTCCTCACTGATGAGCCCCAACAAGGGCGAAACATGTTTGGGGATGCTTGTGGTCTCGTGCAGAGGGGATGTGGCCTAGCAGTTCGGGCTGGACTGCCCCTTTTGGGGTGGGGCCAAGCCTGATTTGCATATGGTCTTTCCCTTCTGTAATGGCTTGGCAGGCGAAGAACGGTGGTCTGGAGGGTTGCCCAGAGCATTGCCAGTGGTAAAGATTAAGTCTAAACCTTCCAGCCATCACCTGTTTGTATTTGCTATGTCACCCCGAGTGGGACGGGTATGCCCAGACGTGGGTCCCGTGCCTGCTGGGCCTAGAGACCCAAGCTACTCCTCACTGATGAGCCCCAACAAGGGCGAAACATGTTTGGGGATGCTTGTGGTCTCGTGCAGAGGGGATGTGGCCTAGCAGTTCGGGCTGGACTGCCCCTTTTGGGGTGGGGCCAAGCCTGATTTGCATATGGTCTTTCCCTTCTGTAATGGCTTGGCAGGCGAAGAACGGTGGTCTGGAGGGTTGCCCAGAGCATTGCCAGTGGTAAAGATTAAGTCTAAACCTTCCAGCCATCACCTGTTTGTATTTGGTATTTGCATTATTGCCACTTTTTGCTGTAACTTCTCTGCTTGTAATGCCCCCTATAAGGTTCTAATTAGCAACTGCCAAAATGTGAAAATCAGCACAAAAAAAAGAGGGGGCTTGCTAAAAGGTACCACAGCCATAGGCGTGCGATAGAGAAAGACGAATGCTCACAGTTGTATAGTGAATGGGCCCTGCAGCTGAGTCACCATCTCCCTTTAAACGCTTCCATTGCTCTCCACAATATTAACTTAAAAGAAAGAGGTCATTTTCAAAGCCAGCAACCATGTGGGCATATTCGTAAGTCTTTATAGTGTGGCAAGTTTGTGTGTAGCTCAATCACACTTAATAATACAAAAAATACTTATTACTGGACTTGAGTATAATTCATTTTGCTCTAATTTTTAGACCGATACTCCAGTTAAGGACTTCTTTTGCATGTTCTCAAAGGCGTAATAAGAGGTTTACTAAACATAGCTTTGTTCATACTATTATATGTAAAATGCTATCTATCTGTTCTAAGAATTGTTCATCCGTATGTTTACTCTAATATGTAGACATCTACCCGGCACAACGCTTTTATCCAACCTCACATATCAACAAATGTATTCAATATCTACTCAGTATATTTATGTTAGTCTAGATTAAATGCAATCATTGCCAATGTTGTAAAAACTGTCATGTTGTGTGCAGTCTTAACATGGCTATGATTGTGGGTTACCCTCAGCGCCGCCATTTTTATTCTCACAGTGGCTTCTCTTGCCTTTACACACAAGCTGGCTCAGCAAGAGCTGTTCTTACTCTTCAGATGGCTACTGCAGAGCCATCACACACATTCTGTACACATGTTAGGTGACTGTGCACGCGGGAAACATCTGCTTTTAGTTGTTACACAAAGCGCCTCTTCTCTCTATCATATCACCTGCTAGCAACACAAGGCACTTTCTTTACTCCCGCTCTTGGGTAACCTGCGTATCAACATACTCTCACTGAGCATTCCAGAGTCAGACTTTGCTGGCACGGATCCCTATAAAACACATTTGTATTTATTTTTAACAAGTTATCATGTGGCCTAAATGATGATAATTTCACGGAAGAAAGTTTCCACCCTTCCTGGCCATTTGACCAGCAGGCCACGCCCGCGTCCCCCCCACCCCCATCGTCGTGCTGGTAAATTCATTGAACCTTACCTCTTTCATCCACAATTATTGTATTGGCCCAGCTGCCACTCAGGGTCTCAGATAAGTAACATGTGCCCTTTCTTTTCAGTTTACATTATGAAGATTCTGCAGCCGAGGCACTCATTCCCTGCACAACTGAGAAGATTTTTCTTCCTTTTTAACATGTCAAGAGATGAGATACCGGTAGGCAAAGCCCCTATTCATTTGACTGTTTCCCACATTTTTTCCAGCCGGCAATTCAAATTGATTATCTCCCTAGTTCATTCAAGAAACTTATATGGTATTTAGGAAACTACATTCTCCAGCAGCTTAAACACAACTCCCTATTAAGGAGGTATGTCGTGTCGCTCTAATATGTAACGCTCTAACATGTAACGCCCCCATGAACTCTTATGCTGTTTCCTATGTATCCAACAGAACATGCATAATATACCTATGTCAATATTCTCTGCAGCACTGTTCCTGTTCTATGTATGCCTGTAGCAAGCAAGTATTCTGTAACAGTGCCACGATGCCTCTGGGCCCATGTGCGCTTTACATATTTAAATAAATAAAACTAAATAAATAAGTATGAGTTTTCCAACTCGTAAGTTACTGTTTGTTGTATAAACATGTGCCCCCCCCCATCAACATTTCTATTAATATTGGCGCATGGTATTGTGCCTTTTTCCAAACCAACTACATGCTGCTTCCCCATGAAGGTCCCACACAGACAAGGGGGACCGAAACCTGTCAGGTTGCTTCCATTCTCAAATTTAAGAGTAGTGGATGATTCTTATGAACCTACTACATCATTCCAAGTGTAATGTTATATGTACATGTTTTCGTATTGTCGAGACAACAGCCATCAGAAACGACGGAGGAAGACTCATGGGCATGGCTACCGGGACTCTTATGGGGGAGGGGGAAATGGAAACTAGCTCACAAAAGTGACGACTGAAAAGGACAGTCTCACGTTGGCCTCTTGCAATAAAAGAGGGTTCTCCCATTTACTTTGCAAGGGAGGGATAGAGTGGAGCGTCTTTGACTTCGTCTGTTTCCAGGATATTTAGCTGTTTCTGAAACCAACAATGAACAGCTTTTCGGCATACCTGAACCCCTCAACAAAAACTTCTGGTATGGGATTATTGCCTTTGATCAGGAGTGGTGGTATGTTCGAAGTTATTGAAGCAATATATATGGGTCCAAGCATTCAACAAACAGCGCTGTTAAGTAAGGCTCAACCGATGACTACAAAAAAAGAGACTTGTAGACACTTCATCATAATCAATCTAAATTGGAACACATCAATTATAACAACAAACCAGATGATAGATCAGATGGCAGAATGAATCAACTAAGCGTACAGGTGGGATGAACCATCGATAATTGTATGGAGATCTCGACCTATCCTGTATTAACAAACAAGGGAAATTAATAAGGGAGGAAGCCAACGGGGAGACAGCACAAGAACAGACGGGCCGTTTGTGGATGGATGAATGGTCAATCTGAAAAAGATAAAGACTGTAAACCGACATGGAAGAGAGGGGCCCAGCCATCAGTGGTTCATTAGGTATTCACTTCAAGAGGCCTGACAAATTTCATTGATTCTTTACAAATTATAACGACAACAGCGAATGACCACAACCTCCTTAAACTGAGATGGAAGGACAAATTGAGAAGACCTAGACATATGCTGAACTACCTTGTAGAAACAGCAAATAACTGATGTCGCCTGAAAATGAAAAAAAAAAAGATGTAGAAACGCGACAATCACCTACTCAAAGTCTAGTGCAAGATGGAGGGTACTAAATACTTCTCAAATCCTAGACTATTGACCAATTTTAAATATGTCCATGACTGAGAAAAAAACTGAAACGCCTAGTGCTATTACGCACCGGCATGCCTTTGACCCACACATAAACTAAAAAAGGCGAGTACTTTGAGCGCCCATTAGACTCTAAAAATTAAGCAATTATGTAAGTAAGGAAAAAGAGGCAAAAGGGCCAACGAATGCCTATAAAAACGGACTAAAATGGCACAAATACTCCATGACACAGAAAGATGCAGAAGGTTTGATGAGAGCAATATCTAAAAGAAGTGCAGCAGATATCTGGGCCCTCATGAAAGGTGCGATGCAACAACAAAGGGAACTGCAAATAAATGGGGTATCCGAGACAGATTGGAAAATCCATTTTATGAACGTATATTCGTCCCGGACCGAAAAAAACCAAAATATATCTAAGAACATCACCCCTGTAGTGTCCCAAATGACAAGGAAGACTTAATTGAACTGATGAAAACCGCAAATCCCTCAAGAGCATCAGGGCCGGATGGTATCACGAACATGGATATAAAAAGATACCCTGAACAATGGGCTACCCTGGTGAGTGTGATACTTGAAAATATAAGGATTACCAAGAACATCCCGCCATCATGGAAAACCGCCGCTGTGATACCAATGCATAAGAGTGGTGATAGGGAGGATCCAAATAACTACTGCCCTATCGCCCTCTTAGACGTCATGGGCAAAATCTACTTGAAACTCCTTTTGAAGAGGTTGAACAACTGGGCGCAAGAAGTAGGCCAGAAAGACATTTTTCAAGCTGGCTTTGTAAAAGCGCTGGGGACAACCACACCATTTTTCTGTTTTCACTGTTGAAAGAGAAAGTTAATTCACCAAACTGCAGAATATACTCCTCTAAATGTGTACAGTGTCTTTCAACCATAACTTGGCAGATTTTAAAGCAAAACATATCAACGCGTGACAGTAATGCCACCAACTCTGCCACCAGCACCTTGTGCCCTGATGAGCAAAGTGGAACATGTCTTCCCCCTTAACCCCCCACGAATATCCCTATTGTGGAATTTACCATACAGGACAAAGAACAACATCTCGGGCTCTGCACCCAGTGCGGTCAGTGCATAGAATCTGTGCTAAGGATAGCCTGAGGCCGACCATGTGTGTACCTCATTGCGGTACCGATAATGCATAACCATGTGGTGGACTGGGATTTACCCAGAATACCTCTAGGAAAGCCTTCTCCCCAGAGCCAATTACCATACCACCCCTTAAGCATACTTAAGCATACTGTCACCAGTCTCAGATCTAGAAAACAACAGAAGACATGAGGCTCATGTGCAGGTTCAACAAAACATTTTTATTTGGTACAAAACACACATGTAAGTGTTCAGGGAAAAACAAAACAAGGACAGGTAATGTACATTTAGTCCAGAGCTGGGCTCCTAATAGTACTGTGATATTAAGTCCAAAAGTTCCATCAGGTAATAGTTCATGGCCCAGTTTTAAACTCTTGCTGGAGGTATTGAGTTACTTACAATTCTCAAGTTTGTTAGGTTTCCATGACCCCCTCCCTCGGCATCTGTGAGCATATGATAACCCTGCTGGGTAGAGGTCAATGGTTTGCCAATGAACTACTATTTCTTTCCCATCTATCCTGGGATGATTGTCACATTATCATCTTTATAGCCCCCGAATAGAAGAGATCATGTGGCATGGGACATCTACCCCAAACTCAAGCCTCTGCTGAGAGCCTGATGTGGATGTCTTGTGAACCCACCACTGGATCAAGAACCTCTATGGGCTATTCTGGTTCAGATTATAAACAGGAATTCCTATCTCAGAATCTTAGTGAGCAAGTGTTAATCACTCTCCTCGATGAGCTTGTGAGTCCCACAGAGTCCGGACTATGGCTTCAGGCTAGCGTGTATCACTCTTTTCTCCTTCTTCTTCTCCTACTCCTTGTTTCTCTCTCTCTCTCCCTCTCTCTGCTTCTCTCCTCTCTTTTTTTCCTCTTATTTGCTCTCCTGGGTTCTTTAGGCTTTTGCACTACTTATCCAGGCCCAACTTATCAAGGTTCTCCATCTCTCTAGCACTTCAATATGACGGCACCCCAGGTGAGGCCCCACTGGCTTAAAAAGCAAACCCTCAGTGCTACCTTCAGTCTTTGGCCCATCTCCAACTTCAATGTCACATTTCCTTATCCTTTCTTCTCCTCTATCCCTCCTACAATGGCAACTTCTCCTTCCCACTGATGTTTTGCTGTGTCCTCTTTCCTCCTATCTCCTAAAACATCCTCTGGTATCATCCTTCCTTCTCTTTCCTAATCCTCTGCTCTACCAAAACAGCAACCCGCACCCTTCCCCCGACAATTCCCCCATTCTCATCCCAGATCTTTCTGCCTGACCTCTATTCTATTGCCTTTCTCCCTCTTCCCCTAGCAAACACCTTTGAATTGTAACAATTGTCCTCACCATTTATATTTCTTTTCTCCAGCACAAACCTGTCCCTTGCAATTTTTTGCAATTTTTCCTTCTTCGTCCTTCCTGTGACACAGCTCTGACCTTTTGTTCCCCATTTGGAGATGAGCTTCAATTTCTAAACATGTATGGAAGATGCTCTATCAACAGGTAGAGGGGTTAAAGTTTGGGAACATTTGAATATCTGAGGACTTTTTGTGTTTCATGTGCAAGCCCTGGTGCTGTATGGAGAGGGGAAGTTGTCCTATTACACCGCTCTATCTGAGTATATGGGATTGGCTTGCACCCTGTTAATGCATGGTCTGTTATGAGATAAGGGAGAGTTGTTTGGATCCTATTCTCACACATCCTGTCTGGTCCTCGGACCCTCACAGACTCTATGGATGTCAGGATTCCATGGATGGATTACATGGAAATGCATGCATAACCATGCATCCAAATACAGGCTCTCAGGCACACCTATACCCCCAATTGTGGGCACCTATACTGGCAGGGTGCACATTTACAGGGAAAGGAGATTTCTAGAAACCCCTGTTTACCACCAACTGACCCACAAGAGCAACCATGAGAACAAGTAACCAAATCCTCGGGTTCAAGCAAATCCTGTGAAATCAAGCCAATACCATGTGATGTGGGAATGAGACCTGGAAAATCCCATGAGATCATTGAGCCGAGGGCATAAATATCCACAGCCACTCTTCACACATTGCCAGTTGTCTGTTCCACCTTAAGGCTTATCTGCAACTAGTTGTTGCTTTGGTCCACTGCCTTCAGGGGCAACTCCCTGAAGGTGTATAGAGAAAGAGCAAAACAGTCAGAGGTATCCTCCATCTGCTAAATATTTCACTCATTTGCGACTATAGGATTCTAGACCGTAGCTGCAAATTCCAGTTCCATTGGAGACTTGTGGTTCCCACCTTTGCTCCAAGACATAAGGGAAAGCGAAAGGGACTTGTGAGAATCCTGATGCACAGACATCATTCCCATCTACCACCTTGGCGAATCACTTCTACCACTCGCTTGGATTAAGGGGTGAGGTAACCCCTATATATTGAATATAGGATTAAATGGAATACTACGATGAAGACACCCATGGACATTTGATTGCAAAACATCAGGGAATATGTGTATTTGATTGATTTTTGAGGACATTGGAACCCCACTTTTGAACAGAAGTGGCTTAGAGAGGCAAACTACAGACGCAGAGGCAGTGGCTGAGGGGAGGAGTACCTGTACAACAGTACATGGTCAATAATGATTTACAACAATTGTATGTAAGTGAATTTAAATAGAACACAGACCAGAAACAGAACATGAATATTACAGGTCACATACACAGTTAACACTGAGTCATCGGACAAGAGCCACGGGGTGAACAGGGGTAAAGTACACGAATCGTAGGCAAATGCAGGCTTCACAATAGTTCTACACAAATAATAGAGTGGTCATAGGCATTCTATAGGAACGATAGGTGTGGTGCCTGGGGAATCTCTCTCAGTTGCTAGAAGGTTGAGCTTTGAACAGTTCCGGTGCGGGCTATCCTAGCCATTGGAAGCTCATTCCAGTGAAGTAGGGCAAGTATTAAGAAGGAGGAGAAGCAAGAGGGGGCACTGAGATGTGAGGCAAAGTTAAGTTGAGTTCAGAGTCAGAGAAGAGGGATCAAGATGGCGAGTAGAGAGATATTTGTAATTATGTATTCATTATTGTGATTTGGTTGCATTAAAGAAACCTTTCACAGATACAACCGATGGGAGGAAGGATAGCTCAGGAGCAAGACAACACAGTGTAATACAGGTTTGAATCCTGATCCTGCGCTTAGAAACCACTCACAAGTATTATGCATGTTATGAAATAACAATTACAATAACATTTAATTCATTAAAATAGAATGCAATGTATGACTTTTTTTAAAATAAGTTAAAATTCATCCGGTCATTCAGCTGTACTTTAAAGATTCTTAGTTAAACGTGTAAGGTCTCAGAGGCATGACCAAACCTCTGCCAAATAGTCCAAGAGAGCTATAGAGCAAGAAATATGTACAGTACTCATGAGTTTTGTCTATAGGTTTTCTTAAATGACTGCAAAAGCACAGTTGACAAAACAGCTAAAATAAAGCAGTCTTTTAGACAGTAATTCAGAGCATTTCAACACAAGATGCTGCATAGAATCTGTATTAGACTTACATGAACAAAATGTGTAGTTTGTGAGCCCAATACATTGGCCCTCCACCTCCAGAGATGGATAACAGTTTATTATAAATCTCATGAGTTTGTCCCTAGATGCACGAGATGGAGACTTAACAATATATGGTTGAGGAAAAGTCAGTAAAGCCACCACAATTGTATGTAAGTGAATTTAAATAGAACACAGACCAGAAACAGAACATGAATATTACAGGTCACATACACAGTTAACACTGAGTCATCGGACAAGAGCCACGGGGTGAACAGGGGTAAAGTACACGAATCGTAGGCAAATGCAGGCTTCACAATAGTTCTACACAAATAATAGAGTGGTCAGAGGCATTCTATAGGAACGATAGGTGTGGTGCCTGGGGAATCTCTCTCAGTTGCTAGAAGGTTGAGCTTTGAACAGTTCCAGTGCGGGCTATCCTAGCCATTGGAAGCTCATTCCAGTGAAGTAGGGCAAGTATTAAGAAGGAGGAGAAGCAAGAGGGGGCACTGAGATGTGAGGCAAAGTTAAGTTGAGTTCAGAGTCAGAGAAGAGGGATCAAGATGGCGAGTAGAGAGATATTTGTAATTATGTATTCATTATTGTGATTTGGTTGCATTAAAGAAACCTTTCACAGATACAACCGATGGGAGGAAGGATAGCTCAGGAGCAAGACAACACAGTGTAATACAGGTTTGAATCCTGATCCTGCGCTTAGAAACCACTCACAAGTATTATGCATGTTATGAAATAACAATTACAATAACATTTAATTCATTAAAATAGAATGCAATGTATGACTTTTTTTAAAATAGGTTAAAATTCATCCGGTCATTCAGCTGTACTTTAAAGATTCTTAGTTAAACGTGTAAGGTCTCAGAGGCATGACCAAACCTCTGCCAAATAGTCCAAGAGAGCTATAGAGCAAGAAATATGTACAGTACTCATGAGTTTTGCCTATAGGTTTTCTTAAATGACTGCAAAAGCACAGTTGACAAAACAGCTAAAATAAAGCAGTCTTTTAGACAGTAATTCAGAGCATTTCAACACAAGATGCTGCATAGAATCTGTATTAGACTTACATGAACAAAATGTGTAGTTTGTGAGCCCAATACATTGGCCCTCCACCTCCAGAGATGGATAACAGTTTATTATAAATCTCATGAGTTTGTCCCTAGATGCACGAGATGGAGACTTAACAATATATGGTTGAGGAAAAGTCCGTAAAGCCACCACAACTGTACAAGAGACATAGGGCCTCATTATAAGTCTGCCGGAAATAAGGGTGCCGGTAGTAACGTACCGGCAGCATTCCCAGATCGGCAGACTACAACTCTGTTTTCCTCGGCCTGTGCACCCGGCAGGTATGACCTGCCGGGTGCAACGGCCTTGGAGAGCAGAGTTGTCATGGAAGCATCAGGCAGCACAAACAGTGTTTTAGTCCGGCGGCAACCCACCGCCAGACTGAAACACTGTTTCTGCCACGTGATATCCCGGTGCCACCGGGACATTACAAGTCCCGGTGACTCGGTATATCAGGCGGCTGGAAAATGTTAGTCGGACTTATAATGAGGCCCATAGTCTCTAAATAAGGTTAAGTCTTTTAAGTGCTCAAGCATGTCACATCTATCAAGAGAACTCATTCTGGACTTTATGCTAAGCAGGACCAGCGCCCCACACCACTCAATCTTGGCTAGGTAGTATTCACACTCCTTTAAAAACCCAGTCAATGGAGGGCTTGATTTGACCAACGTTGACTCTCTTAATGTTTCAAGAATGTCCACAGCATCTTTGTTCTGACATTTAAAATATAAGCAAAGCGTATACCAGTTGTAGTAAAACCAACAAGAGTTGAGACCCATTGCAAATATGAGGGCGTCTAGAGGTATGTGAGGGGGCAAGTTCAAACCCCTCTAACACACTGTCCCTTCTTTTATCTTAAGCCATTTCTTGCTTGTCTGTGGAAGTAATTAACAGCCGTATAAGATAGAGGGGTTCACCTTTGCTTTAAAAAATTGAATAACCGGCAGTAACGAATAAAGCTTCCACTTTTATTTCAAGTCTGTTTTTTACTATACGTAGGTGGCTTTCGGATACCAACAGATAGCCTAAACAGATTATTCATGAAACTTGAGGGACACTTTTCCCATTAGTCACCCGGGAAAAGCTCTTAAACCTTGAGGGCAGGTTGTAGGTCAAAAAACTTGATTTGCTACGGTTAAAAAGCAACCTGTTTTCAGTTAAGTACGGTAATAGTAGATCTAGCCATCTTTGCAGGCTGATCAGTGTTACATCCATAAGGAGAAGATCGTCTGGATAGACTAGCCAACCTACTTCTAAAGTACCCAATCTCGGTGACAAAAGATAAGCGTGCATACACGCAAAGGAAAGGTTGGAAATGCACAAATTAAATAAAACCGGCACAAATGCGCAACACTGGTATAATCCAGTAGATACTGAAACATTCCTGGATAGTAAACCTTCAGAATTGAGTCTCACTTTTAGACTTGTATTTGCGTGAAACAAGAAAAAGTATAGACAAGATTCCTTGGAGAATCCCTCAACTACTTCATTTCTGTTAGGCAGAATTATATGCAGTACCCTTTGGGAACACTACACACAATTAAGACTACAAGTGACAGTACAATTTCACCTTTGCTGCAAGCCTGCATTACACAGTTATAGTGGTAGCAGTAGCGGAGCAGCCAGACTTATCTAAAGAGTAAGAGAGCAGTACAAGGAGTTACACAAAGGGACAGTAATTACTATGGTTCAGGCAAACACTGACTCAATGTTTCTAGGTAAAAGAATATATATTTATTTTCTCAACAGTTGTTTACCAATTCCCTAGTCTAAGCAAGTCAAAATTCACAATCACCAATACACCACACCACTTTCCTTAAATTCCAGACAAGTAAAGTTCACAAATGAAGTGGGAGCAAAATGGCACACCAGCAATTTAAAAGGGAGGGAAAGACAAAGTTATTAGAAATCAGACAACACCAACAGGTAAGTAATGAGGGCAGTAGAACAAGAGAGACTACAAGGTTAAAATCAGATAGAAAAGGTTTAGGGCAAAAGTAAATGGTTCAAAAGTCTTTTGCTCAAGATAATAGGTTCAATGTAGTTTGCGGTAAAGTTTGTAGTACAGATTCCAGACAAGGTTGGTTGGTAGAAAAGTTAGTTCAAAGAGAAGAGAAGGACAAGCCCTCGGATTGGAGAAAGATTTCAAACACTTTCACTGCGGCTGACCGAAACGGACAACCATATTTGCACAGTACCTTAAAACGGAGGGGGAGCTGTAGCTGAGGCGGACGTTCGTGGAGGTTCCTGCAGGTTCACAGTTCCTGAAGCGACTGTCGGACTGACACAAAGTAGGAAGACTGGAGGGTCCTGCACCACCCAGGGAAGAAACCAGCAGCAGAGCAAATCAACGAATAAAAGGTGCGCTCCTTAAAACCGAAGCAGGGTCTGACCTTCCTGGCTATCCGGCCCACTGTAGCTCTGTACAGCGAATTTGACTAGTGGAGGGGTCCTGGCTTGCAGTTTGGGTGAACTTGTTGGTCCCACCAGCTCAAGGGAGGAAGTTTCCTGGAGGATCTTCTCTGTTGTCGGATTTGGAGATTTGGACCTGCAGCAGGGCTTCACCGGATGGTTCACTCGTGGTAGGCGTCTTCTTCCTCCAGTTCCTCGTCGGTTCTTTCGTTCCAGTGGCGACTCTGCTCTTCTAGTGCCAGAGACCTGCTTTTTATGCAGTTTTCCCCCATTCATACAGCCTGGCTGTCAATCACTCAGCAGGGTGGCTAGCCTGGCTAGGCCTGCCCCCTTAGCCAATCAGACAAGAGTGCGTCTTGGCTTTCTAAGGCAACCCATGGCAGGGGTCCGAAGATCCCTCCCTCACATCCTGCCCCTCTAAACTATCAGGTGCCTTAAGGAGGGCTTCTGTTCAGAAGCTAACGAAAAGACAGCGAACAAAGGAATCATCCCCGGTTTGGCGTGCAGAGTAAAACACGAGAAAGACTTTAACAAAAAGAAATGGCGAATAAACCCAGCCAGAACCAAAATAACATGTATTTGGTCAAGCGGGTTTACGTTCGAGGCTACTACAATAGCCTGGAACAATACCACGTTTATATAATATAATCGCGGTAGGAAAGTTAGGGTAGATACCACTGCCACCAGCCAAGTCTTAGTGTTAAGGGAGCGAAACAAGGCTCCAAGAGGCACAGACAAAAAGTGATAAGGATTAACCCTTTCCAATACTCCATCTAAGATGGGGTGTACTGGGTCTGTGGTTTAAAGTGACTATATAAAGTTAGTGGCAACTTTACATGTTTCTGGGGGACAGGAGTCAGCCCCAGAAAAATTGAGTCAGTGGGAAGTCTCAAAGACAACCCTGTGTCACTGCATTGAAGGTGCTGTTTAACACAAACAAAAAGTGGTGGATTAGGTGAGGCTCCAGTGCCCAATATTACACAAACAGTAAAAATACACACAGCAAAACACATGTAAGAGTGGGAAAAAGGCTCACACTCTTACCAGGTGAAAGAAAGAAATCCTAGAAATCCAGCAAAGCTGCTGGGGAACTCTTTAGATAAGGGAAATTAGCCATTTATGAGAATTCTCCCTAAACTCGCCTCCCCCCCCAGACTAAGGGACAGGAGGATTTCATCCACTCCTGGATGAATCTCTACCTCTAGTCGGTTACACATCCTAGAGAGACCATCAGCATTTTGGCAGTGACATCCTGCTCTTTGCTCAATGGTAAAATCAAACCCTTGCAGGCAGATTAACCATCTCAGAAGTTGTGGGTTTTTCCCTTTCATTTGCCTTAACCATCTCAAAGGCTGGTGGTCAATTTGAATCACAAAAGTAGATCCATACAAGTATGGTCTAAACTTCTTCAAACTCCACACAATGGCAAAGCATTCACTCTCTATGGTTGCCCACCTTGATTCTGGTTCCTTCAGTTTCCTCCGATGAAGCTAATGGGGTGCTACCTACCTTTCTCAACCAGTTGACTAAGGACTGCACCTACACCTATATTGGAGGCATCTGTCTGCACAATGAAGGGTTGGTGATAATCAGGAGCTCTTAGGACTGGAGCTTGACAAAGGACTTTCTTCAGGCTTCAGTGCACTCCTCATTCCATCTAAACTTTTTAGGAAATTTTGGAGAGGAGATCACATTCAAGGGAGAAGTTATGGTCCCATAGTTCTCAATGAAATTACTGTAGTACCCAGTGAGGCCTAGGAAAGCTCTCACTTGGGTTTGAGTATTAGGTATGGCCCAGTTTTGCACAGCTTGTGCTTTGCTGGGCAATGGCCTTATCTCACCACCTCCTATCTCATGACCAAGGTAGACCACTTTACTCTGTCCAAGTTGACATTTGCTTGCCTTTATGGTCAGATGGGCCTGCTCAAGAGCCTGCAAAACATATCACAGGTGATCAATATGTTCTTTCCATGTAGGGCTGAACACATCAATGTCATCCAATTATGCCATTCAGAAGTCCTCCATCCCATTCAGAACTTGATTGACCATCCTTTGAAATGTATCAGGTGCATTTTTTAGTCATAAAGGAATGACCTTAAACTGGTAGAAGCCTGCTGGGGTAAAAATGCAGTTTTCTCCTTGGCATGGTCTGTCAGTGCTATTTGCCAATAGCCTGAGGTTAGGTGAAATGTACTGAGGTACTCGACTGAACCAGGTCTATCCACCAGTTCATCTGACCCTGGAAAAGGATGGGCATCAGTCTTAGTGACTGCATTTAGAGCTCTATAGTCCACACAGAACCTCAACTCCTTGGATCCTGCCTTTGGTATTAGAACAACTGGACTAGACCATGGACTTGTAGAGGGCTCTATGACCCCAAGATCAAGCATCTTGTTGACCTCTCCTTTGATGTGGGATCTCACATGTTCTGACATTCTGTACCCCCTGCTTTTGACAGGTAAACAGTCACCAGTGAGGATATCATGCTGGCGCCAAGGGGTCAAGCCTGGTGATAGCGAAAACAGGGAGGCAAACTGATTCAACAGAACTTTGCACTCCTCCTGTTGTTCAGAGGTCAGCAGAGAAGAGAGATTAACTCCTTCTATTTGTTCATCTAAAGGTTGGCCTCTGAGGAGGTCAGGCAGAGGTTCACTCTCCTCTTCCTCTTGAGCTGAAGCTAGAAGCAGAGCTCCCACTTCTGGCCTAGAGACATAAGCCTATAAACGGTTGGTGTGAAAGACTCTGGGAGCTTCCTCAGGTCTGCCTAAATCCACCAAATAGTTCACCTCTCCAAGTTTTCCCACAACCTTGAAGGGTCCTATCCATTCGTCCTGCAAGGCCCTCTGCCTTGTGGGGACTATAACTAGTACACGCTGGTCTTCAGCAATCTCAACCATGTTGGCCTTCTGGTCATGCCAATGTTTGACCAGAGCCTAACATTTTTTTAAGTTATCACTTGCTTCTGCCATCATGTGTGACATTATCCTCTGGAGTCCTATCACATAGTCAGTCACTCTCCAACCCCTCCTTGATCAGGTCCAATGGACCTCTGACTGGATGGCCATAGAGATGTTCAAAGGGACTGTATCCAACTCCCTCCTGAGGGACTTCTCTATTTGCAAAGAGAAGGCATGGCAGTAGAAGGTCCCCATTTTTCTTAAGGGGTTCCTCTAAAACACCTATCATGCTCTTCATAGTAAAATTAAACCTCTCTACCATTTCATTTGTATGTGGATGGTAGGTTGCAGAGAACTTGTAAGTGACACCACATTTTTTCCACATGGCTTGCATGTAGTGGGACATAAAGTTGGATCCCCTGTTGGATATCTCTTCCTTAGGAAACCCTACTCTGGTAAAAATGCCAAGTAGAACCTTAGCCACAGCCTGAGCCGTAACAGTTCTCATAGTTATGGCTTCTGGGTATCTTGTAGCATGATCTACTACAACCAGGATAAACCTGTTCCCTGAAGATGTGGGAGGGTCAAGGGGACCGAAAATGTCAATGGCCACCCTCTCAAAAGGAACTCCCACCACTGGGAGAGGCAACAGGGGTGCCACATTCTTGGTTCCACTCTTGCCAGAGGTCTGCCAAGTGTGACAGCTCCTACAGAATTCGTCAACTTCTGAACCCATCTTAGGCCAATAGAAGTAGAGAGAGAGCCTTTCCTTGATTTTCTTGAAACTCAAGTGACCAGCCAAAGGTATCTCATGGGCTAACTGTAGGAACTGGAGTGTGTTAGCAAGGGGCACTACAAGTCTTTTGCAGTCCCCAGGGGTAGACTTAGTCGGTTCACTGTAGAAGAGGCCATCTTCCCAGCTTAACCTGTGCTTTCTAACTTCTTGTCCATCAAGTTGGTTAGCAGCCTGTTGTCGAAGACCTTCAAGAGTAGGACACTCTTTCTGTCCTTTGCTAAAGTCTGCCCTGCTGGGTCCACCTTCTGCCAGTAAAGACTGTAGCTCAGGATGTCCAACAGGGTCAAGATCTCCAAATAAGACAGTGTCTTCTTCCATATCTGACTCTTCAGATATTTGTTGAACCACACAAGGTTGCACCTCACACTCTGCCTCAGCAGGTGGATTAGTCACAGAATTGACCTTGGGCAATCTTGGTGATGTCCTTGTTGGTAGCACAGGGGTGCTGCCTAACTTTTTCCTGGAGGACTTGGGATTCCTCTTTGCCTGATTTGTTCTAGAAATAGCAGTGAGCAACTCCTGCATAGTGGGAGTGGTATTTTCTTCTATCATATCCTCTGGAGAGCTTCTCAAGGTTCTCTCCCTTGCAGACATTGTGAGCTCCTGTTTCCTTTTACTGGGAGGCCTGGCGGTGCTTGCCACAACTCCAAGAGTTTTAAGGTCATTACCCAACAGGACTCGCCCAGGTACTTCACTGCACACTAATAGGTATCTTGACAGTCATATCATTACACTGGATGAGAGCTGGTAACTGGGGAAGCATTTGCACAGGGCCTCCAGCTAACTTGGTGAGGTGTTTGCGTACATCTTCCACCTTGAAAAATGATTCATCCACCACAGTTATGCTGGCTTCAGCGTCTCTGATGGCAGGTGTTTCCTGACCATTCACAAGAACACTATCTTTATAATACTCCTTAGTATTATCTGGGATGGAATTATAAACATCTAAATTCTGTTGTTCCCACAACCCCAGACATTAAAGAAACACTAGCTGAGACTCTCATGGGTTCTTCAGCCAGTAGGTGAAACTTTCCACTTGCCATAGGTACTTCTTCCTCTGGGGAGAAGGCTAAGGAGACAGTGTGGACCCCTGAAGGTTTACCCTTACATCTGGGATCCCCATTCACATGGTCAGTTGACCCACAAATATAACATTTCCCAAATGTTTTGATGAATGGGGGGTTGTTCTGACCTCCATCTGGTTTGGGTCCAGATGGTGCACTAGCCTGATTTGGTTTCCCTTGTGGTTTACCCTTAGGTTGCTGTTTGTGGCCCTCTTTTGGATTGGAGGTATTGGAATTCTCTTTGTTGTCTTTCTTTGGCTTTTTCCCCTCATCCTTTTTCTGAGTAGCCCCGGAATCCTTGTGAGTAGCCCTGTTGGCAAACCACAAGTCAGCAGCCTTAGCTAACCTCTTTGGATCTATCTCCTGAGAATCAGCCAAGTGCTGTCTGAGCTCAGGAGAACAGACATCAAAAATGGACTCCAACATTACAAGATTTTTCATTCCTTCATAAGTGTTTACTCTGTAACCCTTAATTCAACCACCTAAAGTTTTCAAACACTCACATACCCAGGTAGCCCAAGGGGTCCCAACATGCTTTTGAAGGGTCCTAAACCTCTTAAGGTACTGGGGAGGGGTCTTCCCAAATCTAGCAATTAAAGCTAGCTTCACACACTTATAATCCATCCTATCCACCTCCCCCAACTCCATTAACTCATCAGATGCAACAGGGGGTAGCCTAGAGAAGAGCCAGGGAAGCAATTGATTCCCTGTGAGACCCTGAATACTATGGTTATATCCAAATATTGCCAACCAATGCAAGATATCAAGCTTATCCTCATACATACCCACAATTTCTTTAGGCATACAGGGTTTCGTAGGACTGGAAGACCTAGAAGACTCTGGGAGAGAAGCATTTTCACGAGACAGTCTTTTCATTTCAAGTTCATGATTCAACACCTTTTCTCTGAGTTTCAGTTCTTGATGTTTTTGTTCAGTTTGAGCATTTAAATGTTTGAATTCCAGTTCAAGCCTCATTTTCTCTAGAGCAATGAATTCAGGACTGAGTGTAGGACCTGTGGGGGTCCCAGTGGACAAGGGTTGAGGTTGCTGAGCAGGCAAGGGAGCAGAGAGACCTACATTAGTAGACACATCTACCTCTTCCAACTCATCATTAACAGACATAGCATCATCCTCAATACTTTCCACATTTGCAAAGGAGTCAGGCATTTCAGACCCACTCTCTAGACTTGGGTTCTTTAACAACTTTTCAACTAATTCAATCTTTTTGCCTTTGGCAGAGAGTTTCCTTTCTTTACAAAAGTTTCTTAAATAATCAGTAGTGTAACTCAGGAGGCTGTACACCAGTGTTAGGCAGAATTATATGCAGTAGCCTTTGGGAACACTACACACAATTAAGACTTCAAATGACAGTACAATTTCACCTTTGGTACAAGCCTGTACTACACAGTTATAGTGGTAGCTGTAGCAGAGCAGCCAGACGTATCTCAAGAGTAAGTGAGCAGTACAAGGAGTTACACAAAGGGACAGCAATTACTATGGTTCAGGCAAACACTGACTCAAGGTTTCTAAATAAAAGAATATATATTTATTTACTCAACAGTTGTATAACATTTCACTAGTGTAAGCATGTCACAAATCACAATCACCAATACACCACACCACTTCCCTTAAATTCCAGACAAGTGATGCTCACAAATGAAGTGGGAGTAAAATGGCATTCCATCAATTTAAAAAGGAGGGAAAGACAAAGTTAATAGAAATTAGGCAAAACCAACAGGTAAGTAATCAGGGCAGTAGAACAAGAGAGACTACAAGGTTAAAATAAGATAGAAAAGGCTTAGGGCCAAAGTCAATGGTTCAAAAGTATTTTGCTCAAGATAAAAGGTTCAATGTAGTTCGCGGTAAAGTTTGCAGCACAGATTCCGGACAAGGTTGGTTGGTAGAAAAGTTAGTTCAAAGAGAAGAGAAGGACAAGCCCTCGGATTGGAGAATGATTGCAAACACTTTCACTGCGGCTGACCGAAACGGACAACCGGATTTGCACAGTACCTTAAATCGGAGAGGGAGCTGTAGCTGAGGCGGACGTTCCTAGTGGTTTTTGCAGGCTCACGGTTCCTGAAGCGACTGTCGGACTGACACGAAGTAGGAACACTAGAGGGTCCATCGCCACCCAGGGAAGAAACCAGCAGCAGAGCAAATCAACGAATAAAAGGTGCGCTCCTTAAAACCCAAGCAGGGGCTGACCTTCCTGGCTATGCGGCCCACTGTAGCTCTGTACATTTTAAAGCCATGAATGATAGGAGTAGTCAACATTGGAAAACATTGTAGTATTCATGAAACTGCTGTATCCCCTTGTATTCCAGCGTTACTCTGTCTGTAGCCGTGAGTCAGAATCCTGGTCTTTGGTCACTGAAACTGGACCTGGAGGCGGGTAGCCAGTCCTTGTTGCCTTTGAGGGCGTTGGCTTCAGGCACGTATGAAACTTGCCTCACACCAGGGTTCCTAACTGTGCAACATATGTTGCCCGCGCCATTTTCTCTTTGCATGGAAGTTGAGACATTGAAAGCGGCAAAGGAAACATCCATAAGAGGAGCAGGGTCAAAAGCAAAAGTATCATAAGCTCTGATAGTCAATTCTTCTTACGCACATACCAACAAATTGAACTGTACATGTATTACAAATGTCATTTCCGTAAAGTTCGACCCATCTAATATCTTCAGCAGTTATCCCAGCCAAAGAAGAAATACCTTGAAGTAAAGCCAGAGTCCTCTGTCTGATCATTTGAAAGTTGAATTCATCACAGAAAATAGCCATAATGTGTATAGACTGGATCTTGCTACATCAGACAGATATGCAATGAGACAGGTACTCAGGAAAAGGCCATTAATGGCGTTTTTAGAGAACGAGGAGGAATTTAAAAAGGGAGAGATTTTTTTATGGAAAGCCCCCAGGATGATGACGGTATAGAGAGATGTCTGAGGATCGGGGCATGTTTTAGAGTGCAAACGCTGAAAAGTTAAGAACTTTGCCAAGAAGGAGAAAGGAGTCCTAATGGGGGCCAATCTGAAAGTTCTTTCAGTAGTCCGGTTTACTGAGCACAAATGATTAGATACGAGTTTGGTAGAGTGGTGAGTAAGATACACATCCATTTTGTAAAAATTGAAAAGGTTATGACATGCTGCAGTGGCAGAGAAGTTAATGAAGTCTTCTAGGTGGAGGATACTATCAAATAGGACAGATAGATTTAGAGGGTGGGAGTAAGATAACTTCAATTTTTTAAAGAGGTTATCATTAGGCAGCTAGTAATCCTGTCAGAGAAGACAGGGGCAAAGTTAGGAAAGCAGAGATTTGTGGATGAGATGAGTTAGAGTAAAACAGTGGTAGAGGGTGAACAGCAAGGGTGCAAGGGCAGAACACCAGAGGACATTGGCAGGGAGAGGTTTGCACTCCAAGGTTTGACAATTCCAAGAGATCTTGAAAGAGTGATCTTCCAGATAGGAGGCAGGCCAGGAGAGCGTACAATCATAGAATCCAAGGTCATGTTGAGTTAGGAGATGAGAGGAGTGGTTGACAGTGTTGAAAGCAGCCAAAAAGCCCAAGAGGATGAGTGTAGATGAGAGTTTGGAGTGGTGAGCATTGGAGATGAAATGGAGATGTGCATCATTGCAGTCGTGGTGGAGTGTTTGCTGAGAGTGTCAAATTGAAGCGAACCTACAAGTCCATTCTCTTTCAGTTAATTGGTGATCTGAATGAAGACTAGCCTTTCAGGGACCTTGGAATGACGAGGAGAAGGTAGAGATAGCTTAATTTGAAGGGATAGGACAGTTGCAGTTTTCTAAGAAGCTTTGAAGACCACAGTGGAGAGAGATGTTGAAGAGAAAAGAGAGATAAAAGCAGGCAAAAGGGAATAGTTATTTCATTATATGCAGAGACAATAGGACATTTGGAGCACAGGAAGTGTTTGCACTGTGAAGGATGAGCGCTATTTCCGTATGTGAAGTTGGTGAGATGTTGTCAAAAGTAGAAGAGTTAGGAGACTGAGATACCAGGCTGTAGGATCGTGGGGTAGGATGAGAGAGGAGGGCATTTAGCAACATGCCATTTCGAACTATTTGAGGGAAAATCCTGGGCAAGGTCATTAGCAGAGAGGGAGGAGGGGATAGATGTGGGTTTGAGTAGTGTAAATAGAGCTTGAAGGATAGAAGAAAGTTTGCATGGGTGAATGCAAAGGGAGGATATAAGGTCAGTGATGTAAGAAGATTTGCCAGAATTGAGTACAGAAGTGTGAGCAGCAAGGGAATGTGTGTAGGCCAAAAGCATGGCAGGGGGTCCATGTTTTGCATTTGTGATGTAGTTTCGTTTTAAGCGTTTTGATTTCCAGGGTGATCCAGTGAGGAGGATGGGGATGAGAGTTAGTGAATATGCAAGCAGGATAGTGTTTTTTAAAGGGAGTCAAAATCACATTGTGAAGGTCAGAGAAGGCAGAGTCGATGGAGGAGCCATGAACAGGGGCAAGAGCCTGGAGACAGGTACACTTATTGTCGAGGTTTGAGGGAATAGTCTCACTTGAATTTCCTCTTAGTCAATGATGAGCGGGAGGTGGACAGGGGGAGAAGGAATTAAGATGTTGATGTGATTTAAGGAGTGGTCAGAGGGGGAGGGGCTGATTGGGAGCAAAGCAGAGTAGAGTGAGGATGATGGAACGATGAGGTCAAGAGGGTTTCCACCTGAGTGAATTGGTTAGTCATGAAGGGAGTAGAGAGAGTGATCTGAACGATGGGAGTTCAGTCCGTGGAGGGTGGCTGCTGAGGGCTTATAGGGATTGATGTCTTCCAGCACAATAAAGGTGATGTCAGCGGGAAGGGATTCAATGTGTGGTCCGGGTGAAGCAAGGAGGAATTCAGAGTACTGCAGTACTGATAGTGGGTGAGGACAGTAAGAGGAGTATGAACAGGAGTTGACTAATTGTATATTCGAAGGAAGTGGGGGTTTAAGCAGTGGGGACATTGGAGAGATCCTTCCTAATAAGAATGTCCACTTTGCTACCCTTCCCGATTAGTCAGGAGAGTGTGAGAAGGTAGTCAGTGTCTAGAGCTACAAGTGTGCTCGAATCAATCAGTCAAGATGGGGATCCAGGTTTCAGTGATGTCAGGAAGTGAAATGTGGAGGAGAAAGAAGTCAAAATTGTCAATAATGAAGGAAGACATGTAGCATAGTGAATGGGCATTCAAAAGGCTCAGTGGTTCAGTGAAATAGTTACGTTGGGGGCGGAAGAAGAGCATATGTGGTAATGTAGTTCAGGGGTTAGATAAGGTTGAATGCTTAGCAGAAACAGAGCATTGGGTGTGAATGGAGTGTGTATAGGGTGAAAGGAGGGAGATGGGGAGGGCTGTGTGAGGGTTTAAAGTCAGCACAAAGTTCAGATGTAGGATATGTGATAAGGGGAGGAGAAGCTAGAGTGGTAGGATGAGGGGAGCAAAGGAAAGCATTATGATAGAAATCCACAATTGACTGACAAGTAGCAAAAAGAAACCAATTCACTGTCGCCAGTGATGAAAAAGCACACGATTATACTACCAATCAGTCCAGGGTAGCTGTGAGGAAAGCTAGAGTTCTGAGGGAGAGCATGAGCAGGTCTGTCTGTCATTTTGGAATAGTAGGCGAGGGCTGTCAGGAATACCTGGATATGTTGGGCTGAGGAAATAAGGCATTATGAGATATGTAGTTCCAAAGACCCTGCTTGTATGTGGTCTTGCTGCAGTATGGAATTGAAGACCTTGGAATATGTTCTGGATAGGTTCTGCTTCCTGACTCCTGTTGAGGTGTTTTTGAATCCTTTTACAACAGAACCTGAAATGGGGCCACCTTTGCAGGTGTTGGGTGGATATTTATGGGAAAACAGTGTTCAGTGAAGAGCTTTCCCATCATCTTTCTGGATCATGTAAAATGTAGAATTAATTTTGGCTAGTGTCATTATACTGTGTTTTCAATGCACCTGCTTTGCTGTGAATGCGGTAGATCTTTGTGGAGTTTTGGAATGGTCAGGAAAGGGCTTCCCTGCCATCTGTCCTGACAATGTCAAGTGTAGCAGGACTCTGAGGGGTCTCCTGAATACCACATCCACAGTTTGCATCATGAAGCATATGACTTTCCTTGGCTACCACATTTTACTGGCCCCCACAATTGTTCTACATGATGTGCACATGTGATAGTGCCAGTGTGTGCTCTTCTTTATTTTCAACAGAGGGAAGTCAAGATCTACAGTTCCACCTATTTCCCTGCATTGGTGTTCCTGCTAAGAAAGGGAATGGTGGCCTCTAAGACCCTAGAAGGTGTATTTACACTAGCCATTACCAATCTGGGGAATTACTGGGACAGGTCCCTGTTTACTGTCAGAGCCATTTTCAAGTAAGATTTAGATAACATGAAGACTTTGGAGCAGATTTAGGGGTCTATGTCACTGGTTGCTCTTTTTGAATTCTTCATGTTCCACCATGCTTTCTATACTACAAAAAACCTCTTCCTCCTCATCAGGCTCTTCAGTCAAAACTAAATTGAATAGGGAAGAGACGCTCCCTCTGCTTTTACGTGCAATGCCTGAATCCCATCAAGCTACACAATTAATGCCTGGGATTTGGGCCATCACCACACTCTCTAGCAGTCTCGCTGCTTTCAGCAAGATAAGCTAAGTGCCCGGGCTGCCTTTCCTACTTTCAAGGGATGCTGAAAAGTCAGAATTAAGCTTGTAGTAGAGACAGGTGGGGGTGCTAAGGAGAAATAAGTGTCAGGCTGAGTATGGGGTTGAGAATCTCTCCACATTGATTTCCTCTATCCCTCCCAGAAATTATTTTGCACCCCACCTCTGAGCTTTAAGTTTCCTGTGCAAACTGTGGCATTCCACTCTTCTAATGGTCTGGGTAATTATGTCTCGATGTTTATAGTATAGCCTGCAACCCCTGTATCCTTGCCTGAACATGGATATTATAGCCTTTACTGAGGATCTGATACAACTATTAAAACTATGAATGGCCCAAACTGCTCAGCCTTAGTAGTAGGTGATTTTAACCTGAGGGACAAGGAAGCTGTCTTGCTATCTTGCTAGAAGAGGCACTCTTGGAAATTGACTTCATGGTCAAGAATAACATACCCATGGCTAAATCAGGCAATATTTTGGACTGGGGGATTTCCAGAAACTTGAAGGTGAAAAATAAAATATACCTCCCCATATATATGGTCCGACCATTGCATAATTGACTACTCAATTCTCCTAGAGGATATTAAAAAAAAAACATGCAATCAAAATGGTGTACAACTGTAATTCCAAAAACATCAAAGCCCCCCACCTCCAGAGCTATCTCCCTAATATCATGACTAGCACGGGCAGTGTGGACTCCCCCACGTCCCTGCTGGAGACTTACAACAGTGATCTGACTAAGAAGTTGGATAAAATGGCTTCCAATAGGAAGAAGCTGGTGAGGGAAAACGCCAATCATAAATAATGGTATATCCCTGATCTTTCTGCCCTGAAAAAACAGAAAAGGAGTATCGAACACATTTGGTTAAAACAGCCTACTGCCACCAACAGGGTGAAATGGAAATCCCTAGAATTGCCTTAAAAACTTAAAATCATTGAAGGAAAAAAGAATGTCTTCAATGAGGAAATATCTGGGGAAAAATAACTCCAAGGAGCTTTTTGAGATCCTGAACATTCTGGAAAATCCCAAGACCCTGGGCCAACCCATTCGTCCCACAAATCAAGATTTTGAGGATGTTCAGTTGGCCTTTGGACAGCTCACAACAAAATCAAAACTGATTTAAAAAATGGCATGGTTACCCAGATTGTGCCACCCCTAACACCATAACAAAATGAATGGCAATGTAAATTCTCCCTCAAACATATCATAGACTTAACTTTGTTGTTAATGATTCCCACATCCGGTAAAGAGAATATCCTTCCTGCTAAACTAGTGTTGGATAATATAATCATTTTTACTCATTTTCTCTCTAGACTTGTCAACTCTTCCTTTGACCATCAATCCATTCCAAAAGCAATTACAGTTGTTACCATCACCCCTCTGGTATAAAAGGCTGCCAAAAATGTAATGCCAATTACCAACTCAAATATTTTGTTGAAAGACCTGGACAAAGTAGCTACCAACCAACTGCAAGCTTATTTTGAATCAGAATCCATACTCCACAGTAGACAATCTGGTTTTAGTGTGGATCATAGTACAGAGACTTCCGTACTTGACCTCCAGACTCACATTCTTGAGATGTTGCACCGGGGGAAAATTGGGCCACTGGTCCTCCTCGATCTGTCTGCAGCCTTTGATCAGCTTGACCAGGATCGCATGCTTCTCACTATTTCAGATATAGGGAATTGTACCTTCCAATCCATAAATTGGATTACATCATTCCTATCTCATAGACAATCCTCTGTATGCTGGGAATGCACTTCGGTTAAACCTTCTATTCTCTGCAGCATCCCTCAGGGGGTTTGCATTTCTCCCATGCTCTTTAACTTCTATATTAGACCCCTTTGTAGTCTTTAGACACCCGAGGGATTTTTCACAAACTACGCAGATAACACCAAACTGATTCTACAAATCAGTGGTGATCATTACACGGACACCCCGTACTTTAATTCAATCTGTGGTGTCATAGAACAATTGATGACCGAAAATTGTCTCTGTTTTAATGGACCAAAAACTGAATTACTGATATTCGGAAGCCCCGCGGCCAGAGCCAAACTGGAGAAGGAATACTCCTGCTTCAGTCGTAAGGATTGTTCCATCCCAGTCATTGGAAAAGTTAAGACATTGGGTGTGTTTCTTGACTCTTCCATTGGTGCTAAAACTCAGACTAGTTATATCTCAAGGAGTTGTCATTACTACCAAAGACTTCTTAGGAACATTAAGCCCAACATTAAGCCCTATGTTCATCAGTTGCACAAGCCATCACTCTTTCATGCCTGGACTTGTGCAATGCATTATTGTTGGGGGCCATCAAAAATGTTTTGAACAGCTCCAAATTCCTCAAAGCGATGCAGTTAGTTTTACTAAGGGCATCCCCAGACTTGAACATATATCATCTTGCAGGCAATCTCTACATGCTCCCCATTGTGATTGAATTAATTTCATGACAGCATCCATAGTGCAAAAATGCCTCTATGGTAAGGCACCTGCCTACCTGAAGACCTGCATTTCTTCATACAAACCCGGACGCACTTTATGTTCCACCAATCTGTGACTTATTAACACACAAAAATCCAAAAGAGCTAAGGGTCTATGAAGGGCTTTCCCCACACTTTGAGATACAAAAGTGAAAACCCTTTGATGATCACTGAAAACCATTATTTTCAGATAACTGCTCTCACTATCCGTCTAGGGTGATTTCTGTTTTTCAAGGAATTAATTTCTCTTGAGTCCTGTTTTTTTTTATTTGTTCATGTACTTGTGTTCATGAGCGCCCAGATGCCAGCAGGTCCAAAGGTGTGTGATCAATTAACAAATAAAATAAGTAAATAAGCACCAACATTACCTGCCTGCTCTTCAGATTAACCGCACCATGACTGAGAAAACAGATCCTCTTTTATACTGTTAGTAAATGTGTGAATGTGGGAATAGGTGTTCCGGTAGGCTTGCTGCCTCCTTCTGGTTTTCCCTAGCCATGATCGGCCTGGTTCTTGTAGAAGGCCAGAAGAAAGCCAACGACTTTGGTCTTCCATTTTTAATTATTATTTATTAAAAGAAAAGTGAAAACTCTTGACTTTCTCTAAACTATGGGTTTTCTCTCTACCTAACCAAAAATAACTAGGATGCTTGTCAGTTGTCAGTGAGTCCAAAATGAAGATCTGTCCTCTGTCCAAACTAATCTAACCTGTCCATGTCACTACAAAAATAACTAAGACGCAGGAGAATGATTCCCTTTTCCTGTGGGCTGCTTCTCAGCAAGTTCACTTTAGTAAAGCATTTGTAGTTATGTGTTTGTAAATACTTTAATCAAGTTGTATAGCTCAAATATTGGGCTCTTGAATTTCTCAACAGTGCCCTTTTGCCCGTTGGTTCTCCTTCTTCGTTGTACTCTTCTCTCTTGTAATCTTATTTCTACTATCCCACCTATTTCTTGGGGCAATTCTGTTTTTTACTTGTTATTTAAACTTGAGGCTTTATCTTCATCCAATGTCTTATCCTTTTCCTTACTAGGGCAAACAGAACTGTTCCAATTATAGCTCTCACTCTTCTTAAGTATTTCCAACACATGGCCTTTACTGGGATGAGTATGAGTGTTCAAGTAATGATTCTCACTCTTTTCAGGTATTTTCAACCCTTGGTCGTTATGGGGTTGAGCATGAGGGTTGCAGTAATTATTCTCACTCTTTTCCACTATTTGGTTTTTACTGGGATGAGTATGAGGGTTCCAGTAATGCTTCTCTTGCTTCTCCAACACTTGGTTCTTAGTGGTATGAATATGAGTGTTCGATTAATAATTCTCACACTTCTCCACCACTTGACTCTTCCTCCAATCAGTATGAGTGTTCCAATAATGATTCCCACTCTTATCAAATACTTTGCATACTTGGTCCTTACTGGGATGTGTATGAATGCTCCATTTGTTATTTTCGATCCCCCGCATGTTCTCCCATTCTCCTGTCATCTTTTTGTCACAGGAATCATGTCACCAGGCTTGCGGTTTGCATGGGGCCTTCTTCTCTGATTATAGGTTTGGCTTCTTGGCTCTTCATTTCCTCTTCATTCAGCACACTCTGCAGTGCCTTAAGGTAAGTGGTGTTGGTATTGTTTAGGGACATCCAAGTCCACCGGGCTTCAGACACGCAAGCACTCCTTACTTGGTCACTCCTAGGACACTGCATTAGTCCTTGTGCTTCTCGTACTTCAGGTTTTCTAGAAGGTATAATGCTTGGACTTGCACGCTAGCTTCTCACCAGCTGAAGCAGTCCGTTTCCATCTCCTTCAGTTCTGCCCTCAAAGCTGATTCGGATCTACCTGGCTTCTCCCCTTTCCTGGTCTCCTCCTCTCAGCTCCTCTCAGCTTTATGATGCTGTTGTGGGACATGCAGGGCGGAGCGTCAAAGTCCTTCTTCTCTGTCCTGCTTGTAGTGGTTTTCTACATCTCAGTATCAAATAAGTACATCTTTTCAGGTTGGCACAAGGGTTCTACATGACAATAACAAATATCAGCTTGTTCTTCCTGTTTTCTTCTGTTAGATGTTATTGCTAATGGGCTATAGCTGGACTGGTTAGGGAGTTCCTCTTTGGAATGGGAGTCCTTGTCCCCAAGGGGGGAGTCTCCCCAGTGAGGTCCCGCTTGACTCTACTCCTAGGGAGGGTATTAAATAGTGGGCTCACCTCCCTAGACTCACAGGGAAAGACTTCCCTCTGGGGAGAAGTAACTGTATACCGTGACTTGTCACAGTCTTCATGTTTATCTCCTTCCTTCATTAGTACACATTCCCACTATTCACTCCAGGTGATGAAAGATTTATACAGGTGTTGGTCCTTTACCCACTATTTTAAGGAAAGGAAAAAGTGTCAGGGCTATGTCCAAAACATTTTCTCCAACAGGTATGTTTATTTTGAACTTGGTCTCCACCACATTAGTGTTTTTCCTTGGCTACAGTCTAGAGGAGGACATTGCTGATTTTTCCACCTGCCTACCAACATGCTATGTAGTCCTGAACCCGCTGGCTTGACCAATGTGTGTTCTTTACTTGTGATATCTCTGTCCCTTTATCCTCCTCATCTCTCACCATTCTACATCTCCAATGCACTACAATGTCAAAAATCTTTTCTCTTTTGTCCACCTCAATCTTCTCTACACTGCCAACATTACCTTGCCTCTGGTGTTCTTAGCTTTCCTTTCTTCTCATTGCTACACCACATTTCTCTGACATCACCTTTTCTTCACCTCCCTCCTCCTCTATCACTTTTGAAAAAATCCTTGCTCTGGCCAGTCTTGCACCCTATCCCTCATATCGTCTCTCTTACTCAAACTCTCTTCTGTCCCCACCTTACAACAGCAACCTCTCTAGCCAAAATGTCTCCTTCCACTACCTTAATTTGTTCTTCCTCCAGCAAAATAAAATAAATTCCCTTGCAATCTTTCCTTTCTCTCCCGCCTCCCTCTGACACAGCACTGGGCAGCATGCCTGACATCTAGGTCACCGGTGTTCTGACTGCATACAAATACACTCTTTTATGTGTGTAAAAGTGTGATTGGGGTAATTAGGATTCTGATTGGCTTGGCTGCCTCTTCATGCTTATGGTCCTGCTTTTCATTGGATCCCTCTGTTTATCTCCTTCCTTCTGGGCAAGCTTTCCCATTCTTAACTTACCCTCCATTTAAAGTCGGGCAAAAGTGTCATATCTCCTAAACATTTGCTCCACTAGGAAAGTTTGTGTGAAACATGCACTCTACCTCTCTAGCACTTGTACCTTGGCTGCATTCCAGATGAGGGCTCACTGGTTTTATATCCTATCTGTCAGCGCACCATTGGCTCTTTAGGCTTGGCCAAGAAATTTTGTTTGCTTGGGATCTCTCTGACTGTCATTCCTCTTCTCCATTCTGACCTTTCTCCATCGCCATCCTCCTCCAGTGTTATATGTTCTTGTAGGTCTTGCTCTCCTATGACACCAGCTTCTCCCTGCCTCCTGTTCCCACCAGCTTTTGCCTCCAACATCCTTTGATTTTTAACTTATTTTCTTTCTCTTTCCTCTCTCTTTGTCTCTTTAAAGTGCCAACTTCTCCCTGATAAACCCTCCTTCCTCCTCCCTTATTTTTTTTTTGCCTTACCTTCCCCCCCTACTGGTCAGGCTGGGATTGCCCCTTATGAGGGTGTATGTGACTCTTTATCTACCTTTCTTGACAGCACGATTGTGTCTGTTCTTGCCCAAATTGCTTCATCTAATTTAAAGTTGGGCAGGTACGACTCTGCCTTCTTGGAGTCTGCTCTAGCTTGCTTCTACTCATGCTTTCCTTCTTTTCCCTTGGAGGACATAATGCTAATCACTGCCAAACTAATATCTGCTTCTTCACTCAACTTTGCTCCGCTGGCACCCTACACATTGCACCATGGGTTGCTCAGGCAGTCAACCACTCCTTTCAATCAGCCTCTATTCTGTCCGACCTTAAACACGCATTGGTCATCTCTCCGTTAAAAAAAAACCCTCATCTGATCCTTCTGTCTTAGCTCATTTTCGTCCTATTTCTTTGCTGCCTTTCCTCACTAAGCTATTGGAATCTTTAATTTCTCCACTTCTCAGTTCATTTTTTGAATCTTCTCACTTCTTTATCCATTTTCAGTCTGGATTCTGCCCTGGCATGAACAGCCCACTGGTATATGTTGTAGATGACATATCCCGACTCTCCAATCAAGGTGGAGTGGGGCCCTCATATTATGAGATCTGCCAGCTGCCTTAGATACCATTGACCATTCCATCCTTCTTGATCGACTGGCTGGGTTGGTGTAGCCGGGCAGGTGTTGCTCTGGTTTAAATCTTTTCTGCCGATTCGGGTTCAATCTCTCTCTCTTCCTCATTTTCTATCCTCTGATGTTTCGTTATCTTTTGAAGTCTCCCAGGTGTTTGCCTTGTCCTTCACTCTATTCAGTATATTCATCCAGACATTGGTGAGGCTCGTCCAGTCTCACGGCCTCTGCAGCTGTTCGTATGCTGATGGCACTCAGAGTCTCAGCCCAATCTAGTGTCTCAGCTGCAGGGTTGCCTTGAGGCCGTGGGTGGTTGGATGAGCAACAATAGGCCAACATTGAATGGAAACAAGACTGAGATCCTGGTGGTGGGCCCCCTTCTGCTCTCTCCCTTTCTGGCCTTCTTTTCTTCACGCCCCTTTCCTGCACCAGTGCCTGTGGAGAAGGATTTAGGTGTTAAACTGTCAGCCTCTCTATCTTAAGGCACATATAGAGTCGGTCTGCCAATTCAGGCACCATAAACTCAGGGTCCTGTGTAGGGTGCTTGTTTTCATTCGTCCTTGGTTGCCTCTTTGGCGCTCAGTGTAGTCGATTACTGCAACTCCCTCTATCTAGCCAAGCCACTTTACTTGGTGCGCTATCTCCAGATTCTGCAAAGCGCTCCAGCTTCATTGGTAATGCAGACCCCTTTTTCCATGCATATTTCTCCTGCCTTGTGACAGCTGCATTGGCTTCCCATTATTCAAAGGCTCCAGTTCACATCTAGGTGCATAGTGCACCAGGCTTTTTAATGCACTGGGGCAGAGTACATGCAGCTTACATTTTGCCGATATGTACCCAATCGTCCCTTTAGCTCACAGGAGTCACTCACTATTCAAGAGCCCCGTGTTCAACACACCCGGGTGGGCAGCCACGCTTTTTCTGTTGCCGCATCGAAGCTGTGGAGTTAGCCTCCTCTGCCTCTGCATGCTACCAAGGCCCATATCTCCTTCTGTCACCTTTTTGAAAACATTCCTGCTCAAATAAATCTCACACTCTGCTTGTTCGACTGTTCTTGTTGTTATAGTAGCAAGATGCCTTTGGGCGAATGTTGCTATTTATAAGTGCTACTAAGATAAGATAATATAATCTCTCCCTCTGTCTCACTCATAGACCAGCAATCTCTCTTGTAAACCTTTCCTCCTCCTTAAACTTTTTCTCCTCCATCACCAACCTTTCTCTTGCAATCTTTTCTTCCTCTTATTCCTACTTCTTTCACAGCTCAACATGGCACACCTACACTCCAGCTTACTCTTAGCCGGAATGAGGAAAAAGAGGATTTGGATACTGTGACGAAAAGGGTGTTTGTTGCTGGAAGTGTTCTAATTGGCTCTCCACCCTCCTATTTTCTTCTGGTGCTGCTTGGCACTTCAGGACAGTGTCTATCTCCTTTCGTTCCATGTAAACTCTCGTACTCCTTAACACTAGTTGAGGGGATTTTTCAACAAGTTTTGATAATGTATCTGCCGTTTTAATAGGGGATTTCTAAAACTGGGGTCCAGTAGGTTTTCAGGGAAAGCCCTGTTGTTGGATGTACAGGGGGAGTTAACCCATTACATTATTCTGATTGAGAATATGGGATGATCCTACATCTTTTACTGTCTATGGTCCTCTTATGTTAGGGAGAGTTTGTGTATCCCCTTCTTATACATCACGTGTGAGGGAAACGGCTTCCATTTATTTGTTGTGTTCCTCTTATGCCCTTTCCTCATCCAACTGTTGTTTGAAAAATCCCTGATAAGTGTTTGGTTTTTGGCCTGCTGAAATCAGTCATCATGGGAGATGTAGTCCGGACCTTATGTGGTTTTAGGAAAACATACAATTGAAGATCTGGGGTTGTCCGATTGGGGTGCTCTTTAAACTTTATTTAGAAATCCAAAACAGGGGGATGGTTGGATGCAATGGGCTGGATATTTGCAAGCACCTGGTGAGTCAGAGTAGGGCATTCCTACCGGCTTTGTCGATTGTGAAATATGTTGGAGGACTCTGGGGGAGCCACAATATACTGGGGCACTGTTGCACAGCACACTCCTTCCCCTGGCCCCTGGGTCTCCTAGTCCTACCCAACTAATCTCTCAAATGTGAGTTCATCACAAATCAAACGTTGCTGCTGTGCAATAGCTCTAGTGACTGGCGGCTGGTGACTGTAATAATATGAGATGCCACTATAAATTGCATTACGAATGTTCTCCTCTTGAGTACTACTCCAGCTATCTCAAAGCCAAGGTAATACACAGACCGCTACATTGCAATAGGGAAGCCAGCACTCCTGGCATTCCTTGGGTTCTCCCTGTTGCAAACATGACAATTATTTAGCAAGTGAGCTACAACAATGAAACTTGTTTGGCTTCTCTTTGGTAAAAGTGAGCAGCAAAAATGTCAATTTATTGGGTCCTTCCTGTTAAAGAAGAGGTGTTACTATGAACATTGGTTTCAGTAATTCTTACTACATGATAGGCAGAAACACAAAAGTCACAGCATCCTTAAATGTTCACCCAGCTCTGTAGCATGCATCATTTCACTGCATGAAATTCATGGTTTATTAATCCGGTAAACTCTATGTAAACCTTTCTAAACATTACACTTGGAAAAGTGTACACACATGGTTAACTTGACTGTAAACATTTGGTTTACGAACGAGAAAGCATTAAGTTAAATAAGTCTATTAAATTACAAGTTCCAGTATTTTGTAAATATTAGCTATACCATTGTTTACAAATACTAAGTGCATTGGAAACTTAATTCCAAGGCCCATTCCGTTTTTCAGAACTTTGAGTTTTGTAAACTTTTGCAAACCGAATTTATCCTGAACATTGCAAAATCTAGATATTATTCTACTTAATACATCTTTGGATTTTGGACACCCGTGCAAACATATTGTACTTTCAAGATCATCCTGAACCAATCTGTAACACTTTACAAACAAAAGAGCATAGTGACAAAATGCAGCAATTGCAGAATGGCACATTTTGCATTATCATCTCCCTATATAAGCACCTGATATCCTGATCTAGCTGCCATGCTGTGAGAAAGTGAAAACGTAATGGCATTCATAATCAAACAGAGGGGTTCAAATGTATACATATGAACAGAAATCTTAATAACAGTCTCCACATCTTCTAATCCCTTCTGCACTCATGAATTGATACATTTCTCCTCAGAATGAAGGTGCAGGCATGCATGCAAAAATGTACTTAGAAGTACCACTCAAACAACTGCATGAAATAGATAGTTTCATACTATTATAAAATGTGCACACTGTTGGATAATCTTACGTTCAGATCCATTTATAATGCTCTTGTAACCCCATTGCAGGCTTCCTATCTATTACTTTTGCATGATTGCAATCCCCAATAAACGTATAGTTTCAAAGTAATATTCAAATGTATAGCAGTAAAAAGAACTTGTGTATACAATTTACATCCTTGTAAACATTTTGCTTACAGAAAGTGTACCCCTCAAAATGTTGCGCATTCACGAAAATTAACATCACATTTTCAAAAGGTTTGCAACTTTGCTGTAAATTGTTGTAAATGGTATGTTAATGGTTTCCAGAAAATGGGTAAAGCTTTCAAACCATAAGTTCGATATGGTTTACAAACATGAAAACAATAGTAAACACAAGGTTTTGAAATCACTTTGTTTGCAAAGGTTTTAAAGAACGTTGTAAATGATTGCAAATATCAGGTAACACAATGGTTTACAAATCTAAGAACATTGGTAAATTTGCATTCTCATGCAGTGCCTTCTATGTGCCAGTCATGTATTGTTTTGAAACAACACGTAATTTCATGTTTCTATTGACATAGTTTGTTGTGGTACATTTGCATGCCATATGGCATTAACTGCTCCGTTGCACACTTCCAAAATTGTAAACATCCAAACAGTTCTTCAGAAAGATGCATTTCCACGGCTGAGGTCTTTAGTGTTTTTAATTAGTTGTCATCATTGTCAGTTTTTATTAAAGTGCCTTTGTTTCTAGAACCTGGGTTGGGCAGTCTTTCATTTTGTTAATCACAATACTATTGCTGTTTGTGTTGCTATATATCAGCCTACACCCCTCCTGAAGGGAAGGACAGGGGCCTGTCCTTCGGTCCAAATTACCAAAAGGTTTGAAAGAGATATACCTGTTGTGCAGTGACTGTTTCACATATATGGTTGGGATCAAGCTGGTTTAGTAGTACAGTAAGGCTGCGTAAGCATTTCAGACACTACTCCTTCCTCTAATCCTGCAGAGAGTCGCCATTCCATCACAATGCCTATCCCAGTTTCTACCTTGAACCCCTTCATCTGAGCAAGGTAATCTTCATGTTTCAGTCCCAGGATAAGTGTAGAGAAGATCCAAATGGAATTGATGTAATACAGCCCAAAGCACTTTTGTTAACATAAGTATGTTCTAGTGACAGAAACGAGTGACAGCATATAACTTATTTTCGAGAGCACATTGACAGGCAGACAGGTGCAATGAGGGCAACACATCTTAATGCTTTTGATGAAAATATATTGTCGAGAGGGATGGCAGTCTAATTTGAGAATATTGTAAAAAACAAAGTTTGCACCTAGAATTCTTCAGCATTGGGCAGGGCGTTGGCCATTGGGCGGCTTAGATTGTCATTACTGGCACTGGACATTGGGCACTCACACTGGTTGCTTTAGGGCACACATTTGGTGGCTGAATCAAAGTGGTCAAAACACTGGTGACATGCATTGCCCCAAGCAAATCACCCAATGATCAGTTGTGCCATGCAATCACAGCTCCAAGGTCTTAGAGCATTGCTTGTCACCTGTGTCGACCACCTTCCAAGCAAAGATCTGTGATTCCAGGGTGGGTTTGCAGAGCGCTTGACTTTCTAGTGGCTTCTCCATGGCAGAGGCCCTTCCAAGTTAAGTTGGTTGCCATTTATATGATCTTTTGTAGATAGATTCTGGCAGCTCAAAGGGCGTTTTTCAGAACCTGCATCACTGCTTATGCCTGGATGACCTCAGCATATGTTTTGCCTTCCATTTCCTGTACATCACACAACCTTACCAAGTTTGAGACCCTCATATGAATCATGTTGGGCAAATTATGTGACTTCTTAGGTCTTTGTCAGAGGTTAATTTGAAGTCTGGATGGACCTGCTTTGAAGCTGTCATCATTGCCATTATTGCCATCATCATTGCCATTATTCCACAACAACATGATAGCAGAAATTCTGTATTCATCCCACTCAAAAGAGGCCCACCAGAAAATCCCCAGAGTTGCCTGTAGGCCAGTCCACCACTGGTAGTGGGCACTGATTCCAAATGTATAAACTCTGAAACCTATACAAGGCAGGGCATATCCTGAGCTCTTACTGCTAACTACTTGAGTGCAGAACAATACAGCTAAGGCAGACGACATGTCTGAAAGAGGAATTCATGCCAATAAATACTGACACATCAGTGAGAGCCATTTGCATCATACATTTCAGGGAAGGATTAAAATGTGTCTTTCGCGTACAAGCATTCGCTGTATATTCATCGTTTTTACACCCTCTGAATGACAATAGGCAACCTTTGTGGTCTAAAAGCAGAATGAGTTGCCAGATCCTATATGGCCCTCTAGTGGGCTGAGTTCATTCAGATCTGCCCATTCCTTCACGCATCCAGCGCACACTGGCTGTGCACTGCTACTTCCTCAATTTTTCCTTTTTGAAAACACCTACTAGGTTGCTGGATAATGAAAGCGCTGTGATGACATGTCCTTGGTATATGATTGTTCATGATGACATGTCCTTGGTATATGATTGTGCACGTTTAAAGTTCAAGTCCAGTTATACATTCATTGAAAATTCAAAACAATGAAACTCATACCAAAGAATATTAGCATAATTGTAATTCTACAAAACACACAGCGCCATTTTATCATTTAGTAAAATATTAAAATACCAACAAATATTTAAAATACCTACAAAATGTGTAAATACCTACGCATTAATAATTTATTTACATATTTCATTACATGTATAGCTCAATAATATTACGATTTTATATAGTGCTTTATGAGGCATTCTTCATGCTTCTAAGTGCTGTTATTATAGCTGCTATTATGACTAAGTTGCATCTGCTTGTCTATGCTGAAGGTATGAGTTAGTTATTTTGGTTTGCCAAATTCAACATGCATTGTGAGCACATTTTACCCTGTTTTGGAGTCTTGTGGGACTACAGTCTTTTGAAAACTTGTTTCGGAAATGGTAGTGCCATTATTTAGATGCTTACACTTGAATGTTTGAAGAAGTCTGTAGGACTCCAAACGGGTATATGCATTGTACCCCAATAGAAGATTGGTAAGATTTACCTTACCTCGCAACATGCCATCTTGAGCAACTCCTGATCCTTCTCCCACAGTAAAACGCTGTGCTTTCTGGAACTTTTAGTTTTGTTATTCCCATTACAAGTATAGGCCTAGAAGACATGGAACAGAGATCCGGCTCCAGGAATGTTCATCTGGGCGGGCCAGACTTGTGATCACGGGGGCCCAATTTCCATTGGGTGTGAGTGTAGGAGTACCCTAAACACATTGAGCCAGATTTTCTATGTCTGTGATCCAGCAATAATGGGGTACATGTGATTTTAACGAAAGAAAAAATAGAGAATGGGATTTTAACAAAACATCCTCCCTAATTAGCCCCATGTTTAAAACCCCACCACAAACCCCCTCTCCACCAGATTTAACCCCTTACCCCAACCCCACATATATTTTGTTTTAAAAATTCTGTATTTTTTTGTTTTTTTATTCGTTTAAATTTCATTCTCTATTTTATATTTGGTATAATCACTTGATACTCAATAAAGGACTTTCCAGATCCAGATAAATCCATTCGCACACTTATATTGGTTTAGTTTGGTCTGCTTTAAAAGGTGCAGACGTCTGGATTCAAATGCAGGTTTTTAGGACAAGGGCAAGACATTTACCCTTAAGACCACTTGAATGTCTGATCTTGTAAGGATTGCACTTAGTGGCAGATTTAAGGCAAACGGCTTCAGGCGCAAGATTGACAGAGGGTCCTGGCTTAGGGTGGGAGTAGTTAATGGATGTCACAAGTGTGAAAAAGAATTTTCCTGACAAAGTGATTTGCAAAGGATCACTCAATTTGTGCAAATGGGAAACCTGCTCTCCCCCTTCATCCGCTCACCCCTTCCGCAATCACATGCTCTACAGTACCCATTCAAAAGTCTTCTGCTCTCCTCTTCCACCTGCTCCCTTGTTCCCTTCCATAAACTCCCACACTATTTTGACTTTCCATTCAATACTCACTTCACCTTCAATCCACACGCCTCATCTCTATAAGGAAAACTATTTCCAGTGTTATGCGGATGACACTCAGCTCTACTTTAAGCTTCCCTCCTCTACTTCCTCTCTCATTCCCGATTGTCTGACTGCTATCCAGGCATGGTGTGCTGCTAATGATCTCTGTCTTCATGCCAGTTAGAGCGAGATTCTTCTAATTGGTATGCCCCACCCCTTCCTTCTGCTCTTCTTTCTGGTCCCCTTCCTTGGGCCCCCTCCTTCTCACCTCATATTGCTGACCTTACCAAGAAGGCTCACTTTCAGCTTAACCTCCTCAGAAGCATTCTCCCTTTCCCCACCTTCCCCCAGAGATGCAATGTCTCCAGTGGTCTGGTCCTCTGCAAACTGGAATACTGCAACAGCCTCTTACTCAATCTGCCTCTGTCCTCCCTTTGCCCCTTTAACTAATCCAGAATAGAACTGCAACATTTATCCCTAGCCTCAAGCCCAGGGACTGCATCTCTCCAGCCCTAAAAGCTCATCACTGTCTCCTGGTGGTTGCAAGGATTAATTGAAGACCCTCTGCACCATCCACAAGGCTTTCTGGAGCCTGGGACCACGCTACATTCAACTTTCCCTCAATACATATTGCCCTGCTAGAGTCCTTTGATCCTCCAGCTCCAACTCTCTGCAGGTCAAATGCTTCTCCAAGCAGAGAGCAGGGGGTAGATCTCTTTCTTTGCAAGTGTCTCCCTCTGGAATGGCCTCCCTGTCCCTCTCAGTCTTGTGCCGGATCTCCTTAAGTTAAAGAAGCTTCTCAAGACCTTCCTCTTCTCCTCCTCCTTCCCTCTCACCCTTCCTTGCTAAAGCCACCCCCCAGCCGCACTGATACAACTGGTTGCCTGGTCCCTTCTAATTCATACAGGGGCCAGGCCCTCCCTTTGACTAGTCTGCCTCAGCACCCTGCACTTGCCTCAGGGCACCCTTCCCTGATCAGACTACTGAGTATGACCGACCCCTTTCCTTGCACTTCTGACCCTCTACCCCTGCCCCATAGCACTTGCCCTCCAGACCTCACCTAGCACTTGCCCTCCAAGCCATCACTGGCAATTACCCAGCCCCTGAGCCCCTTCCCTCCTTCAGCCCTCTGACCCTAATCACCCACCCCACCCCTGCACTTCCAGTTGCTGCACTTGCACAATCTCAATGTCACAAGGCCTAGTAGGTCAAATGTATTGTTTTTATCCTCTCGCATTCCTTACCTCTTAGTCTTGTGGTGCCTGGAAACACTTTCTGGTGCATAGGCACCATACAAATGTTCAATACATAAACAAAATAAAGCATAAAAAATAAAAACTGCATATTGCAGACCCCTGAAAAAGAGCCTGAAAGGTGCATCCCAATTAATCACACCCTATGAACAAATGTTATGTCTCTTTTTTCAACATAATTGTCAAGTATCCTGGCCTTGCGCGGAGGTAGCACGTACACCTGCCTCCCCGTTGGGTCTTGGTGCCTGGACTATGACCACCACAGGCTGCCGCGACCCGCCAGGGAAAGAGGGTTAGGGTCTGTTGGATTGGATGGGTAAGGGGGAGTTAGGGTAACCGGGTTGAATTTAGGGAAGGGAATTGGGTGGGTGAGGATAGGGATGGGTAGGGTAGGGTAGGCAAGGATGAGTAGTTCCAAGGCTCCCTCCTGGGTGCCTTCGATGTTTTGTCTCCGCCCACTCACTCTTGCATACATCAAATGGTATCCCTTTAGTGGTTTACACTCTAGTCTTGACACACTGAAGCCTGTAACATTCCCTTGGAAACAAGATTCCAGATTGCATAAACACCCTTGTGTTTCACATCACTTAGGCATATCCCCCACAATGGAGAGCAACTATACACATGATCGTTAGGAGTCACAACCATACATGCAATGCTTTACAGTTTTTAGCAGCACTTAGCTCTGAATGATGCTGGCGATGTGGCGAGAGAGTTCCGCTACAGGCTTGGATTCTATGATTCTTGATTCGCTACCAAACGGGAGCGCCGCTACAAAAGAATAAAAGCACGTATGAGTTTTACGTTGCGCACTTGCCAAGTCACACTTCCAGTTCCCACTGAATGCGGGCCAAAGATCAGTGCCGGAGTCCCGACACCCACACACACACTCTTTACTATGATGGGCCTTCGGCCCCGTTAACTAGAAACATCCGAAAACGAGCTTTGTAGTGCTCGTAACACTCTTTTGAAGTCCGGGGAGGTGAACGAAATAAGGTTCCCTCTCCGGAGCACCAGCTACGGTTCCCCGCTCAATCAGCCCACAGTCTAACTCAGCGGATGATAACAAGGTTTTTGCACTTATCTCTAGCGTTGCGCGGGGCCTGCAGGGGAAGAAGGCGGGGTGTGGCCCCGCGAATCGCTGCCTGCAGGAGCCTCCGGGACATGCGTCTGAGTCCTCCGGTGTTCTCGAGCGCAAGCGAGGCTTCCAAGTTCTGTTGTGCGCATGCGCGGAAGCTGGGGCGGTGTCCGGAGCGCAATGCGCATGCGCGGAGGCCGTTTCGGCGTCCTGAAGGGTTCTGGAGGCTCGTGGACACACGAGCCTCCTGGGTAATGTAGTCCTTTGGCGTCCTTGCGCCCCCAGAGGGCTTTATGTCTTACTGCGAGACTCCTCCTGCACATAACACAAAGCAGGGTCCTGAAATACAGGCATTTCTTATGCTTGGACATATTGACAACATGTTTTACCATTGAACATTGTTTACTTTGAGCACCACTGGTCCCTATTACATGTGGAACCCTGACAGTACTCCCCCCTCCAGCAGGACCTGGTTTACCAGGATGTCTACGGTGAAAGGCTCTCACTAGGCGGGAAGCGTGGACCGCAGTAGCAGGTTCCCACGACTGCTCTTCAGGGCCGTAACCTAACCAATCAATAAGATAATACAGCTTACCATTTTGACGGCGGGAGTCTAAGATGGCCTTTACTTCATATTCCGGGATTCCATCCACAATAGTGGGTGGGGGATTTTTTAGTTGGGCGGACTTTGGAGCTGGTTTCAACAAGGCTATATGAAAGACCGGATGTATGCGCATCTGGGCTGGTAACGTCAGTCGTACTGCTACAGGGTTTATGAGTTTTTCCACAGGAAAGGGCCCTATATATCTTGGTTGGAATTTCCGAGGACCCTGCAACCGGAGATTGCGTGTTGCCAACCACACTTTGTCTCCTATCTTATACACAGGGCCTAATCTTCTCTTTTTATCAGCATATTGTTTGTACTTTTGTTTTGCAGTTGCTAGATTAGCAAGAATACTACGCCATATTTCCTCCAGGTGTTTTATGTGTGATTGGGCGGCGGGGACCGTGTCTGGAATGGTATGGGGAACAGGCTGAAATCGAGGGTGGAAACCATACGTACCATAAAATGGGGTTGTTTTAGTAGAAGCATGTATAGCGTTGTTGTAAGCCAACTCAGCAAGCCAGATCGTATCAGCCCAAGTGGCTTCATTTTCGTCGGTCATGCATCGTAGGTACTGCTCGAGGGTCTGGTTCACCCGTTCTGTCTGCCCATCGGTCTCGGGGTGGTAGCTACTGGGGACAGTTTTAGGTTAATACCTACTGAACTACAAAAGACTCGCCAGAAACGAGATGTGAATTGTGACCCCCGATCAGACACGATGTGCTGTGGGATGCCATGTAGGCGTACGATGTTCTGAAGAAAGAGGTCCACCAATATTTTGGCCGTTGGCACCCCTTTACAGGGAATGAAGTGTGCTAATTTAGTTAGTGAATCCACCACCACCAGGATGGTGGTTAACCCATGGCATGCTGGCAAATCTACTATTAAATCTAATGATATCGTGTGCCAAGGTACAGGTGGCGTAGGCAGGGGCTGTAATAAACCAGCAGGACGTTGATGGTCAGATTTATTTCTCATACAACATTCACATGTAAGTACATATTGTTGAATATCTTGCTTCATTTTGGGCCACCAGAAGTGACGCATCACGAGTTCACACGTTTTAGCTGTTCCAGGATGCCCCACAAAAGGAGAATCATGACACCATTTAATGGCACGTTGTCGGATGGTAGTGGTTGGAAGATACAAGGCTGTTCCTAAGAAGGGTAATCTGTCTTTAACTGTTCTTCTTATGCTCGGGTCATGCCATTGCGCTAGTTCTTGTGCCGTTAGCGCTTTTCGAATATCGTCGAACATGTCATCGACTGTAACACTACCAACGATACGTGCGGGGGGCACGATTGGTTTTGGTTCTTCCTCTTTAATGGTCTCTGGGCCAGGTTCTGGATAACGGGACAGGATGTCAGCTTTTTTATTTTCTGTTCCTGGGCGAAATGTCACTATGAAATCAAAGTCAGCAAAATACATCGCCCACCGCAATTGTCTAGGACTTAAGGCCTTAGCAGATCTCAGGAATTGTAGGTTTCTATGATCAGTGAGGATCGTGATGGTGTGTTGTGCGCCCATCAAATAGTGGCGCCATTCACTAAATGCTGCTTTAATAGCTAAAAGTTCCCTATCGGCTATTATGTAATTTCTTTCCGCAGGAAGCAAAGAACGAGAGTAGTATGCCACAGGATGTAGCTGCCCAGTATTATCTCGTTGTGATAATATCGCACCCAATGCGTAACTGGAGGCGTTGGTTTCCACTACATATGGGCGAGTGGGATCTGGATGGAGCAATATTGGTGCTGTAGTGAATGCTTTCTTCAGGGCCTGGAAACTGGCTTCTGCCTTCTTATCCCACCAAAACACTACCCCTTTTTTCAACAAACGAGTGATTGGCTGCACTTTCGTTGCAAATCCGTCTATAAATCGACGGTAGAAATTGGCAAAGCCTAACACTGATTGCACTTCTTTTACCGAGGTAGGGGACGGCCATTCCGTGATGGACTGCACCTTCTTCTGGTCCATTGTCACTCCTTCTGGAGGCAAAATAAACCCCAGGAACTCTATTGTGGTTTGGTGAAATTCACACTTTTCCAGTTTAGCATATAACTGATGATCCCTTAAGCGTTGCAAGACCGCTCTCACGTGTTTCTGATGTTCCTCTAGGTTTCGTGAATAGATGAGTATGTCATCTATGTAGACAACTGTAAAAACGTCTAGGTACCCCCATAGGACCTCATCCAAGAAGTGCTAAAAGGCGGCGGGTGCATTGCAGAGGACGAATGGCATGACCTGATATTCATAAAGGCCGAATTTTGTTCTGAAGGCAGTCTTCCATTCGTCCCCTTCGCGCACCCGCACCAGATGATAGGCACCCCGTAGGTCCAACTTGGTGTATATTTTGGCCTCACGAACTTGGTCCAACAATGTGGGCGGTTCTTTATCGTCATTCGGTTAATTGCCCTGTAGTCTATACAAGTTCTTAAGTCCCCGGTCTTTTTGGGAACGAAGAATAAAGGCGATGATACAGGTGACGTTGAATGACGTATAAAGCCGTTAGCCAGGTTTGTCTTGATATAATCCTTCAGATGTTCATTTTCGGATTCTGTCAGTGCGTAAATGCGACTGCATGGTAGCGCTGCCCGGGGTTCTAAGTCGATTCTGCAGTCAAAAGGCCTGTGGGGAGGCAAAGTCTCTGCTGCGGTTTTACTGAAGACATCTCTATAATCTTGGTATTCTACGGGCAAGTTGCTCCCAATACTCCCAATTACATGCCCCACAACATGGGTTATGCCGCAATTTTTGGAACAGAAAGCTGAGACGAATTTCAACATCCCTTGGGACCAATTAACTTCTGGGTTATGAGTCCTCAACCAGGGCAACCCTAGGATAACTCCGAATTCTGGCGCGGCAATGACATCGAACTGGATTTCTTCCTGGTGTGGTGGGTCGCACTCTAAGTGTTCCCATTTAGTTTGCTGCGAAATTAAGCCCGACGTCAGTGGCGATCCATCCACCGACTGAACTTCCTCCTTGCGTCCCTTATCCACCAAAGGGATTCCTAATTTAGATACTAATGTTTGATCTATAAAGTTCCCTGTGGCTCCAGAGTCCACCATCAAGGATGCCGAACACTGTTGATCCCCCCAACGGATGATGCCTGGAACTGTAACATGTTTTACTTGTGGTTGCAAGGTATTGGCTAAAAGTCTAGGGGTGTTTTCTGGTGGGCTCGCCCGGGCCCCCCTCACTGGCGAGCTTTCTCGTATTCCCGGCAATTCTTTCTTGAGCTTAGTTGGACACTCTCTAACAAAGTGGCCCGACTTCCCACAATAGAGACAGAGTTTTTCTCGTCGTCTCTTGTCCTTCTCCACTTTGGATAGAGGGCCGCGAACAGTCCCTATTTGCATTGGTTCATCGCTTGTTTTGCTAAGTTTTGATTGCTGCTGTTGGTCCAGCCTAACCACTGGTTTGTTATCCCACTTTCTTCTATCCTGCTTCCTCTCGCTTTGCCTCTGATCAAGCCGTAGTGCCAGGTCTATCATGGAAGAACAAGTATCGGGTTGAGGGTCTACTTGTGCTATAAGGTCTTTTATATCATCATGGAGCCCCTGATAAAAAAGCGCAAGTCGCTTTTCCTGTGGCCAATCGGCTTCTACCGCCAACCGATTAAAGGTGGTAACATATGTCACTAAATCCTTCCCTCCTTGACGCAAGGTAAGCAGCTCCCTGTCTTTTATTAAGGTCGCTGCCCTTCGATTGAATATTTTACCAAACTCTTCTAGGAATTGGTCCCAATCATACAACAGCCCATCATCCTTGGTAACTAGTGGCGTGGCCCAGGATGCGGCATCCCCACCTAAGTATGAAATGACGAAGGCTGTGCGAGCTTGGGCAGTACGGAAGACTGTAGGTTTCGTAATGAAATGCAACTGGCATTGCATTACGAACTGATCGAACCGTTGGCAATCCCCATGATACCTCTCAGGGGCTGCCAAAGGGAGTGGAGGCTCAGTGGAAACCTGGACCTGTACAGGGGTAGGTGGGGCATGATCACTTGGCAAAGGTGTGGCTTGAGCAGCGGCTTGGACAGTAAGCGTATGAACCTGCCCCGCCAGGGAGGCGTAATCCTGCCTAGTGGCATGCAACTCATTCTTTAGATCCTGTAAGGCTGCCAACACAGCCTCCATGGCGACGTGCTACCTGGGCGCGTGACAATACTTGGGCTTGCGCTCCTGTCAAGTATCCTGGCCTTGCACGGAGGTAGCACGTACACCTGCCTCCCCGTTGGGTCTTGGTGCCTGGACTATGACCACCACAGGCTGCCGCGACCCGCCGGGGAAAGAGGGTTAGGGTCCGCTGGATTGGATGGGTAAGGGGGAGTTAGGGTAACCGGGTTGAATTTAGGGAAGGGAATTGGGTGGGTGAGGATAGGGATGGGTAGGGTAGGGTAGGCAAGGATGAGTAGTTCCAAGGCTCCCTCCTGGGTGCCTTCGATGTTTTGTCTCCGCCCACTCACTCTTGCATACATCAAATGGTATCCCTTTAGTGGTTTACACTATAGTCTTGACACACTGAAGCCTGTAACATTCCCTTGGAAACAAGATTCCAGATTGCATAAACACCCTTGTGTTTCACATCACTTAGGCATATCCCCCACAATGGATAGCAACTATACACATGATCGTTAGGAGTCACAACCATACACGCAATGCTTTACAGTTTTTAGCAGCACTTAGCTCTGAATGATGCTGGCGATGTGGCGAGAGAGTTCCGCTACAGGCTTGGATTCTATGATTCTTGATTCGCTACCAAACGGGAGCGCCGCTACAAAAGAATAAAAGCACGTATGAGTTTTACGTTGCGCACTTGCCAAGTCACACTTCCAGTTCCCACTGAATGCGGGCCAAAGATCAGTGCCGGAGTCCCGACACCCACACACACACACTCTTTGTTAACTAGAAACATCCGAAAACGAGCTTCGTAGTGCTCATAACACTCTTTTGAAGTCCGGGGAGGTGAACGAAATAAGGTTCCCTCTCCGGAGCCCCAGCTACGGTTCCCCGCTCAATCAGCCCACAGTCTAACTCAGCGGATGATAACAAGGTTTTTGCACTTATCTCTAGCATTGCGCGGGGCCTGCAGGGGAAGCAGGCGGGGTGTGGCCCTGCGAATTGCTGCCTGCAGGAGCCTCCGGGACATGCGTCTGAGTCCTCCGGTGTTCTCGAGCGCAAGCGAGGCTTCCAAGTTCTGTTGTGCGCATGCGCGGAAGCTGGGGCAGTGTTCGGAGCGCAATGCTCATGCGCGGAGGCCGTTTCGGCGTCCTGAAGGGTTCTGGAGGCTCGTGGACACACGAGCCTCCTGGGTAATGTAGTCCTTTGGCGTCCTTGCGCCCCCAGAGGGCTTTATGTCTTACTGCGAGACTCCTCCTGCACATAACACAAAGCAGGGTCCTGAAATACAGGCATTTCTTATGCTTGGACATATTGACAACATGTTTTACCATTGAACATTGTTTACTTTGAGCACCACTGGTCCCTATTACATGTGGAACCCTGACAATAATGCAATAATTGAGCTATAACAGTACAGAGGGAAAGAGAAGCAGGCAACATCAATATACCTATCTTCCCTCACCTTCCTATCTGCTCTCCCCTTTCTATTCTATCCACTGCTCCTTCACCTTTCACACACAGGCACCTTCCATCAGCTCCCCATGACCACCATTTCCAACTACCACCACTCCCACCTACCTTCACCATGCCTTCTTGGCACGGTTGGAGAGAGTTGAGGATTATGTCTCCTCTTCTGTGAGGGCTGAGCAATGAAGCTCCCAGTACTTATTCAATCTCAGATGGTGTAAGCTCAATAAGGCCTCCCTGAACACTGTGGCTACACCCAGCAGGCCACGGAGGAGGTACTTGTGATCCTGCCATTTTGTTGTGAAACACAGACACCACTCCAGAACACTAAAGCAAGGAATAGGACATTTTATTTCCAACAAAATGACATTTTGAAGCACAAAATTCTATTATTGTTGCATTACGTTTGCATTGAGTTGTTGGAGTGCTAGCATGCAGGTGAGACAGCCAGGGCAGTGGGTGCTGGATCAGGAGGCAGGTGATGCAGGTTGAGGGGTTTCTGGCCTCCTGGTATAGCTCCAGGTGTGGCGTGGCAGGTGAGAGCGGGGCACTATGTCATTTGGCATTTTGGCATTTTATATAGCGCTACGGACCCTCAGGTATCTGAGCGCTGCTTATTATTACCCACGGTATGTGGTGCTCATTTATCGACCTCAGAAGGATGAAAGGCTGAGTTTGGCCTTGCTGGGAGCGCTGCTTATTATTACCCACGGTGTGTGGTGCTCATTTATCGACCTCAGAAGGATGAAAGGCTGAGTTTGGCCTTGCTGGGATTCGAACCTGCGTTAGCAAGCTCTGCACGGGTGTCAAAGCGAGCGCTCTACTCGCTGTGCCACTTGACCAGGCCATTGCCTGGTACATACTGTTTATAATATGCAATTGTCCATCATTACTTCTTGCGTGACGTGTTTGCTTTGATTTCCTGTTGATTGTCGCAATTCTGTTAAATAAATGCAGCCTTATCTTTTCCAAAGAAAGATGTGTGTGTCTCTCCTTGGCAGTCCCCGCCACCTGCATTGCCCATCTAATAAACCACAAGAGCGGCTTTTTGGGAATAGATTTTACTGCAAACGGAATCACTTCTAGGGGTACCTAATTTTGGCAGATAAGGCACAATGAAATTAAATGATTTTCCCGGTTAGGTGATAAAGCCAGAATTTAAGCATAGCCTTAAATGTAGATACTTGACCACGCATCTTCCCAGCTCAAGTTGGTACAAGGTGTAGTAGTTTGGTATCACATACATAACACACACAGATGTACCTCCCGGGAGGGTAGCTCAGCGGCAACGTGCTCGCCTTGGAAGCAAGACAACACGAAGCAACACAGGTTCTATCCCCAGGTCCGCGCTTAGAAACCTCTGGGTATTTAAGCGCGTTATAAATACGCAACTAAGACAAAAAAAAAAACAATTACGCAACTGAAAAACAAAACAATTCCTGTAACAGTGCCTCGATGCATGCGGGCTGTCTGAGCGCTGTAAAAATACAATAATAAATAAATAAAATAATAGTGTTATACATATTACTTCAAAAATGCACAGGTGACATGATGAATCAACTGTAAACATCACTGTAGAAATGTGTGAGGAGTGCAAGGGGGTCATTTTGATTTAAATCCTGAAATACATGGAGGGGATCACTCCTGCTTGCACATGTTTTCAAAAGGGCCTCTTCATGCAATTTTAAATAGTTTCCACCAAGTCCTGGAACATTGCCTGTGCTCTTCACTTTTCCATTACATGTCTGGAAAAGTGTAAATGCCTCCCACAATGAACAATTGTTGGAGCCATCTACAATGGATTCCTTTGTAATCTGCCTGCATTTACCAGGTGTAAAAGTCAGGCGTTTTTTTCATAGGAATCCATCGGTTTGCTAGCAGCATAAAAATCCACTCTGCTCTCCAACTTCGCCTGCCAAATCATGCAAAATCATGCAGCACATCAAAAGTGGCAGCGAATGCTTTTAGTGCCAGTTTTCCACTGCGCTTGACTTGGAAATGACCCCCTAAGATTCTAGCTTTTTTTCCCATCCTGAATGGAAGCCTACAAGTTCCAGGATGCAAATTAATGAGAATGTACACAAAATCTCATACAGACATGAAATGAAATGCATGACAAGGCTATTGTTTCACATAGCTTGTTCTGTACCTTATAATTTCTAATCACCCAACAATCACAGTTAAATAGCTTATTAAAACCTTACATGATTTAAAGAAAAAAGTACCACAGCAATAGCCACTGCCAGTTTCCTTTTCCCATCTCTAATCACTTCCTGTTGTAAATAATCTGCTGCTGAGACACATTAAACAATATGGCCTCACTTGGAGGGTCTGTGCAGCCATGGATGTTTGTCTTTTAGGGTAGAGAGGCAGAGCAGGGGGGCCCTGTGAGCATTTGGCCCTTGTCTGACTGTTAAATCCACCTCTGATTGCACTCTGCAGGTAACATTTAAATTCAGATGTTTAGTTTTAAAAGATGTGCCCCTTTTATACTTTACCAGCAACATTTTAGGAAACGCACCTCTCGTGTTACTTTTCAGATATTGATGATCAATCTTCGAGAGGCAAATGTTTTCTGGGGGTGTGAACAATCCTCCCATTCCGCTCCCTCTCCCCATGTCACTGGTGGGATCCCACAGTAAATAATGTCCATGGGCCTCATTCCGAGTAGGGGGGTAAGGGTTAACGGTCACCGGTAACGAGACCGGTGCTGTTAAACCCTTACCGCCCTACTACAAGTTGCCTTTGCGGGTCCTTCCTCAACGCCTGCTAAAAGCAGGACGGGACCCGCAAAGGGACTTTAGTGTTAATAACGGTACCGTTATTAGCACCTTCCCCATTCCTATTGAGCCCTATGGGGGCTCAAATGGGAATGGGGAAGGGCCCTGGTGAATGGGGAATTATCGGTCCCTCCAACCTTGGAATGGACCGGTAATTACTCCATTCACCAGGGCAGAATCGGAACGAGTTTGGAGGCACTGTGATGCTGGAAATGCACCAGAGGGACAGAGCCTCTGAATCCTTGTCCCTTACTGCTTTTTATCGTGTGTTCTGTCATGTTTTCTGCCCAGGAGTCCATGTGGGACTCCTGGCAGTGCATCTCTCTCTTTTGGTTTGGTGAACAGACCCATGGGATACCCTTATGGCACCCCTGGGTAGGGGTACAACCCTGTGCCCCTAGTGTATGTTTTTGGGCACCTGTGGGTGGCCCACAGAGCAGGGTATGGGCTGGTGGCAGCTCCATGCTGAATTTGACAGGTGCTCTGGGTGTCCTCCATTTTGGGATACCCAGGCCCTGCCATTGGAATCAGTTGATTCCTGATAGGAAACAAGATGGCCCCTGTGGCCTCTTGCTTTCTATTGCCTGTTACCTTGTTTTCCCAAAGTCCTGGGAAGCCCTGACTCTGTCCCTTCCCCCTGACTGGCTGTTGGGTGGAAGTTCCATATATGGTGTTGTTGTGAAGGCCCAGCTAGACTGACTGGAGCCTTCCCAGTGACTGTATGTTGTGGGTACCTCCTGTGGGTGGGACCTGGGTGAATGGAGTGTGTGACCAATATACACTCCTTGTTGTGGTTTTCTGGTTTCTGGCATGAGAGACAAAGACTGAGACAGCCCTGCCCGAAACTGGCCTGAATGCAGTGTGTAGTGTTGAATGGCTGGGTACTTGTCCCAATCCACATTCCTTGTTGTGAGTGTCTGAAAGGGAGGAGTGTGGCCTGAATGCACTGTGTGCCTGATTGGCTGACTGGCCGCATGAATGCCCCTCTGTATGATTGGCTGCTGAGTGTATGCCAGCAGTGTGGATGAGAGACAGAATAGTATATCTGGGGACCTCTCACCACTGGTAATTGTTCAGGAACATTCAAGAATGTTCAGAAGCGTTCAGAAGCTGAGTCTCCACTCAAGAGTAACTGGAATTGCTGATCCTCGACGTCCAGCTGGAAGAAGAAGACTTGCTGTTGCATTTGCTTCGACAGATCTGAAGGTTGCCGAATTCGTCGAGGCCTGACCCGAGAGAGGACCTGGTAAGGCGCCCTCTTCCCGTGCTCCGAGGGACCATCGAGCACCGCTCCATCTTCGCCGAAGCGCCCTGGAAGACAGACCCTTGAAAGGCTGCCGACCCGAGACGGGACCGCCGAGGAGATCGAAGTGAAGCACCCGGACATCGACGCCGTCGAAGTCCATTGCCGTCGACCAGGGTTCACAGGTTTGTGTAACCGCTGGAGGCCCGTCGAAGTTGTGTTGCCCAGCCGTGGGAACCACTTGACGCCGTGCCGCCGACGACCAGAGCCGTCCGCTCCTTGCCTAAAAACATTTGAATCAAAGGACTCCCTCGTCCGCACCGTCAACCGCTTTATCCTACCGGAGAAAGTCGAGGACGACCAACGCGCCGAGGAGAAACCTGCCGGTGGGTTTCCCGCCACCCGAAGACCACAAAGACTCGAACGACTCGACGCCCTTGCTGGGCCTCCGTCTCCACAATCTTTGCGGTCCAGAACTATTGTCACCGAGGTGCCCCGCACGCCTCTGCCTTGCAGGACACCGACGCTCCGACGCCGACGAGCACCGCTCGGACGAAGTTGCCAAGTTGCCGCCTCATCGACGCCGTTCTACCCTGTTTGTCGACGGACGTTCGACGCCCCGTGTCTCCCGCTTGAAAGGGAAGGCATTCAAGAAGGGACGTCGATTCCCCGCCGCCGAACGCCGAGTTCCTCGACGCCTCTCGACGATCTGTGACTCCCGCTTGAAAGGGGGTCGCTCAAGAAGGATCTGTCGACGCCTCTTCGAAGAACTCGACTCCACCAGGTACATTGGGGGGGTAAAAACATTATAGGAGGGAATAAGACTTGCAGAACAATATATGGACTGGGCTTGTGCTATATCTTTATTTTACAGGTTGCCCAGGTGGGGGGATCTCCACACAGAACTGTGTCTAGTGGTAGGGGCCAGTATTCTGCCTTTTGTTCAACCACCTTATTTTCTCTCTTCTCTCTATTGCTGGTTTCACTCTATTGATCTGTGTGACATGATTACAGTATTGTTGATGCACTTTTCATGAGATCTAATACAACGGGTGGTACCACTTTAGAACTGTATATATTTGCCATTGTTGATTTTCCTAAGTACAAAGTGAGTTATTATGATAAGTGTACATAACCTTGAATATTGATTATATAAAGACTGTGTTCTAACCAATACAGTGTGTGGACATTCCTTTGTGTGGGCTTGGGGACTACACTGTACTTAAGAACCAGCCTGCATCACCTCCTGAGAAGCTAGGCCTTGATTGCTCGTCCATTGCTACCGTAATAGAGAATCTTGGCTGGGGTCTTCTGTGCCTCTCCTCTACCATATAGAGAGCAGAAGTACAGACACCCCCTACCAGTCTTTACAGCTGGTGGCAGCGGTGGGATGCTTATGGTTTTAAGAATCAGTGTATAACCGTGCCACTTACAAAGGATAACTGCACTTTATTAAATTAAGGTTTAGTTGTGTACAAGATAACTGCATTACAAACAATGGAGTCTATTGCAAATGGCAAATTGACTCGGATGAGCTTGGAGGCTCTCCAGAGTGCTTGTGAAGCCAGGGAGTTAGACTTTGTGGATAAGTCTAGGGCTGAGCTGATAGCTGCCCTGGTGGACTACCAGACGGATAGTGAAACTCTTGATGAGGGGGGGAATGCAACCAATGAGGACTCTGCCCCTGGGGTTTCTACTGAATCTGTTTCTGGGAATGCCGCCATTCCTGCTGCCTCAGTTCCAAACCCCAGCAATTCCTTGGAGCTTGAGTTATTAAGGATGAAATTGGCCTTTGAATACCGCAAGTTGGAAATAGATGCTGAGCTTAAGAAAGAGGAGTTGGCGCAACAAGTGGAGCTCAAGAATAGGGATCTTGAACTCAAGAGCCAGGACACTGAATGTCAGAGAATCCAGCTAGAGAAAGCTAGAGTGGAGACTTCAGCTAAAACCAGTGAGAGTGTCAGGTCCCCAGCCACCAAGTTTATGAAAGATTTGGTTGGTGTATTTGTGGAGGGTTCAGATATCCTCCAATGGATTGAAGCGTTTGAAATGGCTTGTGCGATTCACGATGTTGATAAAAGAGATTGGGCTAAGTGTTTGTTAAGCAGAGTGCCTCAAACTGGATATGACTGTATTCTGAAGCTGAGTGTGGAAGAAAGGGGTCAGTATGAGTGTATGAAGTCTGCTTTGATTGCCAAGTTTGGCAAGACACCTACCCAATACCTTAGAAGGTTCAGGGATTTTAAGAAAAGAGAGAATGTGTCTTGGGTTGACTGGGTGAGTGCTGCGCACATGAACATGATGGGGTGGATCGATGGGTACAAGGTTAAGACTTTTGTTGAATTGTCCCACCTCTTGTTTTTTGAGCATTTTTCTGAAGCCTGTTCACCAGAGCTGCGTCAGTATGTGGCTGACCAGAACATTTTGGACCCCTTTAAGCTGGCTAGGTTGGCTGACAAGTGGGTCTCCCACCGGGTGTCCCCTAAGGACTCCAGTGGGAAGGACAAGGACAAAGAAAAGGGGGCCTCTCAGAAGGCTGAGGAGTCCCACAAGCAGTCACAGTCAGGTAAACCTAAACCTTCCTCTCCCAAGACCCGAAAATCTAGTGGGGATAAGTCATCTGTGGGTGGGAATAAGAGTAGTGGTCCACCTGCTGCAAAGCAGGCTCCCAGTGGTTCCAGTACCGTACCCCGCACTCCTGGCGCTTGTTGGGACTGTGGGGCTCTGGATCACAAAAGGGGTGACTCCAAGTGTAAAGGTAAGGCACTTGGAGTACAGGCTGTCAGCCTGACCTACCCTTACCCCGTGTCTGAGGTGGAGGCCACTGTCCTCCCCTCCTCTACCGGGTTCACATTTGGTGCTCCGGTAGAGATTTCCTTAGTGTCCCTTGGGGCCTGGGACCAGTATGCAGAAGTACTGGCGACTATCCCACAGAACACCCGTAGGTTTTTGAGAAGTGTCCTCTTGAATGGCCAGCCTTCTACTGGTTTGAGAGACACTGGGGCAAGCATGACAGTGGTGGACAGGACCCTGCTCAAGCCAGAGGACTATGTAGGTGCTCCTCTGAGAACCACCAGGTTAGCTGCTGGGCCTCCCAAATTATCGCCTGTAGCCTTAGTCACACTCATGATTGGAGACAAGACAGCAAAGCTTCCTGTCCTGGTTCAGGGCAATGTCCCTGCTAACATTCTGTTAGGAAATGATCTAGTAGAGTTAGGGTTGATCTCGGATGGTCTTCCCATGACTGCTGCTGCAGTCACTAGGTCACAGGTGACACCGGGTCTGGCTGTGGGTCAGGTACCCGAGCCAAAGGCAAGGCCTAAGGCAAGAAGAAGGAAGACCAAGAAGGCCACCTCTGTGGAGGGAACACCTTCTCTTCCTACTGTTCCGACAGCACCCATCGGGATCCATGCTCCGGACGGGCTGGGTCCAGTGGAAAACCCAAACTCAACTCCTGTGGGAGAAGAGACAGAAGACTCTCCTGTGGGAGAGGTTCTCAACCCGGAGGATCATCCCGACCTTCAATGCTTGTTAGCTGAAGGGGGACCCTCCCGGGCAGACTTCTGTAAGGGACAGAGAGAGTGCCACTCTCTCGAGGGACTGAGGAAACAGGCCCTGTCCCAGGCACAAGGAGAAGTGCCTAGGACATTCCGGATTTATTGGGAGGGTGAGCTCCTTGTTAGGGAGCCCACTAAGCCTGAACCTGGTGCCCCCAAGAGGTTGGTGGTACCCCAGGTTTACAGGCCCTTCCTACTGCAGTTGGCGCATGAGGTGCCCTTGGCTGGTCATCTTGGGACCAAGAAGACTAAGCAGAGGCTCTCTGCCCATTTCTACTGGCCACGGATGGGAGTAGAGGTGGAGTCCCACTGCAGGACCTGCCCAACTTGTCAGTTGTCTGGCAAGACTGGAGGCAAGGTCATTGCCCCACTGCAGCCATTGCCAGTGGTTGGCACACCCTTTGAGAGGGTGGGCATCGACATCGTCGGTCCCCTTGACCCTCCCACTTCAGGTGGACATCGGTTCATCCTGGTCTTGGTATCTTGGTAGATCATGCCACCAGGTACCCTGAGGCAATACCCCTTCGGACTGTTACTGCCAAGGTGGTTGCCAGGGCTCTCCAGGGCATTTTCACCCGTGTTGGATTCCCCAAGGAGGTTGTCTCTGACAGAGGATCCAACTTCATGTCTAGTTACATGAAAACCATGTGGAAAGAGTGCGGGGTAACCTACAAGTTCTCCACCTCTTACCACCCCCAGACCAATGGTCTGGTTGAGAGATTTAATAAAAATCTCAAGGGCATGCTAGGGGCTTTGGAAGAACCCCTAAGGAGGAAATGGGATCTCCTCCTGCCATGCCTGCTGTTTGCTTACAGAGAGGTACCTCAAGAGGGTGTTGGTTTCAGCCCCTTTGAGTTACTCTTTGGACATCCCGTGAGGGGGCCCCTCGCCTTGATCCGAGAAGGCTTGGAAGCCACCCCTCCCGGTCCCGCCAAGCAAGTGGGGGACTATGTGTTAGGCCTCAGACGGAGGATGACACAGATGATGGGTCAGGCGACAGCAAATCTCAAGGCCAGCCAGGAATTGAATAAGTACTGGCATGACCTTAAAGCCTCGCAAGTGGATTGGACTCCGGGACAGGAAATCCTTGTGATGGAGCCTACCAAGCCTAGAGCTTTGGCAGACAAGTGGACTGGACCCTTCAGGATCATCTCCAAGATGGGCGAAGTCAATTATCTGGTTGACATGGGAGCCTCTGGGGTAGCCCCTCAGGTATTCCATGTCAACAGGCTCAAGCCTTTCCACCGGCGAGCAGAAGTCTCATGTCTCTTGCTAGCTTCAGGGCAAGAAGAGGATGAGAGTGAGCCCCTTCCTGATTTGCTGCACAGCGACCCTCAGTATGGCTCAGTGGAGGGAGTACATCTCTCTCCGGATTTGACAACAGAGCAACAGAGGGACTGCAGGGCTTTGCTCCAACAGTATGCCTCTCTGTTTTCACTGATGCCAGGCCTTACACCGTGGTGTAGGCATGAAATTGACACTGGTGACAGTGTGCCTGTCAAAAGCAGGTGCTACCGTATGTCAGATACCGTCAAGAACCACATCCAGGCTGAGGTCGCCAAGATGTTGGATCTGGGTGTTATTGAACCCTCAATCAGTCCCTGGTCCAGTCCAGTGGTCCTTGTCCCCAAGGCAAGTTCCCAGGCGGGTACCAAGGATTGGAGGTTCTGTGTGGACTACCAAGGAGTCAATGCCGTCACCAAAACTGACGCGCACCCATTGCCCAGGGCTGATGAGCTCGTGGACACCATAGGTGCTGCCAAATTTGTGAGCACCTTTGACCTTACCTCAGGCTATTGGCAAATAGCTCTGATCGACCATGCCAAGGAAAAGACGGCCTTCTCAACACCTGAGGGACTCTACCAGTTTAGGGTCATGCCTTTTGGGTTGAAGAATGCCCCTGCCACCTTCCAGAGATTGGTCAACCATGCGCTCAGTGGGCTGGAAGCCTTTTGTGTGGCTTACTTAGACGACATTGCCGTCTACAGTTCCACCTGGGAAGAGCATTTGACACATCTGGATAAGGTGTTGCAGGCCTTGAAAAGGGCTAACCTCACTATCAAGGCCACCAAGTGCCAGATAGCTCAGGGGAAAGTTACCTATCTTGGTCATGAGGTAGGAGGGGGTCAAATCCAACCTCTCTCCAGTAAAGTACAGGATGTACAGAACTGGGAGACTCCCACTACTCAAACCCAGGTGAGAGCCTTTTTGGGCCTCACTGGGTACTATCGCAATTTCATGGCAGACTATGGAACCATAGCTGCACCCCTGACAGCCCTAACTTCACCCAAACAGCCTAGGAAGGTTAATTGGACCGAAGACTGTCAGAGGGCCTTTGATGGCTTGAATAAAAGTCTGTGTAGGGCACCTGTGTTGTGTGCACCTGACTACAGCCGACCCTTTATCGTCCAGACGTATGCCTGCGACACCGGAATTGGAGCTGTCTTGTCCCAGTTAGATGACAAAGGGAGAGAACATCCTATCATATTCATCAGTAGACAACTCAAGGGTAGAGAACTCAGGTGGGCTACTGTTGAAAAGGAGTGTTTTAGTATAGTTTGGAGCCTTAGGCGTTTTAGGCCCTACCTTACGGGGTCTACCTTCAAGGTCCAAACAGATCATAAGCCCCTGAAGTGGCTTATGCAGATGAAGGGGGAGAATCCGAAATTGCTCAGGTGGTCCATTAGCCTGCAAGGGCTAGACTTCACCATAGAGCACAGACCAGGGAAGAGTCACGATAATGCAGATGGCCTTTCCAGAAGGTATGTTGACCGTCTGGATGAGGGTGTCTATCCCGTGGGAGATTAGACACCCTCCACCTCAGTCTGGGGGGGGGGCGACTGTGATGCTGGAAATGCATCAGAGGGACAGAGCCTCTGAATCCTTGTCCCTTACTGCTTTTTATCGTGTGTTCTGTCATGTTTTCTGCCCAGGAGTCCATGTGGGACTCCTGGCAGTGCAGCTCTCTCTTTTGGTTTGGTGAACAGACCCATGGGATACCCTTATGGCACCCCTGGGTAGGGATACAACCCTGTGCCCCTAGTGTATGTTTTTGGGCACCTGTGGGTGGCCCACAGAGCAGGGTATGGGCTGGTGGCAGCTCCATGCTGAATTTGACAGGTGCTCTGGGTGTCCTCCATTTTGGGATACCCAGGCCCTGCCATTGGAATCAGTTGATTCCTGATAGGAAACAAGATGGCCCCTGTGGCCTCTTGCTTTCTATTGCCTGTTACCTTGTTTTCCCAAAGTCCTGGGAAGCCCTGACTCTGTCCCTTCCCCCTGACTGGCTGTTGGGTGGAAGTTCCATATATGGTGTTGTTGTGAAGGCCCAGCTAGACTGACTGGAGCCTTCCCAGTGACTGTATGTTGTGGGTACCTCCTGTGGGTGGGACCTGGGTGAATGGAGTGTGTGACCAATATACACTCCTTGTTGTGGTTGTCTGGTTTCTGGCATGAGAGACAAAGACTGAGACAGCCCTGCCCGAAACTGGCCTGAATGCAGTGTGTAGTGTTGAATGGCTGGGTACTTGTCCCAATCCACATTCCTTGTTGTGAGTGTCTGAAAGGGAGGAGTGTGGCCTGAATGCACTGTGTGCCTGATTGGCTGACTGACCGCATGAATGCCCCTCTGTATGATTGGCTGCTGAGTGTATGCCAGCAGTGTGGATGAGAGACAGAATAGTATATCTGGGAACCTCTCACCACTGGTAATTGTTCAGGAACGTTCAAGAACGTTCAGAAGCGTTCAGAAGCTGAGTCTCCACTCAAGAGTAACTGGAATTGCTGATCCTCGACGTCCAGCTGGAAGAAGAAGACTTGCTGTTGCATTTGCTTCGACAGATCTGAAGGTTGCCGAATTCGTCGAGGCCTGACCCGAGAGAGGACCTGGTAAGGCGCCCTCTTCCCGTGCTCCGAGGGACCATCGAGCACCGCTCCATCTTCGCCGAAGCGCCCTGGAAGACAGACCCTTGAAAGGCTGCCGACCCGAGACGGGACCGCCGAGGAGATCGAAGTGAAGCACCCGGACACCGACGCCGTCGAAGTCCATTGCCGTCGACCAGGGTTCGCAGGTTTGTGTAACCGCTGGAGGCCCGTCGAAGTTGTGTTGCCCAGCCGTGGGAACCACTTGACGCCGTGCCGCCGACGACCGGAGCCGTCCGCTCCTTGCCTAAGAACATTTGAATCGAAGGACTCCCTCGTCCGCACCTTCGACCGCTTTATCCTACCGGAGAAAGTCGAGGACGACCAAATCGCCGAGGAGAAACCTGCTGGTGGGTTTCCCGCCACCCGAAGACCACAAAGACTCGAACGACTCGACGCCCTTGCTGGGCCTCCGTCTCCACAATCTTTGCGGTCCAGAACTATTGTCACCGAGGTGCCCCGCACGCCTCTGCCTTGCAGGACGCCGACGCTCCGACGCCGACGAGCACCGCTCGGACGAAGTTGCCGCCTCATCGACGCCGTTCTACCCTGTTGGTCGACGGACGTTCGCCGCCCCGTGTCTCCCGCTTGAAAGGGAAGGCATTCAAGAAGGGCCGTCGATTCCCCGCCGCCGAACGCCGAGTTTCTCGACGCCTCTCGACGATCCGTGACTCCCGCTTGAAAGGGGGTCGCTCAAGAAGGATCTGTCGACGCCTCTTCGAAGAACTCGACTCCAACAGGTACATTGGGGGGGGGTAAAAACATTATAGGAGGGAATAAGACTTGCAGAACAATATATGGACTGGGCTTGTGCTATATCTTTATTTTACAGGTTGCCCAGGTGGGGGGATCTCCACACAGAACTGTGTCTAGTGGTAGGGGCCAGTATTCTGCCTATTGTTCAACCACCTTATTTTCCCTCTTCTCTCTATTGCTGGTTTCACTCTATTGATCTGTGTGACATGATTACAGTATTGTTGATGCACTTTTCATGAGATCTAATACAAAGGGTGGTACCACTTTAGAACTGTATATATTTGCCATTGTTGATTTTCCTAAGTACAAAGTGAGTTATTATGATAAGTGTACATAACCTTGAATATTGATTATATAAAGACTGTGTTCTAACCAATACAGTGTGTGGACATTCCTTTGTGGGGGCTTGGGGACTACACTGTTTTTAAGAACCAGCCTGCATCACCTCCTGAGAAGCTAGGCCTTGATTGCTTGTCCATTGCTACCGTAATAGAGAATCTTGGCTGGGGTCTTCTGTGCCTCTCCTCTACCATATAGAGAGCAGAAGTACAGACACCCCCTACCAGTCTTTACAGGCACCCATGCCGCAAATAGCAGCGTGGTTACCTCCAAACTCGGAATGAGGCCCCATGTATGGCACTGCCTAAACAGATAGCACCCAGCACATAATACCTTGTAAGCACGACCCGCAATAAACATGATGTATTCTGTTTCCATACAACCTCTGTTAATAGTTCCTCAAACAGTATGATGTTATCAAGTCAGTGCTAATCAGTATGAATCATGAACAGTTCTGGCAGGGCAGGCTAGGCTTCCACACAGACACAAATACGTTCCATTATGGTCATAACCCCACATGAGAAGAGGATCTGAAACTTGGCCAAACTTGTCATCCTAGCCTTCGACATGTTCCGGTAGGGCCTTGGTAGGCTAACAGTGATGTGCAGCTTTATACACTAGGCATAGCAAGCAAGGCACCCACATCTGGGCATACACACTTTCCCTTGCTGAAATGAACATGCATTGGCAAACCCAACAGCTTGGGCCTTTGAGTAGGCATGGGAAAGGGATTTGCCAGGCAGTGCCATCAGGGTACCAACTAACCATGAGATGGGAACCGATGGAAACTGGTGGCTGGGCATATGATGGTATTGCCTGGTAAATGTCTAATACCTATACACAAGCCAAAACCGTTACCTTTGCAATAGTTTGTTTAAGACAGGACTCCACTGCAAGGAACAGATTCACAACATACTTATTGCTTATAAATGAAAAGCCTGCAGAAACATTGTTAGGAGATTTTTTTATTGCACCAGGAGCTCATTTACAGAGACATTTAAGTCATTAAACACTCACAAGAATGTATAAATATAACACTCTTAGGCCCTGTACAGCACAAATGTTGGTGCTACTTTGCGATAGAGCTTGCTCAAAGAGTTCCCAGGAGGGTATGTTCCATCAAGGGAGGGGCAGGTAGTTGGTGGGAATGCCATTAGGATTAACATGGTGATGGGCAGTCAATGAGTTTGTACACCCATAGGCTGTGTGTCCCACCTCAACTCACTTCCCATCTCCATCCTATCTGTGTTCCATTGCAAGAGTTCTGGCTTAAACCTAACAGCCAAATCTAAAAAATACCTAAGCATGTAAGTCTCTGAATCAATCATAGCCACTGGCATTGATTTGGTGAGCCTTCCAGGCCATTGTTTGCAAATCAGCCCCTGCCCTGCCACTAATGTGAGCAGCCCTGCCCAAACTGCTACACAACAGGACTTAAATATGCCTATGGTGGCTTGTGTTCCAGTTCAGAGGGGACATTGCCTAGCAATTAAGATTGAACTGACCATTTGGTGGCAGAACCAAGACTCATTTGCTAATGTCTTGTCCCCTTCTGTAGTGGCACAGACATACCAAAGGATAATGGCATGGATGGCTGCCCAGAGCAATCACAGTGGTAATGCTTAATTCAAACGCCTTGCATCTATCACTTTTTGATTTTACTACTCTCTCCCCTACAGAATTATTTCTTTCTTAAATTCTTTTTATTTTATTTTTATTGTGCATTTAGTTCCATACAAAAAACCTTAAGCACATAAAAAACAATAAAAAGACATATAAAACAAATTGCCAAAATATTAAAAAGACAGTTACACAATAATCAATTAAGTAGAAATGAATGCAAGGATTATTCATATTAATTTCATACAATTGGCATTCTGATGGTTTTCATCTTAATAATCTCCTTTATACTGTGTTAAGGTCAGACGGAATTTGTCTGCCGTACAACCACCACTTCTTATTAATGCTTTTTAACCTTCATCAATACTTTCCTCCATATATCGTATGCCGCTGCCAATATGACCAATGACGTTGCACTATACTAGTTCGACCCAAATTGGTCACCTGAACAGTCTTCTAAATTAGTAATGAGGTTTACTTATCCATGTGTGTACAAAGAGTCCAAGGACTTACAACTTGTGAGAATATGACGTCAGGTTTCGACCTCCATATAGCATAAGCGACAAAGGGCCTCATTCCGAGTATGTAGGTAGCCATGTCGCTTTTAGCGTCATGGCTACCCCCATACCGGGTACCGGGTCCGGGTTCCTGGAATGGGGAAATACTGGGCCATTCTGACCTTGGAGGGCCTGGTATTTACCCATTCCAGGAACCCGGACCCGGTACATCCCCATTCCCATTGAGCCCCCATAGGGCTCAATGGGAATGGGGAGGATGCTAACAATGTGCCCGTTAATGACAGGCCCGTTGTTAGCATCCTGGTCTGCTCGCGGGACCAGCTAAGGACGCCTGGTTTTACCAGACGTCCTTAGCGGGTCCCACCAGCAGACCTCGTAATGAGGCGGTAGAGGGTTAACGGGGCCGGAAGCACTACCGGCACCGTTGACCCTCTACCACCAGGGTCGTAATGACCCTTCCGTATAGGGGAGTTTAAACCAAGACCCAATAAACTCCATGGTGGGTAGCACATTCAGGTGCAATCACAGGGCAAAACGTTTGCGATCAGTAGGACAATACTTGATTAAGTACGTGGCAGGTAGCTGACTACTAAAACATTGTCGAGACAAATTGTACAATAACAGGGTTTACCATGTAGTTTGTTAATATTGTTTGATAGATACCATCTTCTTATTTTTGTTTTTATTTTAATCTCATAATTAGGATCTGATATTAGCACATTAGGTTTAACTGGTCTATAAATGTCAAATCAGCAATGAAACTATTTATTCCCAAATTACCAGTGCTTTTTCCCATTAACAAGAGCAGATAGTTTGACTCATAATTACTGCTCATGAATTTTGCATACAATAACGTTCTTTGAATGTACCACAATGTGATTATTGATGTAACCCCATTCTCAAGGCACAAGGCCTCTATTTGTACTGATATAGTTACGTTTATGACCAATCTCAACAATTTGCCCTCAAGCTGTTCTAACCATGCAATTTGCTCGTATTTTACAGCTACCATCCTATAAAGTATTGTAGGTAATATACTCACTCTATACACCTCTAGGGGCCCTTGCATGTAATAACTCACACGATGAACAATATAATGTTTTATGGCCAACCACTTTCTTCGAACATTTGCAAAGACCTTTTCCTGGTAAAATTTCCCAGTTTGATTTGCTGTGATTTTCTTATTACCAACCTTATTTTTTCACTTATACTCAATTAGTAATTGCAGCGTAATATACACCTTGAATATTGTTAGGAAAGATTTCTTAATTGTGGGTAATTTTCCTTCCATGTGGCAACCCCTAAACTTTTTGCTGTTGTTTTCACATTGATCTAGAATTTGCCAGAGAAGTGCAGCCTTCTGCCGCACTCCTCTGGGCTTTCGCTCCATTCTTACGGGGAAACTGACATGCCCTTAAGACAGTCAGTATCGGGAAACGCTGTTTTCTGTAGTTTCTTTATCATGTTGCAGCTTTCGCGCAACATGGCACAAGAGGGCACTGTAAGCTAGATTACTGCTCTCTTGGGTCTCTAGTCTTCTACAGGCCCTAGATATTCTCTTTGGATTGTAAATGCACGGTGCAAGTGAATCACGAACGGGATTGGTGGCAGCGATCGTTTCTTGTGTTTTTGAGCTCCTTTTGGCGTTTTAAGCGCGTTTCTCGCGCTTAGCCCAAAATGGTGGCCTGGCTCCCAAAATGGCCAGACCACGAGGCTCTTTGTCCTGTCCGCTGACCGTCTTGCCCTCTTCACCTCCCTCAGGTTGAGCCGACCCGGGTCGTTCCTTATTTGGGCATGTACTTTCCCGTGAAACACAGATGCTTTCGCGGGCTTCTACAGGCCTTGTGTGTGCCTCCAGGATGGGGGCTGGGATGTCTGGTCCCAATACACATCCTGGGCGCCAGAGAGTCTAGGGTGGTGTGAATGCCCGGGACCCCCGTGGTCCGTGATAAGGTCCACAGATGGTGTGAGTGTTTTATGAGCGGATCTCCCATTGGGTCCCCTCCATTTTGGCGTGAAGGGAACCGTGGATAAGAGGGGGCTGGAAACGCCCCTACCATGTCGATCTCCTGAGTTCTCACGAACAAAGGAATACAGGAGCCAAGTATCCTGCAGCCACGAGGCTGAACCGAGGAATCGCTTGTGACCCGCTGAAGGACTGCTCCTCTGCACTGATGTCGCTTTGTGAAACCCTTTCTACCTCTGATCGAACGAGAAGGCCTATACTGGTACTTCGACCCTTGGAATATTGGGAACAACTATTCTCGGCCTCTTCACCATCTCCTGCACGTAAGCCTTCGGAAATGTCTCTGGGCCATCCAGCAGACTGACCAGCCTACCCAGGAGCCTTGCTCTGTAACCGCCGTCAGGTGGTGTGTATTACGAGTCCTTGTCACTCTCACACGATTCGTACACTAGGCATTCCCAGGTGTGAAGTGAGTAGTGTACATTGGGCTGAAATACACACGGCCGCTCCGTTGCCCTGCTATGGTAACAAACTGTGCGGGCTCACTGCGTTTGGGACGCCCTCAACTCAACTTCTGCTGCTGCGGAATCTACACGACGACGAGACGTCCCCTGCTCCTATCTGAACCTGCCAGCACTGAAACTGACTCAGAGAAGCCTGGGTCTGCTTGCATCGGGGACCGGTGAGTAGCATCGCTAGGAACTGGTCGCCCTCCTGCAGGAGCCCATAGCTTTTCCCCGCTGTGTTTAAAGCACGCCTTTCCGTACTCGCGCTCTGCTTCTGCCCACAGTGGAGGCTGCGCTTCAGTCGCGGAGCTCTGTTCATCTTCATTTGTTCACCGAACTAAACTGCCTGATTCCCTCGAAGAGACTCCCCTTTTTGCCTGTTGGCACCAGCGTGTGCAGGTACTTTTGAGCACAAGGCTCCACTCTTCGTAGGGCTTGGACTTCCTTTTAGTTAGGTGCCTCTGAAGGCGGACTGGGTCTAATTATTATTTGCACTGCATGTTTCCCCCCCCCATCTAGGTGGTCTACACATTTGGTGCGTCTAACTCGTTAGACTCATTTGTATTTGTATATATATTGTATTGGTTTGGTATGTGTTGGTTTACTTGAGTTTTATTGTGATTTCTCGCTATGGTCAATGTTACAAAGGCCTTGTAATAAATGTGTATATATTTTTAATATAACACCTGTTTGGAGTAATTTGTAAGTGTCCTTGCTTTGTGTGCTCATTGCGGGCTTTCAGTCACCCTCACCCCTCTTGAGACCTAGTCTTGACCGCCGCGATTGCTACACTGATTGGTCTGGCTTGTCCAGAGGTTACCCTATTCCAAGAAACTAGGTTGGCCTTCTGAACCTCTGCGCCTCCAGGACAGAGTTCAGAAATCTGTCTTCACAAATATAATTTGTAAGGACCCCCAGTCATTGGATGCAACATCACCTGTCATTTATTATGTAACACAGTTAACCATTTTATTAAGCATGATGGGAATAACTGTTATATTCCCACAAAAAATAAACATACTTTAATTTACGGAAACCAACTTGTGATTTTAAATGTTAAAATAGCTACCAGGTAACTGAGATGATGGAAATGTGGCACCGGGTAGTCAGGCGCAGGTAATTTTTTATGGGTCCAGTGGCAACCCGCTGGTAGCACATGCTGGGTTACCGCTGGACCCGTAACGAGGCACCTATTCTGCCCAGAAAAGTGGTACATTCTGTCCAAAAAAACAGGCTCATCCTAGAATCAGGGATAGCACTTCAGCCATTGCCCATAAGTCAGTCAAAGCCCGTCCTTGCCTGACCCGCCTCCACCCCCCTCCCATTTGTGTTTAACGCCACTGGCAAGGGCTACTTTCCAGGGGCGCAGGGGCTAAATTTAGGGGGGCTGGACCCTCCTGGCCCCACTGCTGGAGCCCGGCCTGATTGGGATATGATGATATTTGGAGAGGACAAAAATGATATTTTTAAAATGCTTTTGCTGATCACCAAATATATATTTATTTTTTAAACTGCATGTTGAAGATAGGAAGAGGAAATGCCTTACAAATAAAATATAATTTTGGTTACTTTCAGATGCTTGCAGCGCCGTCTAGTCTAGCATTTGTTAAATGTTCATTCATACTGAACTGGACAATGCAGCAAGTAGTCAAAAAACTGTTTAAACCCTGAAAATAGTGAGAAACGGTATTTTGCTAAAACACTGACTGGAACAGTGAACTAACATATGTGTGCAATAAAGTGGATACAGACATGGGTGCAGATACAGAACTAGTGAAAGAAGTAGACAAATTAGATGCATACAGACATTCAGAAAGATAGAGGTCTATAACAGAGAAACTAAGGGAGAGGAAGGAGCAAACAGAGATAGAGAGATACACGTAGAAGGAATAGGAAGAGTGACAGACAAGAGACCCAGAAGCAGGAGAGAGAGAATTACATGATTGCAATTAATGAGCAAGCAGGAAGTGCATGAAACACATTACAGGATTAACTGAGGTAAAGAGAAACAGAGACGCGCACCCACCTGCTGCAGGAACCCAGAGCTACCCCTCGCAGTGTGAGTCTCTGTGAGACGGCCTGATAATAGGAGAGCTCTTACATGCAGCAGTGTCTGCTGAGTGAGGGTCTGAAGTGGGGACAAAATGTTGGGCTCTCAGTCACCAGAGAGCACGATTTATTCATTTGCTAACTTCTCTCTCTCCTAGGGCAGGGCTGTGACATGGCCGTCAGCCCAGATCCTGCTTTCCCATTAACACGTACATTCAATTCTTTATTGTGTGACATAGCTTCAACTAGTGAAACTTTACACAGATACAGCAAGGAAACAGAGCACAATCAATGTATACATATACAAGAAAGAATAGAAAGAATAAGCCACGTAAAAAGACTCTAGGAATTACATTATATTACATAAAAATAAGCTCAGTGAAACTATAAAATACGATTTACAAAATCAAAGTTATAACCAATTGATCAGTGGGCTCTAAGAGGAAATTCCACCACAACATTTCCCATGTAAACAATGGTCAGGTTTTGAAATATAGGTCAAATATTTCACTCCCACTGATTATTAAGTGCTGGGCATTCAATGATTATGGGCCTCATTACGACCCAGGCGGTGGAGGGTTAACGGCGCCGGTAGAGCTGACAGCCCCGTTAACCCTCTACCGCCTCATTATGAGGTCTGGTTGCGGGACCCGCTAAGGACATCAAGTAAAACGAGAAGTCTTTAGCGGGTCCCGCGAGCAGACCAGGATGCTAACACCTGGCCCGTCATTAACTGGCCCATTGTTAGCATCCTCCCCATTCCCATTGAGCCCTATAGTGGCTCAATGGGAATGGGGATGTACCAGGTCCGAGTTCCTGGAATGGGGAAATACCAGGCCCTCCAAGTTCGGAATGGCCCGGTATTTCACCATTCTAGGAACCCAGACCCGGTACCGGCTATGGGGGTAGCCATGCTGCTAATAGCGGCATGGCTACCTCCATACTTGTAATGAGGCCCTATGTGTTTTATAGTTTCTTTGGACATCATACAGAAATGACACACCTGTTGTTCCTTGGGCAGTCAGTTCCTTGCATATAGAACCTCATTGATTAACAACAAATTTAATTTTGCACATAACCAGAACTCGCTGATTGTTTGGTTGGGTGTCTTCTTATACATTTCTGCATGTAATTATAAGGCTTGATATCCAAGGAGAAGTGCTGAAAGATTTTATAGGACATGAGGCATCATCTATTTGTGATCCAGGTGTTTTCATATAATTTCTTCTTAACACGATTAGTAAAGAAGTCATGGGCAACATGTGCAGCAGGTCCATACATTGTTTCTATCCTTCCCCGAAGAAAAGAGTATCCAAGGCCTACCGGAGAAACTCCTGGTGTCCCGGTGGGCGAGTCCAGGCCTGCATGATAAACTGTGTACAAATTCACAGATCATATAGAGCAGCATAGACATCTTCATTCCTGGATCTGTCTCTTTAGTTGTGTCTCAGCAGTTTTTTAAGTGGCCTAACCACATTGTTCAACATGAGACAATCAATGTTTCACTGTTGTTTTATCGAGCGGTGATGGTTGTGGGAGATTGGAGGTGCCACCAATAGCTAGCTCAGCTTTCAGGCTGGTGGGAATTGTAAGTGATTTCAATCTGGCACACTCTCAAGTCACGCCCAGCTTGAAGTGCGCAGATGAAACCCTTATTTATTTGTATCTATAAATTCAGTATTCTGAATGATATACCACTGATATCACTCCCTTCTCCTGAGACCCCCCCGCCCCTGGTCACACTGAACCAGGAATCGGGCTAGTTTGCAAAGGTAAATATTTATTTATGTATTTAGAATTTAATCACAATATATTTTAATAGGTAACAACAATCACCAATGGGGTGACAGAACACTGGATAATATCTTTAATGCACTAGGAATCAAGTAATGAGCATAAAAACAAATGCAGCACAGAAAAGAATACTTTTGAGTTGGTTTGGTATAGATGGTACTATGGTTAGGAGTTCCCCCTGCAACACCCCTCAACTCCCCAATGGGCAATTAAATAGATGTGAGGAGAGAGCAGGTATTCAGGAATAGTACAAATCAAACAGAATATCACTCCCACCTTCCCCTTCAAACACAAGAGAAAAACAGAATTGACTTTTCAGCTGTCAGTATGGCTTTGCAATTGTCTTTGGAATTGGCTGAGCAAAAACACCAAATGTGGTCAAAAATACTTAAATTATTACAAATTCCTATGGGAGCCGCTTTGAACTGTTTCACACAATCACAAACAATGATTTAGTCAAAAGAAAACATTTGAAATCTCAAAGTCCAAGTGGGAAACGAGGTAAAGCTAATTCACAATTGTACAACCTTTCAGAATTTCAATTCGTGGCAAACTTTTCCTTGCTCGATATTCGCTTTAACTGGCCAATCGGGCAAAAGTGAGAAAGTTAAAGAGGTTTTAGTAGGAGGCGTCTTTGCAAAATAGGCACGAGAATGGAAAACAGAAAAGCACTTTGAAAATGACAGATGCGTTTGATTGCACTAGATTTTGACTACGAAAAAGCGAATGCCACAGATGGATTTTACAGTCACGTGATCAGTGTAACCCGCCTGTTGTGGATACGCTACTTCTTCCTGGGATTTACTTTTCTTAATCAAATCAATAAGAAGTTAGGGTTTAATAACACAGATTAGAAAAGAGTCAGCGCAAAGATAGTTCTAGCAATACTATGGTTCTGAATTAAAGAAGGGATGGGTTTTAAATTGGGATCATACAGTGCAGATATTATGGGTCACTGTTCTTCCTATTAATACTCACAGAATAAGTTATTAAATTGGACCGTCAGTTCTGGTCATGGATTGGATCTGTCAAGGAAGAACAGCACATCAGGCATGGGACTGGATCAGCTAGGCCGGTCACCGAATTTGCACAGGATCTGCCCTTCTTGTTTGTGGGTATTCCAATCAGCTGGATAGCAAATTCCTCAGGCAAGCCTTGTGGTAGCAGGCCAGAGAGTTTCAGGATACTAGTTCAAAATTCCTTCTCACACCACAGCGCTTCACTGGGTTGCAAGAATAAGTTTGAGGATTTAGGCCTTGCTAAATCAATAGTTCTCTACTGCTTTGCAAGAGTCTTGGCATCTGGATCTGGGAGGATGTTAAAGCTGAATGTAGAATGCTGGATCAGAGTGCTTCGCCGGAATCAGGAAAGTGAGTGAATTAGAGAGTCCCTATGTGTTGTCAGCTGTCTCTATTTATCCTTTCAAATGACATCACAAAATGGGTGTATTGGCCGGCTTAAATAAGCCTGTCCCTGTGAGCTGGGATTGGATCAAAACCTCATCTCCGCCTTGCACCTGAATGATTGGATCAAGGCCGGATGATGTCACTTTTTATGGTTTGCTTTACAGTCCTTAGAGACCTCCCTTTAGCCACTGGTCTCAAAACCGGATTTCATCCTAAATACATATTTCTACATTTGTCACCTCTACACAAATCATACACAAAGATTCCATATTTTATGTAGTAGCTGTTCCTCAAAATCCCGCAGCTGTGAGATCTTGTTTCACCTTTCTACAAAATGTTGTCCTTTTCACCATGAACTCAATTTCCAAACTTTCTGCAACTTTCCACAAATGTGTGTGTTTACCATAGTGATGTGTGTGGAAGGTTTTACAATTTTAGCATTAACACAGTTCACATAAAACCACATATATTGCCATTCCTGTCCACAATATGTTACACAGTTCTACCGCCTCTTGAAACGTGCAACCAAAAATTAGACTAACAGATATGTCCTTGGTATATTTTTCACAACTTTGAATCATAAGTTATGAGTCTTTAAAAATTATTCATTGTGCATGCTTAACAGCAAATGGTCCTGCCCCTTTGTCTCTCCCTGCAGTCCAGGAGCCTCCGCCTTCCTTGGGGAGTTCCTTGCAGGAGCAGTTTACGACCCCTTTCACACCTCTTGTTCCTGGGCTGAAGCTCTGCTATTGTTCATTCTCTTTCTGTAGACAAAAGTATGGGCTAACCCACAATTATCATTTCCCAGTGAGTTTCTGCTGAGAGGATTTCCCCTCCCCTTGGAAGAAACATATTTTTCCACTTCCAAAGGGTTGCAGTTCAGCCAAGCTAATTTATTCTTAATTAAAAATCCAGCAAACCAAACTTATTGCATCAAATCACATACATACATCACTTTCTTAGCTTTAAATCTGTGGGATCAAAAACACAACTAAGATCTGTACTCCTTTTAGCAACAATACTTTTATGTTTGCTAATCCGGCAGACTTTTAGTTTAAATACTTTGAAGTTTCATCAGGAGCTCATCTGACAGCTGTCATTCCCAGGTAGCCCAGGGTACCTCACACAGATTTTGACAGCGGCTGTCAGTTTACAATCAGTTTTTCTGAAGAAATGTTTTGCTCTTCACATTTAGGACTTTATATATTCGCCATGCTTCATAAGATTACATGAATGTGAGCACCAACAAAGATTTTAAATGTTAAGAAGTATTGTGTATAGGCATTTTGGAGTTTTTAGCAACAAAGCAAATGTCCTTTATAGGCACATTGTTTGGAGTTTCATTTGCAAAGTGCTGCTTCTCTCTCTGCACTCTGCTTGCTGGTCATGTAGCCCATTGGCACATTTTCTGTAGTATGTGCTCTATCCCACCACAAATACACCATGGGTGGCAGGTCGTGCATCCATCTTTTTGTGTGTTAAAACACACGGTTTTGTAGGTTTCTGGCGCGCACAACAGTTTTGCCGCCATTGTTGCTGCTTCTTGCACCAGAACTATCAGAGTGATGCCGCATAGCACAGCGGAGCGGGTCAATACATCCCACAGAATGTTGTTTGGAGGCTGAAGCTTTGCAGTATTTGTCTACATTTCTTGAGCTTCTGGGAAGGGTCAGGCACACCTAATCACCAGTTTTGGGTTCACCCCTTGGTGTGGCATCACACGTGTACAAGAAGCACGCAAAATATCAAGCTGGAATAGTTTCTGCTGGTAGTTTTTGCCTCGGTCTCCTGCTTTGGCGCAGGCATCAGACCTTGTGGAGCAGACTGTGGTGTCACAGTGTTACTGCCGGTGCTGGTTGGTTTGTGCTGTGCATCAAGGCAGGCAGGCAGGCACTGACACTAGACAAAGATGTACAGTTTTGCACATAACACAAACCAATGACAATCACAGAATGCCAAATATTCTGCTTTTTGTTATATCAATGTTTTTTTTACCATGTTCTGCTGCTGTTTGCATTGACTCTTGGTCCTCTGCCACCTCGGACTGGCCTATAGGGCAATACGGCAATGCCCGCAGGCAAAACACAAAATGCTAGTGTGGGTCCGTTTTTTTGATGTTGGCTACTTTTTTGGTCAACGTGAGCCAGTTACTTCACCATGCGGCTAGTATTTTTGGCCATTCTTACTGAATAAATATTCTGTAAAATGCACACTGTGCATCACATTTTATCCAAAAAAAAAACCTTGGGTACCACTCAAACAGTCTATCACAAAAGGAATTAATTGCCATTTGCAACTGTGGCTCACTTTTTAATTGGTGCCCAAAACGATGTTATGCCTCCGTCCGACCCTGTTCCTCTGGTGGATCTGAAAGAGTAGGGGTGGGTTTGGCTGGTGAGAAAGAGTGGCCATTCAAGATAACTTTAATGCTGTTTTGATTCCCACAGTTTGGAATTATCTGGTTGCTGTGTGTTTTCTGTCCTTAGATGGCCCTTGTCGTTAGGGCAGCACAATTGCACTGTACTTGCCTACGGAAAACATTCCTTTAGGGTCAACCCATTCCTACAACGCCCGGGTGGATTAATGGACTGCTACATTGTGGGCAATAATGACATTTAGAAGTATACTGTATTGCCGGTGATAACGGTACTATAGAAAATCCCAACATTACTATTACATATACAAGAGGTACACACAAATGCAAGTGTTCAGAGAAGCATACTCCCATGTGCGTGATGGCTAAATTACGTTTTTTAGAAGAAAAAAGCTTGCAAAAAACACACTTGTTGACAATTCTTCCTGCTAAAGTAAATTAAATGGAAAAGAGAATATTTGCATCCCCTTTGCACGTTTCTATCCCTCCCCAAAACCTTTTTTAAAAGTTCACTAAAAATAATCAAATGACTACATGTGACTAGTAATTCTGTTAGTTTCAGTATAAAACGTGTGATGATCACACAACAGACCAACAAAGACATCCAGATTCTTCCAGTCAGAAGGGTGCGGTCAAACATCACTCCCAGGGCAGAGAGGAAAGCATTAGTGGGAGTGGCTTGCCCTGAGCCCTGCTGTCTGCAGTGAATTCCATGCTCATCTATATCATCATTGTTTTACAGGAAAGTCGGTGGTGTGCCAAAGATAATTTGAGCAAATACTGTTTTCCGTGAATATTTCTCTTCACTCAGTACCTTGGTTCGATGGATGTGAATTAGCACAATTTGATTTTCGCTTTCAGTCGTTTGAAGAGCTATACAAAAAAAACATATATTGTGCAAATAATCACATATGCATGGTTTATTGCCCCCACAGCCTGATTATCAATTATTTAATGGTACCTACAAAAAAGTTTGCAACTTTGTAAACTTAGCAAAGCTTTGAGGTAAACTTTACAAAGTGTGCAAAGCATAGTCCTGCTACTCCCTGCAGCCCTGGTGCTGGAGGATAGAATCTCAGTATGTTAGAGCATGCAGCAGTAATTGCACTGGCACTATATCCAATGCTTCTATAAACATTTTAAGCTGTAGCTCTTAAATCTAAATGAGAAACGCTGAATTCTGGGGTCATGTCTCAGACATTGTGATTACACCTGCAGTTGGGACATTTCACCAGCGCCTATTTGTATCCATTCGGGTGGTAATGTTGATATGAATGTTGGTTAAGCAATAAGCCCTGAGCAGTTGGGTCATTACCACTTCAGGTAATGCCCTGGGCCATTAGTTACAGACCTGAGTGAAGCGAGGGGCATTACCTGAAGTGGTATTGCCCCCCCCTGCAAGGGGTTTATTGCTATTAGTACCCTGGCCCGTAAAACCGGGGTACTAGGAGCATTTTTTTTCTGCTCTGAAATGCTATGGTGTTTTGGAACAGAACATTTTTTTTTCCAAAAAATGCCCGCCGGAGAAGGGAAAACAAAGTCTGTTTTCCTTTCCATGGCACCCATTCAAAAAATAAGAAAAAAGTAAACAAAAAAATGGCCGCCATGGAAAGGAAGAAAGGACTAAGTATAGTCCCTTTTTCCTTTCCATGACAGCCTGTCCCAGATCAGGAGCGGACGCACTGGGCACAGAAGTCCTTCCAGCGTGTCCGCTGCCTAAATGGACAGAAAATAAGGTAAGTGGGGGTTGGGTGGGAATTCGGTGGAATTGGGAGGAGAGAGGGAAAGACTTACCTCATTCCCTGGCAGGGGGGAGATGGCGGCCGCCAGCCCTCAGGAGGCTCAGGGCGGCGAGATTATCATCTTGGAACGTCCGTGTTCTGCGCCTCCCCATTGGCTGGGAGGCCACAACACCCCCCATCGCAAGGTACTAATATAAAACACAGATTAAGTAACAGATCATAATTTTCAACTCCCACAGACGAATTCCACTACAACACGTAAACCAACACGGTTTCACTGGGGAGTACCACCGTTGCACAAACAGGTAAACAAAAGTCGTAAACAGGACGAATTTACACATGTGAAGAAAAAGAATTGTTGATCAAAACGTCCGCTTTGCTCAGCTTGATGAGTAACATGTACCAAGCCCTCATTCCTGTATAGCAAGCTAGCAATCACAGCCACCTGCAAAGCAGGAGGAAACCCCCAGAAGGCGGCAGACAAAGGCTGCTCAGTTCAAAGAGCACACTTTCTCTCAGTCAGCTCAGAAGAGCGTCTTCACATGACGAAATCCAGACACCAAAGTGCCTTAAGCTCTGGTGCTCAGCCAAAACAACAATGACATGGACATAGCCTGCGCTTAATGCGACCCATTATCTTTTGTCCCACATTAATCTTATTTTATTGCCGCAGCCACCCGGCTTCCCGGAAGCAGGAGTGGCATTTATCTCACTGCTGTGTCTTCCAATGATTACAGCTTTAGCCTCTGTTGACGTTGGCGGCAGACTTCAGTATTTTACAGACACACGTTTCAGAGATAGAACACCAATTTGTCACAGTAAGCCATTAGTACATATTGTACTTATAGGACTGGGTTTTGTTCAATTTTATTTATTTGTTTGTTTGCTTAACAAATCATTTTCTGTGTGTCAACATCATTATTTTAATAGCCGCCCCTAAAACACATGTTGCACCATAATCCACACAATTTGCTTCTGTGCAAATGCAATTTGTCCAGTCATATTAAAGAACTCTTCTGGATCGAGGTTCTACAAAGTAAATGTACACCCTTTGCACACAGGAACCATTTGAAGTTGAGTACCTAGGCAATGGCCTGAGGAGGTGGGGAGCTCATTGTGACGGTTTGATCAGGAACAATCAGTCAGAGAAGATGAAGATGATACCAACATAAATATAAATATGAGATGTAACAGACCTGAGTTAGAAAAGTAAGCAAGACTTGCAATTTGAAACCAAGGATTTTCAACACACGGCCAGTGCAGGACATGTGCCTTGAGGAGAAGGCAATAACTAAGAGCACTGCAGATTAGAAAGGCCACCCAAGTCAATGACCTCCGTCTTATTGGGCTTTGGCCCCCAATACATTGTGACACATCCAAGAAGTCATTTAAGGCATGCAAGATTGGAATTAGAGAGATGAGTGGCCTGATGGACAAGGAGCAGCGTATCATCATAATACCTGGAGAAAGTGAAACTGGAAGAGGAGGCAAGAGCAGTAGGGGGTTGAACATAAAGATTAAACAACGGAGGGGAGAGAGAACAGACTTGAGAAATTCCATAATTAAGAAAATGTACTGCAGAGGTAAGTGGAAGAGCAAGAAGGCCTGACACTGATCAAAACAAAAGAAATCGGGCCACGATAGAGCATTGCCGATGAAGCACAGTGAATGTAGACTGCATAAAATGGTGCCATGGTCGACTATATCAAACACAGCGGATGTGCTGAGCATCATAAGACCATTGACTCCTCCTGTGCATGTGGTCAATGTGATGTCATTAAGAGCAGCTAACAGAGCACACATTATCAAGATCCATGGCATACACCAGCATGGTAAGCGCGAAGGAGATTATGACTCTCAACAGCGGCTTGAAGTTGAGTATTTTTAATAAACTCTAAAAACATTGATGGGACGGAATATGTAAAGAGTAGGTTTTATTAAAAGTGGTGTGACAATTGTCTTTTTTTTTTAGAGCAGGCTGTTACACTACCAATGGGAAATTAGATGTTAAACATGAGAGAGCACCTCAAAAATGATGCTAGAACATCATCAGTATTCCTTAAGAACACAGAGGAAGGACCCAGGTCTGCGCACACCCCCTAAAAATGAGGTACACTGAAAGAAAGCAAAACATGCTGAACAGAAACCTTTGAGCTATTCATAACTTCAGGCTATGCTCTGAGCAGCTTCCCTGTAATCATGTTTTAGCCCATCTGCCCAATTACAGCAGGGCATCAGCCATGCACATTCGTCTTGCAAATGCAAATTGTTTCATGTATGAATTTGAAACAGACCACATCCTGCACCACCCACAGTGGCAGAGCTATCTCCACTATTGGGGGTCCTATAGAGATGATCTTTATGATGTATGGCATGAGTCTAATCATGATTTTGAAGGATCTGAGGGTACATCAACCAAATCAATGACTGGATCCTAAACAAATACAAAGAAAATAAGCAACCATCACTGCTGTACACTTCAAAATATTAATTACAGAGTCATTTGATTATACTATGTATAATATGATAGTTGTGCCTGCACACACATTGTGTATAGGTGCATTATAAATACCCAATATATTAAAATAAATACTGAAGCATTGTAACATTTTATAACATGGTAGAAAGATGGCTATGTTATTTACCACACCACATAGCAAGAATGTCAGAGATTCTTCAGTAAACTCTAGACCTTCTAACACAAGTATCACACGACACATTTAGGGAAAAGAAAAAGAGGTACTTCCCCATCCCTTAATTGCTCCAATTTTAGCTATGTACCTAAGTCTTCCACACACTGTCAGAGATAGCAAGTATTATTTATCTTTAATTTGTTATTGCCAGGTTGGCAAAGCCTGGTTTATTGGTCAGTGGCATACAATCCCACCCCACATTTCTGGGTTTAAGAATCAGGCTGCGTTTGTCAGTTTACTATTCAAAATAAAGGTAATGCAGAGTTGATCCCCTATTTTTTTCCAGGGTAAGACACTATAATGATGCTCCATCACAGACTGCTTGTGCACATAAACAACATTTCTGGATTGCATGAATCTCAACAATATTATGAAATCATAGGAAGCTTAGTGGAAAAAAACAAAATCACCTGCCTGCCTCGACTTCAACAACAATATACACACACGACATTAATATAGTCCATTCCATATGCTGTAGTTCTATCCCCTTCTTCTGGACGACAGTCTAATTCTAAAGAGCATCCCTATATGGCAGATGAAAAAGTGTGTGTCACTGCAAGCTATATACACCAGTAAATGAGTACAGCTACATGCTGAGTGTTAGGGAGAAGTCTCATAAATGTGCTAATTCCCTTCACCTTAGAGACCCCAAGCAACGTTTCTGGATTTTTGAGGACTTCATTTTTTTACCTGGAGGGAGTGTGAACCTTTTTTCCCACTCTCTCATGTATTTTGAATGTGTCTTTCTCTTGTGTTCTTTGATTATGGAGTTTTAGACAACTCCATAGACATCATTTTTTCAAATGTGTCACACAGCACCCTCAGTGCAGTGACACAGGGGGATCCTTTTAGGCAGTCCCAAGGTTTAAATACCTTCTCTGGGATAAACTTCTGTTTCCCAGAGAAAGTAAAGTGAAATTGACTTTACTAGTCTTTTCAAATTCCTAGACCCAGCCCACCCTATCTTACAATAGAGTGCTGGAGGGGTTACTTAGTATCCCTGTGTCTAGAAACTCATGTAGCAGTCAAATGCTACCCTTTACTCTCGAAATGGTTGCAATGGTTTTACAACAAACTACCATGATTTTTTCCGACCGCGAACCCCGGTAGCGTTAAATCACGGGAGCCATGTTTTTCAAGATGGCGTCTGAGCCATCTTTGTTTAAACAGGTCCCGGTCTACTTTTTTCTCCATTTCTTTTTGGAAAGGTCCTTCTAGAGTTTGTCTCTGCACGCCAAACCAAGTTTGGTCCCTTTGTTCCTACGCCTTTGGCAGGCTTGAAGACCGCCTCTGGCGCCCGAGTGTCTGGGGTGGGCAGGAAGTGAGGACGGTGCCCAAAACCCCCTGTGCTTAGTCTCCTAGGAGACCCAAATGCACTCTGGCGTGATTGGCTGGCTGACTGTCCGGCAAGGACAGCCACCCTGCTGGGAGAGTGGCAGCTAGGCTGGAATGAATGGGAGGAAACTGGATAAAAGGCGAGTCTCTTGGCATGGAAGGCTTAGTCGACCACTGGAACAAAAGAACCGAAGATGAGCTGGAAGAGGACGGCTGCTGCAACTCCTGGACCGTTGGTTTGCCCGGTGAAGCCCTGCTGCAGGTCTGAATCGCCAAATTCATCTCGACAGAGAAGCCCTTCAAGGACAACTTCTCCCTTTGAGTTGGTGGGACCAATCAACTTGACCCATAAGCCACCTGGATACCATTCTCTGAGCTGGTTGTATTTTCCTCAGAGTGCTGCAGGAAACCGAATAACCAGGGAGAGGGACACCAGTTTGTGTGCTTGACTACAGCTACCGGAATTGAAGATTTGTCTTTGCCAGCTTTGCGACCAGTCCCCGTGCAGTGAAGGAGTCCCCAACGTCCTCCCTTTTGTCCCCACAACTGAGGCTCAGGAACAGCAAGATCTGCAGGAACTGCCATGAACAGACGTCTTCAGCTGCATCTTGTTTTTCTTCATTGTAAGGTACTGTGAAAACCTGACTGAGAGAACTTACCTCTCATTACGAAAGTGCTTGAACCTTTGGCAACTTACAGGCCTAGTCAGCTTGTGACCCAACATATGAATCTTTCTTTTACAAACTACTTCTGAGAACCGTGGCAAAGACTTTTCCGTTTAACTACCAGAACTGCCTATCCGATACAAGACATTAGCCCATTGACTTTGGCCTAACCTATTGCATTGAATTGACTGCTTTGGCGAACTCAAACTATTTGCACTGTGTAAGAGTAACTGGAATATTCTTTTTATTAACATGTGCATTTTTGCTCCTACTTCAAATGCACTGAATGCCATTTTGCTCCTTTTTCAAAGTAGTTTAAATGCCTCAGAAACTGATAGTGTGAAGTACTGAAGTATATGTTTGTATGATATAGATTGCCTCCTTCTAGTGAATGTTTTATAACTGACTGTGACATAAATTAATAACTGTTTTACCAAGAAACCTTGAGTATAAGATTTTATTTGAATACTTGTGATTGTAGACCTCTGTGTAACATCCTTACAGCTCACATTCCCTCTTGAGATAAGCCTGACTGCTCAGAGACACTACCACAAAACTGTGTAGTACAGACTTATACCAAAGGTTGGTTTTGCTTACACCTGTTGTGTGTAGTGGTCCCAAAGAGTACTGTACACAAACTTTGCCTAACACTGGTTGCAGGCGGTGAGGATCAATTGTATAGTTGTTACATTGAGAGTTTTGCTTTACTTTTGTTCAAATAGTAACCTCCACAAGGCTAAGCACCACTAGAAAAGACATGTTGTCATGCCTGATATGGATAACATCCGACAGGAAGCCCTGATCATTCTAACAGTAGATCAACTGAAAAATATGTGTAAGATCAGGAATCTCCCTGTTAAAGGAAAGAAAAATGAAGTGATTGAAAGATTGTTGGAATTTCATAGTCTGAGAAGTAGGTCTGTTACAACTACTCCTTCAGCAAATGTGGAACATGTTGAAGAGGATGATAATGATTCAGAGTCTAACTCTAATGTTATTGAGGCGCAAGAAGAGTTAGAGGAGTCTCAGGATGTGAGCCCCTCTACACCTCAACAAGCTCTTAGGCCTCAACCTTTAGCCACAGGGACCCTAACAGGTCCAGTACTGAGTCCAGAATGTGTCTCTCATGAACAAATGAGACTTGAGTTAGAGTTCAAAAGACTCCAAATGCAAACTGAAAGTAAACATCAAGAAATCAAACTCAGAGACATGTAAATGCATCATGCTCTTGAAATGAAGACAATGGGTCTCATTCCGAGTATGGAGGTAGCCATGCCGCATTTAGCGGCATGGCTACCCCATACCGGGTACCGGGTCCGGGTTCCTTGAATCGGGAAATACCGGGCCATTCCGACCTTGGAGGGCCCGGATTTTCCCATTCAAGGAACCCGGACCCGGTACATCCCCATTCCCATTTGAGCCCCCATTAACGGGTCCGTTGTTAGCATCCTGGTCTACTTGCGTCACCCACTAAGGATGCCTGGTAAAACCAGGCATCCTTAGCTGGTCCCGCGAGCAGACCTCGTAATGAGGCGGTAGGGGGTTAACGGCGCCAGCAACTCTACTGGCGCTGTTAACCCCCTACTGCCTGGGTCGTAATGAGGCCCATTGTCTCTTGAAAATGGTTCTCTCCCAGAGTCTTCTATGTCTTCCAGTCCTAAGAGAGCTCACATGCGCATCCGAAGGCCATACAAAGGCCCTGTTTTGCGCCCTGTTCGGCGCATCGGAGGCGCGGCGTGGCCTTCCCCTTTGTCCCTCCCTCCCGAAGATATCCTGCAAGGAATCCTGCCATCTGCAAGGTCGTACTCACGCAACTACGGTAAGCCTGAGGGCCCCTCTCCGGCACTGCTATTTGGAACCTTGAATACTGCACGCCTTAGACTCACTTGACACTCTTTAACAAAGGCCCCTATGCAACCCCTGCTGTACTTTGCTAGATGGGCTGCCTAACCCTCTCACTTGACCCTGCAGATCTATTGTACAAGGCTAACCTAACATCAGTCTCTACCTAATTCGTGCCTTAAATCTGTGCTGTGCCTTTGGTCGCCAGTCGACCACATTTGACCTGTGCCTTTTAAGTACTGTGCCCTATGGTTGCCACTAGACTTTACCTAATTCGTGCCTTAATCTGTGTTGTGCCTTTGGTCGCCAGTCGACCACATTTGACCTGTGCCTTTTAAGTACTGTGCCCTATGGTTGCCACTAGACTTTACCCAATTCGTGCCTTAATCTGTGTTGTGCCTTTGGTCGCCAGTCGACCACATTTGACCTGTGCCTTTTAAGTACTGTGCCCTATGGTTGCCACTAGACTTTACCTAATTCGTGCCTTAATCTGTGTTGTGCCTTTGGTCGCCAGTCGACCACATTTGACCTGTGCCTTATTTTTGTCACTAGATTTGCGCCCTGACCTGTGCCCCTGCCCCATGGCTGTCATTAGGTATAACACTGCCCCAGGCACTCTATATACCTCATTGTGCTACTAGCTGCCCCGACATTCCTAGATGACGCACTACCTAGCCAGTCTTCTACACTCACCTAGTTTGCCACCGTTTCGCCCACACAGACCCTAGCCTGGTTCTCGCCTAGTTCACTTAAACATCCAATATACAGGTCCCTTTATAGACCGCTTAGACCTCTTTGGCACCATTCCACTAACTACACGCCTTTGCACGTAACCCAGTCCACATCCATAGCTCGAACCGAACTTGCCTACCCCTCATCTCTGCCCACTTCCAGAATGAAAATCACCTATCACCAATCCTTACACATTGCTCTGAGCCTCCTTACCACCATGGCATTTGCAATCGCGGATTCACACCCTGCTAAGGACAGAAACATGAGACTGAGGGCAAGACTGTCCTGTCTTCATGAACCACCTTCCTACCACAATCACAGAGGCTATATCGATCCATTAAACAAACGCTCGCAATACCCCAAACCCACCACCTCTCGCCCCGCTCCTACAACTACTAACCAGCCATCAACACAAAGAGATGCCCCTACCAAAAAAAAACAACCCTCCTCAACTCAACCTAATAGTACCCTATCAATAATTGGATCTCTCATTAATGCAAGATCCTTGGTCGCCCATGCTACCGAGATCTCGGACACCTTAACCAATGAAAACTTAGACCTATTAGTCATAACCGAAACTTGGCTCCATGATGCAGCTGGCCCCGCCATCATGCTAGCTATACCTGATGGCTACCAACTACTAAGAGTCGATAGACCCAACACTAAAGGAGGCGGCCTAGCCATCATTCACAAAGCTACCTTACCCATCAAACTTGCGTCTACCCTGACATTCTCATCTTGTGAACTCCTTACTGCCAAATTGCACCTCTCTTGTAACCGGACTCTCACCCTGCATGTTATTTACAGACCACCTGGACCTCTGGGAACCTTTGAAGACGACATAACCAGCATTATAACCAACAATACTAAAGACCACGCCCAAATACTACTATTGGGAGACTTTAACCTGGGCTTTAATGACAGCAACGACAAACATGCCCTATCTGTCGCCTCACTCCTGAATGACTATGCCCTATCTCAAAAAGTCTCCTCCCCTACCCATATCAAAGGTAGAACCCTAGACTGGGTTGCTGATCGGAACTGTAACATTAATATTACCAACATAATACCACAATCCTGGACTGACCACTACTTAATTGTATTCAAAGCCACACTAGACCTTATCCGACCTAAAACTATACTCATGGCCCCGCCACTTCCCACCAGAAGTAAAAAAGATATCACATCAGAACAAATCCTACCCCACCTTCTCCCTACTCTTAATAACTTAGACAACATTACAGACCCCACGTCGCTTGTAGAAGCTTACAACAGCTCTATGATCAAGGTACTAGACTCGATCGCCCCTATCAAGTTGCGCAAAAGCAAACAACTCTGTCACCTTAACAATTGGTTTACGCCACACCTGAAAGACCTTAGAATCCAAAAAAGAAAGTTGCAGTCTATCTGGCAACACTCACCCACTGAGGAGAACAAAACCAAATTAGCCACCCTTGCCAAGCAGTACAAAAAGGAAATTATACACACTAAAAGAAATACCTTCAATGACAGAATCTCTAAAGCTAAATCAGACACCAAGGAGCTATTTTCCATCCTCCGTGAAATGGAATCACCCATAACCTCACCTGATAACACTCCTAAAAACAAGTCCTGGTGCACTAATATACAAAATGCCCTGGCGGACAAAATTAGCTCTCTCCAATCTAAAATTGCTAACAAAAAAGCTTCCTTGCTCCTGCCAACTGAACCCATTTTGCAACCTCAGCTCCTCCCAAACCTATCTAACACCCCCCACCTATTTAGCTTCAGAAAGATTTCCATATTGGAGACAGAAAAAATCATACTATCTCTAAAACCCTCCAACTGTAAAGGTGACAACTGCCCGGCCCAAATTATAAAAGATGCAGCTCGAGACCTTGCACCCTTCATTTCAAAAATCATTAATGCATCCTTTAAGTCTAACCTAGTACCGAACAACCTCAAACAATCCTGGGTGCTTCCCTTGCTAAAAAAACAAACACTTGACCCTGCTATACCAACTAACTACAGACCCATCACTACTGTCCCTTTCTTACTTAAAATCTTAGACAGAGCAGCATACCTGCAAATCCAGGCCCACTTAGAAACTAACAATTTACTAGGATCACGGCAATCTGGCTTCCGCCCCCTTCACGGCACCGAAACAGCCTTGATTGACCTCAAGACCCAAATTGACGAGCTGAAGGACAATGGTAAAACTGCAATGCTACTCCTCCTTGACCTATCCGCGGCCTTCGACTTGGTAGATCATGCAGTCTTATGCAATCACCTAAGTTCGGCCGCTCATTTCTCAAGTGATGCCATAATGTGGATACAATCCTTCCTTGCAAACCGGACAATGAGAGTCTTCTCACCCTTAGCAGCCGCTGACCCCATACAAGTTTCATGCGGTGTTCCCCAAGGATCATGTGTTTCTCCGACGATGTATAACATCTTTACTAAGCCCCTGTTTGACAAGTTGGACAGACTGGGTATTGTCTACACTAATTACGCAGATGACACTCAGATTCTAATCCCCCTTTCGGGCAACTTCTTGGAAGACACGGACTTAGTAAATAAGATATATCTCCTCATTCAGGCTTGGATGGCATCCCATGGCCTTTGCCTGAACGACGACAAGACGGAGCTACTGATCATTGGCTCAGCGTTGGCTATCAAAAAACTTGACCCTAACTATGCCTCATTCAACATTGACAATAACGTCATTAAAGTGATGCCTGCAGTCAAAACCCTCGGGGTCTATCTTGACTCAGCGCTCACCTTCAAAAAGCAAACGAACTTGCTAGCATCCTCCACAGCATATACTTGCAAATTGATCCGAGCATGTAGACCTTTTCTAACTGAGACCAGCTGCATCACATTAGCCAATGCTCTCATCATATCCAAGTTGGATTACTGTAATGCCCTTTATGCAGGTTCCAACAAGTATATCCTTGACAAACTACAAACTCTCCAAAATAACGCTATCAGAGCAGCTTTAAATATTCCTAACAGAGCCCACATCTCCACCTTTAGGAAAAATATCCATTGGCTAAAAATTAAAGACAGGATCACCCTCAAAATACTTTCCCTCACATCCAAATGCCTCAACAACATTGCCCCCCCCTATCTGGCCAACAGAATCCACAAGAGAACCTCTAACCGCCCTACTAGAATGACCAACGCCTCCACCTTAGTGATACCTAGATTTAAAAAGAGTACAGCAGGCGGCTCTAGTTTCCCTATCATAGCTGCGCAAACCTGGAACAAACTCCCCTTGGATCTCAGAATGGACCAACCCTACTCTAGCTTTAGACGTAAAGTCCTCACTTGGATCCGTGCCAATGACACTTAACTCGACCTCCCCACATAGACACTAGATGCCTGCAACCAGATGAATGACATCCGACCAACTTGACTGAACCGTAGTTCCGCACCTCTTTATTTTTCTTATTTCCTTTTTCCTCTCTTCCCCTTGCTCTCTCACTTTACCTACCGTTGACCCAACGTGAACTGTATAAACTATACTTTTCTTGATTTAACTGTGAACTGTATAATGCGTTTTCCTCCTGTAACCAAGTTCTCAAGCAATCTTGTACTGTTTGCGCCCAGCTACCCATTCGGGTTTGGTTTTTGCGCTATACCAAATAAACAAACAAACAAACAAACAATAAGGAAGCTGTGAGTATGTATGAGGTGAAGCTTGATATTTTGGATTGGTTGGCTGCTTTTGAGTATAACTATGGGATTCAGGGTTTCACAGGGAATCACTTTGTTCCTTGGCTTTTGTCTAGGCTCCCCCAGGTTGCAACTGATGCTGTAATGGAGGTGGGGGAACTTGAAAGGTTGGAGTATGAACATTTGAAGCTAGCTTTGATAGCTAGATTTGGGGAAACTCCTTCCCAGTACCTTAAGAGGTTTAGGACCCTCAAAAAGCATGATGGTACCACTTGGGCTACCAGGGTGTGTGAATGTTTGAAGAACTTAGATGGTTGGGTAAAGGGTTACAGAGTTAACACTTTTGAAGGAATGAGAAATCTATTTTTGCTAGAATCTATTGTTGATGCCTGCTCACCTGAGCTGAGACAGCACTTGGCTGACTCTAAGGAAGTTGATCCCAAGAAGCTAGCAAAGGCTGTTGACTTGTGGGTTGCCAACAGGGCTGCTCACAAGGATTCTGGGGCAACTCAGAAATAGGAGGATGGGAAGCAGCAAAGGAAAGATGGCAATGAGAATTCTAACAGCCCAATCCAAAAGAGGGCCCCAAACAGAAAAATGGTTAGCTATAAGGGAAACCGAATCAGGCTAGTGAAACCTCTGGTGCCAAACCAGCGGAAGGTCAGCAAAAGCCCCCATTTGTCAAAACATTTGGAAAATGTTATGCTTGTGGGTCAACTGACCATGTGAAAGGGGATCCCAGATGCAAGGGTAAACCTTCAGGGGTCCACACTGCCTCCTTAGCCTTTTCCCCAGAGGGATAAGTATATTTGGCAAGTGGAAACTTTCAACTACTGGCTGCAGACCCCATTGGAGTCTCTGCCAGTGTTTCTTTAGTGTCCCTGGGTCTGTGGGAACAGCAGAATTTAATTTAGATGTCTATAATTAAATTCCTGATAAGACAAAGGAATATTACATAGACAGTGTACTTGTAAATGGTCAGGAGACCCCTGCCATTAGAGACACTGGGGCCAGCATTACAGTGGTGGATGACATTTTTTTCAAACCCGAGGATGTTGCTAAGGCACCCAAAGGCCTCACTAAGCTTGCTGGAGCCCCTGTCCAAATGCTTCCAAGACTACCAGCGCTCGTCCAGTGCAACAACATGACTATCAGAATACCTGTTAGTGTACAAAGTGAGGTGCCTGGGAGAGTCCTGCTGGGGAATGACATAAAAACTATTGGAGATGTATCATGCACCCCCAGGCCTCCTAGGAAAAGGAAACAAGAACAGACAAAGAAGGTCAGAGAGAGTACCTTAACAGGCTCTCAAGAGGATGTTACAGGAGAAACTGTAACACCCAGACCACATGAATGACTAACTGCTATTTCCAGGAAGAAGGAGACAAAGGGGAAACCCAAGGTCTCAAGGAAAAAGCCAGAGAGCACTCCTGTGCAACCCCGAAGGACATCCCAGAGAGGACTGTCCAAAGACAGACCTGTGACTGCTCCACCAGCTGAGGCCGAGTGTGAGGAACAACCAGGAAAGGTTGAATCAGCTGCTAAAGATTCAGAGCTGGAAGAAGACCTTCCCTCTGTTGGAGATCTGGATCCTAAAGACCATCCTGAGCTGCAGCCTTTACTGGCAGAAGGTGGCCACTGTAGGGCAGACTTCAGCAGAGGTCAAAGAGAGTGTCCTACTCTTGAAGGACTTCGCTAACTGGCAGCTTCCCAGCTGGACGGGTGAAAGACAGGCAAGTACAAGTTGTACTGGGAAGATGGCCTCTTCTACAGTGAACCTACTGATTCTATCCCAGGGGACTACAGAAGACTTGTAGTGCCTCTAGAGATAAGACAACAGTTCCTACAGTTAGCCCATTAGATTTCTTTGGCTGGTCACTTAAGCTTTAAGAAGACCAAGGGAAGGATTTCTCTGTATTTCTACCGGCCTAACTTGGGGTCTGATGTAGATGAATTCTGTAGGAGCTGTCACACTTGTCAGACATCTGGCAAGAGTGGAGCCAAGAATGTGGCACCTTTGGTGCCTCTACCAGTGGTGTGAGTCCCTTTTGAGAGGGTAGGAATCGACATTGTTGTTCCCTTAGAGCCTCCAAACTCTTCAGGAAATCGATTAATATTGGTTGTGATAGACCATGCTACCAGGTATCCTGAAGCTATACCTATGAGGACTGTTACTGCTCAGGCAGTTGCTAAGGCCCTACTTGGTATGTTTACCAGGGTAGGTTTTCCTAAGCAAGTTATCTCTGACAGGGAATCAAACTTTATGTCCCACTACATGCAGATCATGTGGAAAAACTGTGGAGTGACTTACAAGTTCTCAACTGCCTACCATCCCCAGACAAATGGGTTGGTAGAGAGGTTTACTAGAACGATTAAGAGCATGATGGGTGCTTTAGAAGAACCCCTTAGAAGAAAGTGGGACCTTCTACTGCCATGCCTTCTCTTTGCTTATAGAGAAGTCCCTCAGGAGGGAGTTGGATTTAGTCCCTTTGAGCGTCTCTATGGACATCCAGTTAGAGGTCCATTGGCACTAATTAAGGAGGGGTTGGAGAGTGCTCCTTCCCCCAAGCCAGTGAGAGTCACTGACTATGTGCTAGGTCTCCAGAGGAGAATGACACACATGATGACAGAATCATCTGATAACTTGAAAGCAGGTCAGGCTCTGGTGAAGCTTTGGCATGACCAGAAGATCAACATGGTTGAGTTTACTCAAGACCAGCAAGTTCTAGTCATGTTACCTACAAGGCTGAGGGCCTTACAGGACAAATATATTGGATCCTTCAAGGTTGTGGGAAAACTTGGAGAGGTCAATTATTTGGTGGACTTAGGCAATCCTAAGGAGGCCCCCAGGGTCTTTCACACCAACTGTCTATAGGCCTATGGGCCTCTTTACAACGTAGGCAGTAGAGTTATCACTCTACCGCCTCATTACGAGGTCTGCTCGCGGGTCCCTCTAAGGACGTCTGGTAAAACCAGGCGTCCTTAGAGGGACCCGCTAGCAGACCAGGATACTAACAACTGGCCCGTCATTAACAGGCCCATTGTTAGCATCCTCCCCATTCCCATTGAGCCCTATGGGGGCTCAAATGGGAAAGGGAATGTACCAGATCTGGGTCCCGGGAAAGGGAATTACCGGGCCCTCCAAGGTCCGAATGGCCCGATAATTCCCTATTCATGGAACCCGGACCTGGTAGCTGGTATGGGGGTATCAATGCAGTTAAAAGTGACATGGCTACCTCCATACTTGTAATGAAGCCCTATGTCTCAAGACCAGAAGTGGGAGCTTTGCTTCTAGCCTCTGCTCAGGAGGAGGAGGAGAGTGAACCTCTACCTGATCTCCCCAGGCTACAACCTTTAGATGGGAAGATAGAAGGAGTTAAACTCTCTTCTAATCTGGCACTGGAACAACAGGAGGAGTGCAAATCTCTGTTAAATCAGTTTGCCTCCCTGTTTTCACTATCACCAGGCTTGACCCCTTGGGGTCAGCATGATATTCTCACTGGTGACGGTTTACCTGTCAAAAGCAGAGGTTACAGAATGTCAGACCATGTGAGAGCCGACATAAAGGAATAGGTCAACAAGATGCTTGATCTCGGGGTAATAGAGCCCTCTACCAGTTCCTGGTCTAGTCCAGTTGTACTAGTGCCAAAGGCAGGATCCAAGGAGTTGAGATTCTGCGTGGACTATAGAGATCTAAATGCAGCCACAAAGACTGATGCCCATCCTTTACCTAGAACAGATGAGCTGGTGGACAAACTTGGTTCAACCAAGTACCTCAGTACATTTGACCTAACGTCAAGCTATTGGCAAATAGCCCTGACAGACCATGCCAAGGAGAAGACTGCATTTTCGTCCCCAGCAGGCCTCTACCAGTTTAAGGTTATGCCTTTTGGATTAAAAAAAATGCACCTGCTACATTCCAAAGCATGCTTAATCATATTCTGAATGGGATGGAGGACTTCTGCATGGCATACTTGGATGACATTGCAGTGTTCAGCCCTACTTGGAAAGAACATGTTGACCACTTAGGATATGTATTGCAGGCTCCTGAGCAGGCCCATCTGACCACAAAGGCAAGTAAATGTCAAATTGGTCAGAACAAAGTGGTCTACCTTGGATATGAGGTAGGAGGAGGTGAAATAAGGCCATTGCCTAGCAAACTACAAGCTGTACAAGAATGGGCCACCCCTACTACTCAAACCCAAGTGAGAGCCTTTCTAGGTCTCACTGGTTATTATAGGAACTTCAAAGAGAACTATGGGTCCATAGCTTCTCCATTGAACATGGTCTCCTCTCCCACGTTTTTCAAAAAGGTCAGGTGGAATGAGGAGTGCACTAAGGCATTTAAGAAAGCCCTTTGTCAAGCTCCAGTGTTAAGAGCTCCTGACTATAGCCAAACCTTCATTGTGAAAACAGATGCTGCCAATACAGGTATAGGTGCAGTTCTGAGTCAGCTGGATGAGAAAGGTAGGGAACACCCCATCTGCTTCATCAGTAGGAAACTGAAGGAACCTGAGACAAGATGGGCAACCATAGAATGTGAATGTTTTGCCATTGTGTGGTCTCTGAAGAAGTTTAGACCATACTTGTATGGATCTACTTTTGTGATTCAGACAGACCACCAACCCTTCAGATGGTTAATGCAGATGAAGGGGGAACATCCTAAATTGTTAAGATGGTCAATCAGCCTACAGGGGTTTGATTTTACCATTGAACACAGGTCAGGGTGTAATTACCAAAATGCTGATGGTCCCTCCAGAATGTATGACCGACTGGAGTAAGGAGATTCATCCAGGGGTGGATTAAATCCTCCTGTCCCTTAGTCTGGGGGAACGAGTGTTAGGGAGAATTCTCATAAATGTGCTAATTCCCTTCACCTTAGAGAGCCCCAGCAACTTTGCTGGATTTGTTAGGACTTCATTTTGTTACCTGGAGAGAGTGTGAGCCTTTTTTCCCACTCTCTCATGTAATTTGAATGTGTTTTTCTCTTGTGTTCTTTGATTATGGAGTTTAAGACAACTCCATAGGCATCATCTTTTCATGCGTGTCACATTGCACCCTCAGTGTAGTGACACAGGGGAAGCCTTTTAGGCTGTCCCCAGGTTTAAATACCTTTTCTGGGATAAACTACTGTTTCCCAGAGAAAGTAAAGTGAAATTGACTTTACTAGTCTTTTCAAATTCCTAGATTCAGCCCACCCTATCCTACAATAGAGTGCTGGAGGGGTTACTTAGTATCCCCTATTTCTGCAAACTCATGTAGCAGTCAAATGCTACCCTTTACTCTCGAAATGGCTGGTGGGAGTGGTTTTACAACAAACTACCATGATTTTTCCCAACCGCGAACACCGGTAGCGTTAAATCGCAGGAGCCATGTTTTTCAAGATGGCTTCTGAGCCCACTTTGTTTAAACCGGTCCCGGTCTTCTTTTTTCACCATTTATTTTTGGAAGGTCCTTCTAGAGTTTGTCTCTGCGTGCCAAACCAGGTTTGGTCCCTTTTTTCCTACGACTTTGGTGGGCTTCAGGACTGAAGACCGCCTCTGGCTCCCGAGTGTCTGGGGTGGGCAGGAAGATAGGGAGGTGCCCGAAACTCCCTGCACTTAGTATCCTAGGAGACCCAAATGCACTCTGGCGTGATTGGCTGGCTGACTGTCCGGCAAGGACAGCCACCCTGCTGGGCGAGTTGCAGCTAGGCTGGAATGAATGGGAGGAAACTGGATAAAAGGTGCATCTCTTGGCTTGGAAGGCAGCCCACTGGAACGAAAGAACTGAAGACGAGCTGGAAGAGGACGGCTGCTGCAACTCCTGGACCGTTGGTTTGCCCAGAGAAGCCCTGCTGCAGGTCCGAATCGCCAAGTTCATCTTGACAGAGAAGCCCTTCAAGGGTGACTTCTCCCTTTGAGTTGGTGGGACCAATCAACTCAACACTAAAGCCACCTTGATTTCATTCTCTGAGCTGGTTGTATTTTCCTCAGAGTGCTGCAGGAAACCGAATAACCAGGGAGAGGGACACCAGTTTGTGTGCTTGTCTAAAGCTACCAGAATTGAAGATTTGTCTTTGCAGCTTTGCGACCAGTCCCCGTGCAGTGCAGGAGTACCCCAACATCCTCCCTGTTGTCCTCACGACTGAGGCTCTGGAACAGTGAGATCTGCAGGAACTGCCAGGAACAGACTGTCTTCAGCTGCATCTTTTTCTTCATTGTAAGGTACTGTGAAAACCCGACCAAGATAATTTACCTCTCACTGCGAAAGTGCTTGAAACTTTGGCAACTTACAGGCCTAGTCAGCTTGTGACCCAACGTATGAATCTTTCTTTTACAAACTACTTCTCAGAACCGTGGCAAAGACTTTTCTGTTTAACTACGAGTACTGCCTATCCGATACAAGACATTAGCCCATTGACTTTGGCCTAACCTATTGCATTGATTTGACTCCTCTGGTGAACTCAAACTATTTGCACTGTCTAAGAATAACTGTAATATTCTTTTTATTAACCTATGCCTTTTTGCTCCTACTTCAAAGCTCTGAATGCCATTTTGCTCCTACTTCAAAGTAGTTTAAAAGCCTCAGAAACTGATAGTGTGAAGTACCGAAGTATATTTTTTTATGATATAGATTGCCTCCTTCTAGTGAATATTTTATAACTGACTGTGAAATAAATTAATAAGTGTTTACAAGAAACCTTGAGTATAAGAGTTTATTTGAATACTTAGATTTTAGACCTCTGTATAATATCCTTACAGCTCACATTCCCTCTTGAGATAAGACTGGCTGCTCAGTGACGCTACCACAAAACTGTGTAGTACAGACTTATACCAAGGTTGGTTCTGCTTACACCTGTAGTCCTAGTTGTGTGTATTGGTCCCAAAGGTACTGCATACAAACTTTGCCTAACACTGAGAAATTGATTTTCAGAACCTACTTAAAGGAAGTTAATCAAAATTGCCTTTTTAATCCAGAGGGCACATTCTTGTATGTTACTGTGTAAATTGCCAGGATTATTCATACAACATTCATAACTTCAACATTTTATATTTGTATAGCAAAGGCTGTGTTCTCATGCTAGCAGAATTTTATTTCGGGCATATTTTGTGGGTATTTTGGGATGTGACAATGTTCCATTGCGGCAGGAACAATTCTCTTGTTTTCAGTACAGGCTCTTAAGGAAAAAACGGACTTGTAAAGTATTAATAAATAAAATATCTATTCTATTTGTGCCTTCAGGTTTGCATTAAGGTAGTCAACAGATCTTGTGTTAGATTGTCTATTTAAAATTGCGTCATCTATTCACTGGTGTTGTCTGTGCAATGTTTCTTGAAAGCACTGACTCATATGTGTCGCAGTAGAAGAAACAGGGTATCTTTACAGTGCCTCTTGGTTTAAATTCAGGCAGTCTTCCTTTGCCTTTAATTTTCCAAATAGATCGGGTGAAATAATAAGAATCAAGGATTACGTTACCTGCAAAGCAGCAAACATTAGTTATAGCACGTGTTGCCTGTCTTGGATACATTATGTAGGTCAATCAAGTTGCAGAGGAGAAGATCAGAGGAAACAAACACTAAGAATAAAGAATTAGACTATTTGTAGAAGATAAACACCAAACGACTCAAATGTGCTTTCAAGTTTTGAAATTAGTTTGCAAACATTGCGACAAATAGATGACTGAGCCTTTTACGTGAATATCCTCGCACTATGGTGCGGATAGCCATTTATAAATAAACAAGTACTTCTCGAGCAGACATGCGGTAATCAATACGTGCGACATCATTGGATGGTTCATCAGGTATAAATACTGTATTAACTTAAAAGAACACATTAATTGCATTATACGGACCGCTATCCGCAGTTGAGTTTTCTTAACATTTAGCTATTTAATAATGGCCGCCCCACAGTTAACAGTTCCAGCTAAGGTCTCACCATTTAGTAACGACATAGCCCAAGGGCCACACATGACCTGTATATTTACACATAGTGGAATAGGCTATACATGGCGATGCAACGCGTTATAAAGACATATCCCGAGCCTGCCCACATTCAGTTGCACAGCTCCCGATACGAATTCGGGTAAGTTTGTAGTGAGCTGTACAGTCATGCATGTCTGTATATGAGAGTAACGCAATTGGAGATTAGTCTGAGCAACTGGTTATTTGTTAGAACGCATGGAGATAATAATAACGTTTTTTCTAAAGGCGGGAACTACTTGGCGTCTGCCATTTTTCAACATTCATGAGAAAGGACGTGATATAAAGGTGAGAATGGAATCTATTTACCTACTTGTGAAGGAAGCTGATTATAGACACTTTCTTTAGGCTATGCATCAAGCTAAACTAGAGCCTTTCCACCCTTTCTTTGTTTCCTTCCCTGTTTAATCAGCCCTTTCATGAAGTGGACCCTAAAGAACAAGTATCTTTCGAAAGTCAGACAGACTAGTAAGAAGTTAATTATCCCACATTGATAAAAACGAGTTTTATAAACATACTCTTTTAATGAGTTTCGAAAATACAATTGATTCCGGAGCAAAAGTATTGTGTTTGGCTCTATTCTCAGGTGGATAGACTAATCGACAGGCATTTGACTCACCAGTACGATATAAAAAAACAGACTGGTGGTAAGCATGAATCAAGTTATTACATTATGAGAGGATTGCTATTAAATAGAGGTTGCAGCATTAATTAAGACTGTTTTATATTATGTTACAGGCAACTGGATGCAATTACACAAGTGAAATCAAGGCGAAGACTGCTTGAATTATTGTCCAGTGCTAAATATATTGTTTATTCGTTTTTAAGAATAGCTCTATAATGCTTTATGATGTCCAAAATCCCCTGAAGAAGTTCTCAAAATCTGGTGAATGTATGTGGAGAGAACGAAACATGTCGGGTTACATTGTAAGCACATTGCAGTGGTGTCGCACTAATTTAAACGTTAGCCATAAGCAGCATTGATCTTATAACTGTGTTACATATTGATGCACAAGTCACTTTTGGGTCGCAGACTTAGAATCGATTTTGTAATAAGTTGTGTTTTTAAAACAATTTTTTTTTTTTAAATTTGATTTTTATTAAGAATTTCAAAGGAAAGGAGAAAGGCATTACAAAACAAAGTTCAAGGTCCAGTAAAATGATTGACAAACAAGTGGAACTTTCTGCCCCCAAAAATAAATCCCAACTGTTCAAATAAGTTTCAATCCCTCCCACCCCCACCCTTCCCGGAACACTCTCTCCTCACTCCTTTACTGATGCACTTGTTTGAAAATGTCTCAATCGGTGTACAATATAATGTCTGTATCAATCATATCAAGATTAGTTGCCTCCGCAGGACCTCCTCAGGGCCTAGATGTAGGTCTTTCCCAACATATAGTTCAGTATATTCTCAGCAGGGGTGTAGATGTGACGATCCATTCCCACTCAACGTTCTAACTGTTGGCCTACGGTATATATTTAGATACAAAGTCTCCCCAGAGTATGTCACATTGTACAGATTTTGCATGCACGGTTGAGGTTATTTTTTCCATAACACAAATATTCATTGCCACATTAATCCATTCACCCCTACTCGGCGTACTTTCAGATTTCCACTTAATTACTAGGGCGTCACGGGCTGCTAACAAAAGGTGTGCGGCTAGACCCTTAATTCTATTTCATTCATCATCACATTGTTCAAACCCAAAGAGGATAAGGAAAGGATCAGCAGTCCTCTGAATTCCATCAAGATCTTTGATCCACCCCAGGACTTCGTCCCAATAAACCCTAATCCGGGGGCAGCTCCACCACATGTGCCAGTAGTCAGCAGTTCCACTACATTTACGCCAGCACAGCGGGCTCATTGAGTGAAACATTTTGGAGAGCCTTAGTGGGTCATGCTGCCACCTTTGTAACAGTTTGATCGCATGAAGTTTGTATTGGGTGGATATAGAAACCTAAGGGGCGGCCCTGCACATCCTTTTCCACATGTCCGGATTAACTACTTCACCCAGATCTTTCTCCCATCTACCCTTCAGGGATAACGTGGAACCCTTCGCAGCCTCATTGAGTTCGCTATACATCGCAGATATCAAACCTTTTATTTCTGTTCTGGAATTCAACTGTTTCTCAAAAGGGGTGAGTTTTCTACTTACGTTCTCTTTCCATGCGTCCTTTGTTAGAGCACCCTTGATCTGCAAAAATTGGAAGACAGATAGGGGGGCGAGACTTAGGTTTTCACCTAATTCTATGATTGTGATGAAGGAGCCATTCCTCCACAACTGACCTACCGTCTCCAGGCCAGCTTCAAACCAGGGCTGGAATCTCTCCAAATTGGGAATGCTTTCTCTAATGCCTGGGGCCCATAGATGACTCGGGGGGGACAGCCATGATGTAATTTTGCCCATGTCACTTCCCTCTCTCCATATTTCCCATATAGTTCCCAGTATAGGGTGGTCCCGCAGCCTCCGTAACAATTTGTCTCTCGGTACCCATAGCCATTCCGAAACAGTTGCCGGAGCCAAATAGTGATTATCCATTGCAACCCATTGAGGTTGTTTATGATTTCGCAAGTGGGGGATCAGGAGTCGCAACTGGGCAGCTTGGTAGTATTTCCTCAGATCTGGCAGCTCCATCCCACCCATATCTTTAGGTAGTGCCAAGGTGTCATAGGCTACCCTTGGTCTCTTTCCTTGCCAAAGGAACTTTATGATAGCCCTCTTAACCTCATCAAAGAAAGGCTTTGCAATCCGAATCAGAAGCAACTGAAAGGGGTACAGAAAGCGGGGGAGGCATACCATTTTGATGGCATTAAAGGGATGGTTCGCCCAAAAAGATGTATTTCAAAAATAGATAGGCAACATTAAAAAAAATCGATTGGCAATTTTTTTTTCTCCAAGTCCCTATGTAAAATTTTGAGCAAATCAAGCTCAAAGAAAGCACATGGGGGCATCCATTTTGTGAAATGGATGCCCGCCGCTGTGCTCGCTTTGGCTTTTGCGGCACTAATGAAGGAAAAGCCATCCAGCTGTAGTAAACAAAAGCTGCCACTGGGTGGCTTTTTCTTCTTTGGTGCTGTACGTGGAGGACGGGGACGGAGACTACAGCCAGAAAAGCTGCAGCTGCATCTCGGTAAGTGGTATTTTTTTAATAAAAGTAAACACTAGCTGCGTTTTTTTTCTAAGTTTTCTGGGCTGGAGGGGCCCGGAAAACTTAGAAACAAAACTGCAGCTTTAAAAACGTTGTATTTATGTTTGCAGTCACTTTTGAAGCGACCGCAAACATAAATACAACGTTATTGTGTTTGAAAATGCTGCGTTTTTTCTTTCTAAGTTTCTCAGGGTCCTCCTGCTCAGAGGAGCCTGAGAAACTCAGAAAGAAAAACCGCAGCGTTTTCAAAGACAACTGTGTTGTGTTTCTGCCTGCCGTGGCTATCACTTTGGGTCTTCGGTGCTCCCCCAGGAGAGCACCGGAGACCCAAAGTGAAAGCCAAGGCAGGCAGAAACACAACACGGTTGTGTTTACATGCCGCTGTGTTTCTGCCTACAGCTGACTTCCCTTTTGGGGCTCTCGGGCTCCCGCCCGTGTGTTCGCTGAGGCCGTGGGACACTTTTCCAGTAGATTCTAATGGATTCCATATATATTGAGTGTGCAGTAAAAGTTTATTTTTTTTGTTATTTAGCATCATTGTTCATGCACAACATTTCCATTTTCCTTGTGCTAGCACAATGGCGTCACAACTTCTTTAAATCATAGACACAGCCACCATCTTAGTTCTTGCAGTTTCTTAAGTGTTTCATTTCTAGAGAGGCAGTTTTCAGACTGTACCGATTAATAAATATTGGCTGGTTTGGCAGTCATCTAAACAGGTTTGACGAGGTAATGATTATTTTTTGAATTAGCACAGCTCTTTTTTGTACTAATAGTAAAATAGTATGTTTTCCTCTCATTTCCTGGCCCTCAGAACCTCAAATTACATTTTGATAGTAGTTAATTGGTCTGTACAGGTGTTATCTAGGTACTTCTTACAGTTAGCGTGACTATAGTTTCTAACCTCCATTATACATCAGGCACCTCTAAAATATATATATATATATTCACTGAAAAAACTTTGTTAAAGGGACGTTATGGTTAAGTTGGACTCATAAAAACCTATGAAATTCAATGAAAAAACTTTGTTAAGGGGACGTTATGGTTAAGTTGTGCTACTAAAAACCTATGAAATTCACTGAAAAACCTTTGTTAAAGGAACACTATGGTTAAGTTGTGCTACCAAAAAACCTATGAAATTCAGTGAAAAAAACTTTGTTAAAGGGACGTTGTGGTTCCAAGTAAAACCGAAAAACCCCTGAAATTCGCCACTTATAGTAAGCTAAGCAACCATAACTCGCGCCACCACCGTGCACTGCTAAGACTAACACTGAGGACATCAAAGATGACATTACAAATGTCATTGATGACATCACTGATGACATCACATATGCATTTTCCTTTCATGAAAAGTTTGTACAAGGGAGTCTTATTCTAATATTAATAAAAAAGTGTCAAGGATCATTGGAATAAATATCATGAGGTACGTAGTGCATTAAGTAATGCATTAATCCAAATAGCATTGTATTATGAAGTTGTTTCCAATATACCAAGGTACACATGTAGTAACATAGGCATAGTGTGCAGCAGACATGATGGAGACGCAATATTAATAATCTTGCCATGTTAAATACTAAAATTATAAATGCTTTCTTATTAGAGTCTTGCATACTGTGAAACATTTAATAAGTACCTAATCAAACCCATTTACTACATTATTGTATTACTGCACACAAAACATAAACAGACAACAACACATACAAATAGAGCATATACAGGGAAAGTGAAGTAAACAAAAAAACAGCAGTATTACCCGACAATCTTCATAACCTAACTGATTATCTTCATGGACAGACATGATTGCTCTGCTTCAAAGCTACTACTCCCCTGTGTGTAACTATCACATATTGTGACTAGACCCTAAGGAAAGTAGTATAAGTACAATGTGTACAAATATGAGCATATCCAGGGAAATTACAGTAATAAAAAAACAACAGAACTATATAACAGTGTTGATAACCTTACTAATCATCTTCATACATAGAAAGCATTGCTGTCTTCCAAGTCTGTGTTTTCCCCTTTGTATATGTTTCATATGCTTTGAGTGGACCCTAGATGAATTACTGTAAGAACATATTTGAAGTATAAGTCTACAAATATAGTACTTTTTATTATAGTATAGTGAATTTTTAGTTCCTGACTGTTACTGACCTAGATATATCAGTAAAGGAAAAAAGAGTGAGCCAGACATGTGATGTCATTAGTGATGTCATCAATGACATTTGTGATGTCATCTTTGATGTCCTGGGTGTTAGTCTTAGCAGTGCAAGGTGGTGGCGTGAGATATGGTTGCTTAGCTTAGCATAATTGGCAAATTTCAGGGGTTTGTGTTTTTACTTGGAACCATAACATCCCTTTAACAAAGTTTTTTCACAGAATTTCATAGGTTTTTAGTTACGCAACTTAACCATAATGTCCCTTTAAAAAAGTTTTTTCAGTGAATTTCATTGGTTTTTATTAGTGCAACTTAACCATAATGTTCATTTAACAAAGTTTTTTCATTGAATTTCATAGGTTTTTATCAGTCCAACTTAACGATAACGTCCCTTTAACGTTTGGTCAGTGAATTTCATGGGTTTTTACCAGTGCATGCTATTTTCCTACAACTTACTAATATCATACTTACCTAAAGTAACAATATTTGTATACAATTTACAAAATGTCACCTTAAAACTCTGCCATTTCCCACCTTCTAGAATCATTTTTAACACTTCCATACACTTTTTGCAACTATTTCAAGTAGTTTTGCATCCGTAGAGGTCTATGAACATCTGACTTCATTGCAGACCTTCCGGACAGTGCCACATGACCATAAGCTGGCGCGCGGCATGATGAAATGTCCACCGGTTATCCTGTTACACAATGTACAGTATATATTTGGTCAAATGCACTGCACTGCATTGCCTTATATGTTTCATTTAACGTCTGATATGTTTCATGAGTTGCAGCAACAAAGGGATTGGGAAAGTAATAATTATGTTTTATTTCATATTGGAAAGCTGGTGCAGGCCTCATTAAGACAGATAACCACACACTGGTACTAGAAGCTGCTGACACTCTACCCCACTCCCTGGAAAGTAATCCTGGTCTCTGCTGAGTCCTGGATACTCTCATCAATTGACAAACTGCATAAGGGAATTTCCCGCCACTAGATGCTGAATTGGTCCCCCTTAGTGCTATAGTTCCCTCTTTTCTGTTTAGATCTTTCTTGTGTGCCCAGATTAGTGGCTTATCCTCCCAAATCCTTGTTATGCTCAGTTTGACCTTTTGTTTTTTCACTTTCATTTTCTTTCTCTCTTTTTTGTCATGGGTCAGCACAAAAATGCATTTTAACACATATCCCCACTAATAGGATTTTGAGACTTGAAATGATTCAGTTTGTCAGAAGTATTCTAAAGCTAAGGGGGTCATTTCGAGTTGGGCGGAGCTGTAACATGCACCGGTAACAGTATTACCGCTGCATTTACCATTCCGCCCAATCTCGAGTTGGGCGGAAAGTGGGAGTTTTACTCAAGCTTTTTGCTGGAGGTAAAAATCTCCCCTTTCTGCGCATTTTCAATGCTATTAGTGTGGCACTAATTGCGCCAATGCTATCAGCGCCAAGAAGCTCCAATTGGGTCCAATGGGAATGGGGATTTACCTCCCCACTGCAACTCGTGATCTGGCGTAAATTGCACCAGGCCGAGTTGCGGTAACGCTAATAGTGTTGGGCGGTATTCCCAGCGCAATTACCGCTGGGATACTGCCCACCCTGTGACAGAGCCCTAAAACTCTTGTTTACCTAGCATATGAATCAAAATATTCACTGTCACAAATGGCATTAATAAACTCACAAATCTGATATATGTTTCAAGGGTTTTGATTAGCAAGCTTCTCATATTTTTGTTGTGCTTGTTTTTAGACTGCAAGCTAATTTGACTAACTGGTTCTACTAGCTCATCCCCTAACCTACCGTTGGCTGACACTACCCTAGCTCTGGCTTTCCTATCCCAGGACAGTGTGAACACTAAAGATTGGTAACTCCTCTTGTCTGGATTAACTTCTATACACGGGAAAGCAAAGAGGCAATGGCCTTTTCTATCTTACCCCTTTAAGATCATTTTAAGGATACCCTATTCCAGGCATCCCACAGTGACGGCTTTAAGGATTCAAGATGTGACTGTGTTTCCTCAAACACTCTCCTGTTTGCTCTCTCCCTTCCTTCCAAAATCTTCATCCTCTTCAATCTCTGTTCCACATCCTACTTCTACTTCCTCTGTCATTGTCCTCCCTCCTATTCTACCACCTTCTACTCAGGCCTCTCACTCCTTCCTACCTTCACCTGCCTTCTCACTGTGTCTCCTCTCTTGTCTCCTCTCTCCCCTTTTCCCCTCACTCTCAACCAAACATCTCTCCACCTATGTACTTTTGATCTACTCACACACACCTCTATCTCCTATTTCACTACTTCCTTCCTCCCCCTACTACTCTCTGTGCCCTCCTCAATTCCCCTTTACAATTCCCACCACTCCCTTCTCTTTACCATTGACTCCCCTCTCTCCCTCGACCTGTCAAACCCATCCGACACTCTCCCTCTCCCCACTCTATATTCCCTCTTCTCTGCTCTCTCTCACCCTCTATGCTCTTTCCCTTCTCTCACATACCTCTTACACCCCACTCCACTATCACTCACTCACTGTGAGGAATTCGACCCTACACACGGGTAGTGTATGCTCGCCTGGTCTTTCTTGATTTAAAAAATAAAAATTAATGATGGGAGATCAACCTCCAAAAGTGTGTGAGGCCATTCCGCACACACTTTCCCTGCTCACTGTACAAACGCATAGTCACGTGTACTCCCGGAGGACACAGTCTACAGGTGCCGTCTTCCCCTGTCCTGTTCAGCAGGAATGTGACAGCCACGGGTACATCAAAGCATCTCAAGAAGGGGGAAGGCACACCTTCCTCCAGCCATGGGCAGCCCAATTAAAATATCAAAGACCCCATGGATCTGCCTCCCTATTGTCTAGTTCGGCTGGTGGCAGAGCATACTAATGAGAAATAATTAAGGCAAGCCTGAAGGGGCTTGATTGCCGGATGGACAATGGGCCTCATTACAAGCCTGCCGGTCCGGAAACCACAGTGGCGGTAAAACAACCGCTGCCACTGTTGTCTGCAGACCGGCAGACTGTGATTTCTGCAGGCGGGTGCTGTCACTCCTGCCTGGCCTGACCCCATGGGGATTAATGGAATTACGCCTCCGGAATTACCGGGTCAACAGGGTTGTAATGCCCCAGTGATTCCGGCAATCACTGAGGCAGTAATACATTCCGGATTTGGCAGCACCCTGCCGTTTTTTTCAGCACCGCTACCGCCGGACTCATAATGAGGCCCAATGTGTCAACTTGAAGCTAGTTCCCACCTCTCTGTATGAAAAGCAGTGAATGGCATGTCTTGGTCCATTATTTACCGTAGGCAACTCCTGCATAGCGGACCCCTTTCAGAGGGAAAAGTATGTGATTTAAGGGAGACAGCAATTCTGCTTGCATCACAAACTTCAAGGGAAACCTGCGCTTTGATAAAGAGCCACAGAGGGCTCAGCTAACCAGAGAGACACTTTGATCGACAACTGACAGGAAGATGGGTGGGACTTAGGAGTATATGTTGTCACCCCTCATATTTCCTGTTGCAAAGCACTCTGATCCAGCCTGCACCAATCACTGGTGCCATTTGGCCTTAAAAGAGGGCTGAACCCCTCATTTAGCAGATCATCTGACTACTTTGAAAGGAGTAAGAAGAAGGTCTCATTTGGACCCTGGCTGAAGGTACGGTTTGCCTTACATCTTCTGTCAGTGAAGGAAGGCCAGGACTTCCAAGAGGGAAGCAAGATCCCTCCCCTAAACATCTCCCAGGGAACAGAGGGAGATACTGGACTCAGAGGACCGGTCCAGCAGCTCCAGAACCTGTACCCTTCCAGCACACAGCGTGCCTGCTAGGTTCTGCCAGCAAGCTTCCTAGGTGGGAAGTGCCAGAGAGTCTCTGAACAAAGGACAAGGCAGTTGCCTGCAAACACTCTCCTCAGCTTTGGGCCGTCCACCTTGAAAGGACGCCACAAGCCCTGCCAAGAAGCTAGGAGGAGAGTCACACAAGCATCAACCACTGTCCATCTTTTAAGGACATTTTTGAGGTAGTCGAGCTCTCGAACCGTGACCGGCTGCGCAATTGACTGTTGTCATGCTGCAGTCACTCAAGCCATCTGAGAACTCGACCAGCGTTCCAGATCAACCAACCAGCACATAGACAATGATTCTTGACCCCAAGCCACTGTGTTGGCTAGCCTGCAGCCGCCGGTCCAGCCTTGCTTGCCGAACTGCTTGCCTCCTGATACCCGCAGCTGTCTCCTGTCTTGAACTCTGTCGCAGGAGATGCAGTGTCCTGGAACCGATTGGATGCTGTCGAGCATCAAGAACATCTCAAGCACAAGGTACATTGGCCCTCATTACAACACTGGCGGTAACCCATGGCGCTATTAGCACCATGGTTGCTGCCGGTGTTGTAACGAGTCCGCCAATGTTTAATGCGGAATTACCACCCCATTCCAAGGTTGGCGGGGCAGTAATTCCCCATTGAACATTGGCCCGTCCCCATTCCCGTTTTTGCCCCATAGGGCTCAATGGGACTGGGGAAGGCGGTAATTACGGTACCGCAAACTGCGGTACCGTAATTACCTCAAAGGTCCCTTTGCGCGTCCCTACTTTAATGGCTGGTCCAGACCAGCCATTCAGGTCGGGTCCCGCAAGGAGACCTCGTTATTAGGAGCTAAGGGGTTAACGGCGCCGTAGCCTTTTACGGCGGCGTTAACCACTTATCGCCAGGGTCATAATGACTCCCATTGTGTTTCTGTCCGCCTGGTCCTTCTCTGAAGGCCCCTAGTGACATTTATGACCGCTTGCTCCCTTGGTGTTGAAACTAAATAACCTTGAACAGTTAAGACTGATTGCTTTACCGACTACCCTCCTGTCAGTATCCAGAGTTCTCCACTTTCCTTCGTGAAACTGTCTGTCCTCTGTGTTCCTTTACATGGTGGGTTGTATTTTGTAGTGTGCTAGAACTGTCTGTTTTAATAATAATAATATAGGCTTTTTTAAACAACCTTGACTGGACAGTCCCTTTTATCATTGGCTAATAATTGTATTTTCGTTGTGTTGCAACTAACCAACGATCCTTAACCTTGCCGAGATGAGCCTGCCGTTACATCCACATTACCACAAATTGGACAAGGAGGTTTATAATTTACTTGTGTTCTTATCTGTTCGGATCCCTTCTGGTGTACTAGAGGTGTGGGGATGATTGATGGTTTAGAAACCGATATTCATCCCTGGACCACTTGTGCCCCAGAAGTTGATTTGTCACTCACACACAAACACATCTTCACTATTCCCACTATGTACCACTCTCTCACACACAGTAAGACTGGCTTTGGCACATGCATTGGTATTCCTCCTACCACAGGTTGGGAAGGGCCACTTTTCCCCCTGACAGGGTCAAGCCACGGACCCGGTCCAACCGCAATCATATTTCAGAGACTTCTATGCTCTGGAGGATCATTGCTCGTTCATCTGTCTGCTCCTCGTGAAAACACTCTTCCTCTGCCATCACAACTGTACCTTTTAACGTAAAATGTTCCTTTTCGTCATTATAAGCATTTGCTCATACCTTTCTCTGATACAAATGACAATACCACTATTGGCATTCTGTTATATTTAAAATGCAAGAGTCACAGAAGCGAAGCGATCAAACTTGTTTGCAGTAAATCTGAGCTGACTTGTATTAAAGCCCTATGACCTTGACAATATTTATGGACTCCTGTATGCATAGGATACAATTGTTTCAAAATCTTTACACCAAAACAAGCTTTCATCTAGCGCTAATGTTGTACAGGTGAAGGACTAAATCCTGTTTTTGCATCATAAAGGTCACATCCAGCCAGACATATAATCACAGTGAACCTTTGGAAGCAATAGCAGCAAATTAAACTGGAGTTTTGGAGGTTTGAAATCATGGGAGCACCCGTTGTACTAACAGGACCAACGGGTCTGACCGGATTTTATTTGCAGTCGTAGAGCAAGGAGTAGGGGTGCACCTGATCAGGTTTTAATTTGTTTTGTTTGTTTTTTAAACTAAGTGCTGTAAGAGATTTTGTAGGTGATTATGAATTCTATATTGTTTTTAATGTTTTATTATATTGTACAATCAAGGCAAAGGTTTAAGGTAAAAACCAAATGCTAATATAAAATCACAGTGTTAATGAATGTCTTTAATGGAAGCCTAGGTGAACAAATTGAAGTGACAAACCACTTTCACGGGGATCCTACAATACCTGCCCGTGTGATTTCAAATTTTGGGCAACAGTGATGTGTCACTAATATGTCACATGATATAGGTCTTCTCTGCAGGCCGTCTGCTACATGCCCCTTTTGATTTTCTCTTTCTCAATGCACCAAAACCAAAGGCACAGTATATCTGTACCCTCACCACTGTGTGGTGCTGACCACTAATGCTACTGCTCATGTGTGAGCAGGAGAGCATTGAACATGACCACTCTGGTGTGGTGACATTCTTGAGTTACTGATAGCACTGCTCATACGTGGACCACAACCTTTCCGAACATGTCCACTAACCCTGCCCGGTGGCACTGTCTATGGCAATCCAGGCATGTGACGTCATCAGAGAACGTCAATTGATAAACATTAACGTGCGCTGCATTTTCTTAGCAAGTCTGCGGTGCATGGCTTGCATGGTGGACCTCTGGCCATGAGCGTTGCAGGTGTGTGCCCTGCTAATGGACTGTCCTTTGGCATTAGGAAGCCACTTCCCAGCTAATTCATTAGGGCCACTGGGTCGAGCTAACACTACGTTAGCTAACCCACAAATAGCACTAATATTGTAATAGCACTAATAGCAGTATTGCGCCTTAGCCACAATAATGCCACAGAGGCCCAAGGGTGGAACGGATAACTTCCTGCTAATTGTTTGAAAAGATGTTATGAACATGAATTTGCAGATAGTTAGTCAATTGATTAACATTTTTTCCAAGTTGACGATTTCTTGATTGTAGACAAATAGCACCACCAGCAATTCCTCCACTTTCCAACTTTGATTTCATTAGATGACTCTTTTGGCCACTGGCCTTTGCCCTTGGTACATTATGATCATGGCCAGGACCACACACCCTGTGTACATGGCAGTGGATATGATGAAACTGTCATTACACATTGTTACAGCCTGTACCTTGTGTTCTTAGCCTCTCTTACAGTTGGCCATGATTCTCGATAATGACACTCAATGGGCAACAATCACAAATTGATGTATCCCCAGATTTTGTATTTTTCCACACATTTACGTTCACAGATGTATTTTTACATAATCTGATTAACAAATGGCAGAGTTGAGGAACTTCAATGGATGGGCAGATATGTGGTTTTTGTCTCCAATAACAGCAGCCACATCGGACTGATTGTTTGATGGCAAATGCTTCCCTCGTGTGCGTAGTATTGGAAACATGGTGGTGTGGCCAAAGCACCCCAGCTTCTATCCAGCTGCTGTAACCTTCAGAACATAGACAGGCAATGAGCCACCAAAGTTCTACAGCCTCTCACTTTCACAGTTTGTAATCAGCATGGTCAATCAGTGGCTTGACACTAGCTTACGAGGTGCTAGCACAGCCTCAAAATCACACTGTATGCTAAGATAATATTGGCTCACTGTGCAATGTATACTTTCACACACCCACTTAGAAACACTTAGCCATTGGATCTACCATTGTATGTCCTCTGAGGCTTTAGCATAGTAGTAGATGAGTACCAAACTGATGTCTAGCAGTGGCTCCATAACCTGGCACTTTCACTCACATGGGCAGCCATCTACTAACACACTGGGGGAGCACATCTGAAGAAGACACAAATACAGCACAAGAGTGAGTGAATGGTAGGCTGATTGAATGGGGTTTTACAGTCTCAACTACTGTGGTCTACTGAATATATTGGGGTGAAGCAGCCTTTCACAGCTGCGTACATGCGTTTCAACTGAGTTTCGCCTAATGTATTGAACTGCACATTAATTTCCAGCCACAGCACCTGTCCAGCACTTTCAGGCTCACATAATACAGTTACTACAATAGCATTGTCTTTTTTGTGTTTTATTTTAGATGTCTGTACAATCTGGTAGGTTAGTACTTTGTTGCAGCTTAAGTCGATCCTTTGCAAGATCTTGGGATCATGGTCAGCAGCTGTATCATCTACTGTGCTTGCTATGCTCTTGGCTGAAAGTGGAGGACAGCAAGGTTTATTACAGGACTTTTTAGAATGTTTTAATGTCTGTGTGTCTGGAGAGGTGGTGTTTGCAGAGCCTCATTCAGGTTTGTAACATATGGGCTTGTAAGGATTTGTGTTTGCTACAATGTAAGGAATTAGTTCATTGGTCACCTGATTACTGCTATATTTTATCTGGGACCTTTGGCTAGTGAAATGTCAGGCTTTGTACTACACTAGACACACTAAGGGCTTCATTACGAGTATGGAGGTAGCCATGGTGCTATTAGCGCCATGGCTGCCTTCATACCGGGCTCCATTATCGGGTCCTGCAATGAGGACTTACCGGGTCATTCCGACATAGGAAGACCTGGTCATTCTTCCTTGTAGGAACCCATCGCCATTCCCATTTGAGCCCCCATAGGGCTCAATGGGAATGGGGAGGGAGGTAATAATGGGCACATTACAAATGGCCCGTTATTAGCTCCCTCTTCCCCTCGCGGGACCCGCTAAGGATGCCTGGTTTTACCAGGCGTCCTTACAGGGTCCCGCAAAGGGAACCTCGTAATTGAGCATCCCGTAATGAAGGGTGCCGGTCCCGTACCGGCACCCTTCATTACGGGAGCGCAAACCTCGTAATGAGGCCCTAAGTTTTCATATCGACTATACTGGATACAGCAGACCTCACCACATATCAGAAAATGAACAGGCCACACAATAATAAAAAACACATATGTTTTCATGATTATGCCCCAGGCAGTTTGTATTCATTCCACAACCCAGAATACAATTTGTTTTTACTGACAGACATCAGCATTACATCCTTTTTGAATACTTTCAAGAAACTGAAGGGAAGGCATAAACATAGCTTGACAAAAACACAGCTTTCATAATATGTCAGTGCATATATATTCCCAGTTATACTGGCATAAATTCCATTAACATTCCGCCACCAAGGGCCTCATTACGAGGTAGGAGGTAAGGGGTTACTGGCACCGGTAAGGGTGCCAGTGCCGGTAACCCCTTACCTCCGTATTCCGAGGTCCCTTAGCGGGTCCCACTATGGGCGCCTGGTTTTACCGTGCGCCCTTAGCGGGAGCCGCTAAGGGACCAGGGAGTTAATAACGGGCCCGTTGTTTGCGGGCCCGTTATTAGCTCCATCCCCATTCCCATTGAGCCCTGTGGGGGCTCGAATGGGAATGGGGAAAGGTTCTCGGAATGGGGATTTACCGGGTCCTCCAAGGTTGGAATGACCCGGTAAGTCCCTATTTCAAGAACCCGGACCCGGAATGCAGTAAGGGGGTAGCCATGGTGCTAATAGCACCATGGCTACCTCCTACCTCGTAATGAGGCTCTTTCGCCTTCAGCGTAACTAGCTACTCCTTAGCAAACTTGGTAGACTACATGCATACTTTGTACCTGGCCTTGAGATTATAACGAACATCTTTAGTACTCCTGCTAAACAACCCTTTTCCTAACAAATTATCACTTGTGCACCGGCCAACATATTTGTCCCTTGGTACCTAATAATAAAGGTGTTTTTGCCCTATCATGTATAATTTGACACTTTATTAATTAGAGTATGAGTATTATGAGTATAATTAAGCGTCTTTTTTTCAACGCTACCAATAATTTGGTATCTGACGGTTCTGTCTGGTCTGGAGAACACTCTCCTTTTCTTTTTGGCTGCCCTCTCTCACTCCCCCAATCTCTCTGCAGGCGTACAGAGCTCTCATCTAGCACCCGTCTGCCTCCTCTGCAACGAGCACAGCCCGGACCAGCTCAGCTCAGGCAGCACCCGGTCCGATCTCCTCAATTTAACTTGTCTTATCGCTCTCTTCTCTCTATTCTCCCTCCTTCTTTGGGCCGCCCTTTTCTTTCCCCTTCCCCCAGATTTTAAGCTCTCTTTCCTTTACTTCCCCTCTGCTTCTATCTTCGTAAATATTCTTTCTTGTTTCACCACCCGTTTTCATGCATTTTATCATGATGTCATTATTTTGCATATTCAAAATTGACTTACAAAATAAGCCAATTTGTTTTCATGCCTATTGAATGTGTTGTTATGACAATCTCTGATACTCAATGTAGAAAAGCAATGTAATTCAAATGTTGCAGACAAAGTGCACAGCTCAGGACTCCAAACATGGACGGTCCCGCTCCATGAATTTAGGCAATCCACCGGATGTGAGCACATACCGTAATATTTGCTGCATCACATGACAACTACCAGACAGCCTCCAGTGTTAGGCTACCGTTTCTTTGTTTAAGGTATGCTCTGCCAGTTTGACAGTGTTGCTGCTTGATAAGCCTGAAGGTTGGCACATTTTGATGTGCAACAGCACTAGGTCTGACAATGGACCCACCTATGGTCATCATGTCTTTTGAAGCAACAACACCTGTGGGTCTGAGGGCATTACAAGTGATAGTAACAAACTTTGTCATGGTCATCTCTCTTTGTCTCTCCTCCTTTATCGCTCCTTCCTGCAAAGTATCGACAGGAAAAACCCAAACCATCTGGTACAAATTGTACTAATCCCTTTCACACACTTGGGGATTCCAGGCCCTGGTAATCTCACACTTTGATCGAATGGAATACATCCTGACCAGCATTCCAGCCACATTCCTGCCTCTCATAACGGTCATTCAACATGCCGCTGTATGGCTCATAAATGGAAATAGGCTCTGTGACCACGTCTGTACTGTACTAAGAGAATTATCCTGGCTACTCAGTCAGGATACTCTTCAAAACTGCCTGCAACACTATAAAGCATTACTTCCTGAATACCACTCTACCAAGCCACTAAACCTGCATAAACATGCTCCTACAGGAGTCAGACCATTGCAAAGCTTGAGGCTTTGAGGGATGCAAAGAGCGAACCAGAACACAGGATTGTCTTTAGCTTTGCCCCAGCTTTCTGAAATACCATCCTAGTTCCAGCCAGGAATGGCACACTGATCCTGCAGTTAAGGATTCCCCTCAGGGAATTCCAGGGGTCACTTAGGAGCTGCTACTCCTAGGAATGTACTGCCCCTGTAGTATGGGATACCCAAGCTACTATAAGTTGTAAACTCCCCTTCTACCGACCTCTATTATCCCCGCATTACTTGCACAGCACTATTGCTTCCTAATTAAATTTGTGCCATATAATCCCATATACAAATATAAATACAAAAACGCACAGAAAAAATACAAATACCAACTTCTAATGTTGTATTTTACATGGAAATAAAGTACGGACAAGAGCTCAGTAAACTGCTGTACTTTCTAATTGATAAATGGTGCTAGCTCACTGATGTATTAACAACAGCTGTGTTCTTTTTTGGCTCTGTCCATCCCACCTCCAAGAGTTGTAGTTACACACCCAATGAGGAGGAGGAGGTTTCTCCGGCAAGAGCAATTTCTTTGAAGGCAGGTTTGGAACAAAGGTAACAATTACTTTTTGGGGCACCAAAGTGAAGGTCTCATCTATGTGCATAATAGCTGACTTATCAAGAGGGGAGATATACACTCTATGGTGCCTGGTCCCAGAGATCCCACAATGCATTGCCCAACAATGGTCCACTACTTTCCCATCAAAGTGCCATGAGTAAAGTCATTCCCAAGGGGAGGGTTCGGCCTAGAGTGTATGCATCTATTTATTGTATGAGCAGTCAGATGTGAGAGAATGAAAGTGCTGTTTACATGGGCATCAGGAGTCTAAAGGGTAAGGATCAGGACAACAAGAAACAAAACGTGTGCGCTGCCTCCTCGGCTGTGCTGTAACGAATGCATGTCGCAGAATGTGTTGGCAGCGAGGGAATATGGGAGCGTGCACCATAGCATAACAAGGGCACAGCAAGTGTAGGGTTAATTTAGACTTGTGGAGTGCATGGGCCTGTTTATGGGTGGCTTTGGAATTTGGGTCAGGATGAAAAGAGACATTTAGAGTATTTTAGGGCCTTTTAGAGTAAGCAAAGCAGAAAAGGAACACATAAGAATGACCTTTATGCTTTCATTTTGACCCCAGCTCATTTTCTTGCAGCCCTGAGGCATAGGCGGGCAGCAAAGTGGAGCTGCCATCTACACTTTGCTTTCCGCCTCTGTCTCAGGAGAGCCCTTAATTGGATTCCAATGAAATACGCCTCACATTAACACCTGCTAACGAACAGATGGATGCCACTGGAAGCCATTATAGAAAACGGACTTAAACTGCATTTGCAAGCACTGTATATCCTTCACAGGGAGAGCAAAAGTGATGCCGCCTCGTTTTACGCTTTATTTTTACTCTCTGCTTTGAGCGTGACAACACGTGCATCCAGGGATCCTCACGGCACATAGGTGCAAATGCAAGTGGGTCCGTGCATGCAATTTTCATGTTTTTAAATGACCCCCAAAGTGTAAGTGTGTACAGCCTCCTCCTTAGGTGTGGGGCGTTTCCCAGACTGACTGGAAACCTTTTCCCCATGACCACCCTATACGTATGAGAAATCTGTGCACGGGAGATCCAAGTGTGAAGTAAATGGGCTCATTTGCTGTAAGGACAGGACATAGGCAGCAGGTGGACATGGGCGGGCAGATGGGGTGGTGAATCAGGAAAACAAAATGACAAAGGTGTGTGGCATTTCTCATATCTTCTTGAAAATGAGTGCCCCCACCACCAGTCGGCAATCATAAGACAAACATTTCCAATACACTGTAGGAGCAAAATCCCCATCCCCCACAAAGTGTTCCCACCAAAGGACACTTTTTTCCCAGCACTCGCTAAGTGTTTCGGACTACCACTCCAATCAGATCACCATAGGACATTCCTCAGGGATGGCTGATGGGAGTGACCGTTTAAAACTTCCCTTGACCCACCAGTAGCAACTTCAAATCCTGCTTCTCCGGCTTTCAGATGCATACAGTGTGTGCCGAGCGGGTACAAAACACAAGACAAGGATATGATGTGTACAACGATTTATACTGGAGAGAAAACAAAACAAACATGGTTATGCAGAGAGTAGTGAGCAGGGGAAAGTGTCTACAAGGGCTCTCACAAAGGGACTAACTAAAGGATGCTTCTATTCAGTAAATGGCAATAGCCCAGTCTTCATGGATACCCTCCTAAGCAGGGCCAAAAGTAACTTAAATGAAGTAAGGTAATGTCTCACCCTGATGTAGTATGAAAGCCAAAGGCCGCTGTGTTAAACTCTGTTGGGACATAAAAGAAAGGTCTTATACAGCTCTAGAGTTGGGCTCTTACTGGTCTGAATCCATACTCAGTCAGATTGCCCTAGTTTTTTTCTTTGGGCTGTCAGTCCCTAAACCCTCTTCCTCATTATCACAGAGTGCAGGCCTTCTTGGGATCACCGATTCCAGACTGGGGGGAGTCGGGAGGAGTCCGCCAGCAGTTCTAGGTGCTGTTGGATCTTGTCTGGATGGTGTAGACCTCCGAGGGTCTCGGCAGTAGATGCAGGGGCTTACCTCTCATCTGATTACCTCCCTGATCCCAGGACACACCACACCCGAAGGCCCCTGTCATAAGCTTCCTGGTCCTCAATGAGGTCATATCATCGCCTGCCTCTGATGAATACCCTAAACCAACCTGGTCTAGCAGCACCTTCCTGCTCTTTGTATTTATATTCGGTCACGTGCCCTCCTTCCTCCTTGTCAGGGTGAGTGGATCTATCTTCTCCTTCGTGTTTACTCTGTCCTCATCCCCAGAGAGTCATGGGTCCATATCCTTCCACATCCATTGTTTGCTCTCAGCAGGCGATGCTCATCTTTCCACCCCCTAAAGGTTTCTCTGATTTTGACATCGTTTTAACTCCTCCTCCAGCATCCTCAATACTCTTCATCCAGCCTCCCCCAGATGGTGTCACCCCTCCTCTACTCTCATCAGTACTCTCTCCCTCCAACCTCCATGCCCACCAAGCTTTCTGGTATGTTTCTATCACCTGCATAAAGGGAATGTTGTCATTTTGTAACTCCAGTGGAATTCACCAGAACAAAAGAATGGGATTTAGTTACTTTCTTTCTTGCCTGTACAGCATGAGCCAGTTTCACTTTGTCTGTAAGCAACTTTGTAACTGCAAGTCAGCCCCATAGAGTATGATATGCAAAAAATATTGTTTTTCCTGCAGCCTCAATGCTAAAGGGAGAAATTCATGAATTCACTCACAAGTGACTTAGAAATATAGCAACTATGTGTCTTTAAATTCAATGGCTTTATTTCATATGCTGGGTGTTTGGGTCTAGCTAGGAGCAGGAATGGCTCTCCAAGTCAGTCAAACTTATGGACAGGGGTATCATCAATGGTCCACGATCCCTCCTTTCCCACTGCTGGCCATGGGTGTCTTTAAGAATGGTGTGGATGCAATATTCCTGGGGGTCCATAAGAAAAGTATGAGGGCTCTCATGTCTGCCACCTTGGTTGTCACTGATGCCTGTAGGAGTGTAGAGGGTGTACATTCTCCTGTGGCTGCCCCTCTGGAAATGCTATGTAAGATTGGTTGAGGTGTAAGTGTTCCTGTGACTGCCCCCTGCCTTAATGTGCGGACCGAGTTGGGGTGGTCTGAGGATCCCCCTTGTACCTTCTCTGGGTCCAGCATCCACTAGCTCAGGATGGCCCCCGGCCTCTTTGGACGATACACTGTCAGTATCCAAGCATAGGCAGGGGACCTTGTCACATAACACACATACGGTACAATTAGTATTAGTATCGATGTGCACAAATGTAATTTATTTATAGTGCATACCAATGTGCAATATGCACTCCAGCACAAGTAATAATCCAATCGTAGAAACAGAGATGTGTATGTGGGAATCGATGTCTCATGATAAAGTGAAAGTATAAGCACTTGAACACAGATAACAATGTGTACCAAAACAGACCATTAATAAAGACAACACATGACAAACAAGCAAAGCAGGGAATAGATCTAAACAAATTGATAAAGCAGTGCTGAATATATTTTGATTGCATAGTCATTGATTTTGATTAATATAAAGATTGTAGACAAGAAAATATCTATTGTGGAGTGCTTTGATACGTGGCACGTATTTGATGTAGGTGTCACCAGCCTGATGATGTACCCACCAGGATCAAAGCCTGATCCCAAATCTATCTTGGGTACATCAGGTAGGAGCTCAACTACGTATCCTCCACTGCTACAGAGAGCGACAGGTGCATTAACGCATATGTGCTCAAAAGGATGCCTTTGTCACACTGCCCCCTTTGCAGCAAGCTTGTGGCCAGGGCATGCTCGTGACAGTGTGGAGGCCGCCACCCATGTTCAATAGCCAGGAGGCTCCTAGTACTGAAATGCAAAGAAGTATCTTGGAAGGATGTGCATGGCATGTTAAAGTGCTGTCAAAACAGTATTGAGATGGGGTAGGGAAACACATTGGGCCTCATTCCGAGTATGGCGGTAAGGGATAGCGGCCACCGGTAACGAGACCGGTGGCGGTGATCCCTTACCGCCATACTCCGAGTTCCCTCTGCGCCCTCGCCCTTAACGCCTGCTTTGAGCAGGTGTTAAAGTCGAGGGCGCAAAGGGGCCTCCAAGCCAATAACGGTGACCGTAATGAACGGTCACCGTTATTTGCATCTTCCCCATTCCCATTGAGCCCTATGGGGGCTCATTTGGGAATGGGGAAGAGCCTTGGTGAATGGGGAATTACCGCCCCGCCAACCTTGGAATGGGGCGGTGATTCCGCCATCCACCAAGGCGCTGCCGGTCCGGGTACGGCGTCAACCAAGGCGTTAATAGCGCCATTGGTTAGCGCCGTACTCGGAATGAGGCCCATTATCAGTTCAACCCCATATATTTTACTTTTGAACACATTTTATTCCAGGAGGTGCTGTTAGACTGGGTGTCTAAGACTCAAGAACTCCATAAATCAACTGCAACAAACATAGATACACAATATAACCTCAGAGGGGTGCCTTAACGCCCCACTTTCTTGTATTAGCTAGCAAAGCCCATGATAAATGAATGCCTCATATATACCGGTTCCCATTTATTTTAAGATCTTATCAGATCCGGACGGTGGTCGCCTATATAAAGTGCTTTTTGTCAAGTCTCCTGCCCCACCAACTTCCCATCATTTTTATATTGAAACATTAGAGGCTCATTTTGATGGGCCCATGAGGAGTAAAACTACGCACACGTGTGCTGCATCTGTAACCGCTTCGCATCATATGACTCAGTATGTAAAATGCATGTGGACTATGTGCCTGGTTCCTACCTGTGAAAAGATGGTCCATATATGAGCGGTCTATTGCACACAGCAATGCAATTTCACCAAATGCAAACAGGGGTCATTCCACACACGTTTTACATGCAAAATATCCATGCAACAGACACTTATTAATTACGATTCTACCACCTAAAAGTGCTCGTAAAAATCGAACCTTTTCCCAAAAGGTGCAGACAGGGGTGCTGAGCTTCACAGCAGGCCCATATAATAATATAACGCCTCAACAACACCTGTAATAGCCCCTGCGTGCAATTGCTAGCTAATTATGGTACGGGGACGTTATTAAAAAAGGCAAACTGGGCACATTCTTTAAAACACAGCACCATGGGCGGAGCAGTACACTTTTACTACTTTACTACGAACAGCTGCCCAGAGGGACTAACAGCATATGCCCATCAGGCGCCCCCTCGGCCTGCGTATTAGCACCCTAGCAGGTAACCAATCAGCAAATTGGGCATCTCCCAGCTGCCAGCACATCAGCCCACCTACCGGTCCCCTAGCAGAATTTCCAGCTGGACTAAAGGGGGAGGGGTGTGATTGTGAAGGTCATGCACATAAAGTGTGTACATGCCCTGGTTGCCAGGGCTAGACTTGTACAACCTGCAGATCCATGCTACCTGCCACCTGGACTATCGTCTGGGAAAAAAAATACTGTGCAATTTAGAGCCCAAAAGGGACATCATATATTCCATCGCCTCCCCCATGTTGATGATGCTACATGTCCTCCACTTCTTTGCAAGTAGAACCCTCCAGTACACAGCCCTTCTTTCCCCACATCCTCTCCAAAGTAATTACCACCGTGAGTCAATGGCCCTCATTACGACCTTGGCGGAGATCCATGGTGCTATTTGCACCATGGTCCATGGCGCTAAGCTGCCAACTCCGCCATGGTGGTTGGCGGACTTACCGCCCCATTCCGACCTTGGCGGGGCGGTAAGTCCCCAATCCCCATTTACCCTTCCCCATTCCCATTTTTGCCCCATAGGGTATAATGGGAGTGGGGAAGGCGTTAATTACGCCACCGTAAATTACGGTGGCGTAATTAACAACAAGGTCCCTTAGCGCCATGGATTTTTCCGCCTGCAAAAAGCAGGCGTAAAAATCACCATGGAGCTACGGGAACTCGTAGTCAGGCGGAAAGGGGCGCCATGGTTTACGCCGGCGTAAACCCCTTTCCGCCAGGGTCGTAATGAGGGCCAATGGATTCACCATATTGCGGCTCCCACAGTCCATGCTTCGAACAATGCCATAAAGGCTATTCTGTGGTATTACTAGATTCTGCATCATGGTGGCTGTTCTGGAACACACAAACGCACACACACACATGCATGCACACAGGTTCTTTGGTCCCAAGACCCAAGAGCAAGTCTATTGTAAAAGGCACATAGCGTTAATGTTCAAATGGCCTATGGTGCACACCGGCTTTTTACCCATGTCTGTGCAAGCTTCCCAGGCTCACCACTTGACTCCATGTTCCTGGTCCAAAGCAATCTGGAGGGACTGTAGCAATGCTTGATATGGATGCTAGGTTTGTACATGAAACCTTGCATGTCATCTCAGATCTACAGATCCTTGAACTCTTAACACATGTGACTTTTTCCACACATCTTGGTGGTAGTAAACAAAGGAAAGTGGGCACATTCTGCAGGACCAAGAGTGAAGACATCAACAGAAGGTCTCAGAAGGTAAAGTTCGGATTTCTATCTCATTTGCCAATAACGATTCTGTAGCCATTGGGCGTGCCTCGCACACTGTGTGACTGGCACCCAGCGGTGAACACATTCCAAAATATTGATATTGCACGCTCACTTCTTTGAGCTTTTCAAGTGCAGTTTATATGATTTTGGTGGTTGGCCTCCAAACAACTTTTTCAGATATAAGTATGTTTGCTGTTCCCTTTATTTAATCTTGCAGTTCATTGAACACGGGAATTGGGAAGGAGACAATGACAAGATTGTATCAAATTGTCGGCACGTCTAAGGCTGTGTTACAACAGGTGCCAGGTTTACTTTCATGATGTTGACCCTTGTGCATTTGGTTTAGTTGTCAATTGTTGTCAAGAGACTGATTCACCAGACTGAAGCTCTACGTGTACACCTTGCAGAGCTGCCCATACCCAGGACTGTGATCAGTGTGATTATTCAATGAAGACATTGCAAAATGAACGTGATAATAATTGGCCGGACGGATCCGATCATCTAGTGCCTCTCAGAGTGGTCTATTTACTCTGAACATGGCCCTATACGTGTGAATATTTGCTATAAAATGCATAGCACATTCTACAGAGTGTTTTCAGTTACATAACAACAGTTAGATCATGGTAAGGGACAGTATACATATGGCACTAAACATGTTTATTTTTGCAAAAGAGTCAGGTTTCTTAAGTGCAGATTTTGGAAAATTTGTCATTGCACTACGGTCATTTCATCCAGATGTTTCGATTATATCTCAGAGTTCACTTACACAGAACCCTGAATTCAGAGATCTGTCTCAACACGCATGCGCTTTAACCATGAAAAGTGATTCATCCACGCCTTTTTGCAGGATTGTTGCTTTTAATGTATCAGAGGTTTGATCGCACAATGCATGTGAAACCTGCAAATTACTGTTTTGAATCCCCATGGACTTTCGTCCATACAAGGTTGACAAAGTGAGTATTGTTGGCACAGCAAATAACCTATAAAACTGTGAAAGAAATATCTTATGCTTGAGTATGGCTTCCCCTCTCAGCACCTTTTTTTTTTTAAAAAGGTCTAAGGTCTGGAAGGTTCTCAAGCCCAGAGAGGTTCTCTTTTGAAATTAAAGCAGAAGAGACACCATACCGAAATAGAGTGATAGACAGCACATCCATTTCATCCTCTTATCTTATTTTATTTATTTATTGAGTTTTTTTAGTTCATAGCACTTTACAACTTTACATACATTTATACCAATCACATATGAACTAATTATACAAAAGTAGAAAAGTAGAAAACAGAATAAATACTAAATACTCATTCATACTACAGTGCACGAGTAAAGTGCAAAAATACAAATACAGAACAATAATTTGTTTATTACGACACGGTTGGTGATAATTTCCTTGAATCATTATTACATGTCGTCACCAATTTGTCATTAACACTTTCATTATTTCTGGACGGAAATGTTTTCCATACTCTATATAAAGCTATATAGACTGCCTCAGATTGCACATTCAAGCACCATCTCCAGAATTCCTCCGACTGTATATAATTCATGTTTTGGACAAAACGGCCATAATACAGCATATAATAATTGTGTCTTTCTGTACATGAAGTTAGTACGTGCCTAACAGTCTCAAATTAATCTACATCCAGACACATTCGACAGTATCTCTCTTTTTCAGGAATCTTCCACTGGGAACCGACAGTAGACTTCACCGGAAGTTGATTGGTGCACATTAATAGTCTAAAATTCCATACCAGTGGGTCAGGACAACGTATTTGGTATCTTTGAGGCATATAATACTCATGCACAATCCATTCAATATGTTTCAAATTTTTCATTTCATACATACGAGTACAATTCATTTACCAATCAACTCTCTTTGCTTTGGCCGTGAACGCTTTTTTAATAACAGGAAAAAAACGCATTGGTTCATTTGAGCCACCCACTGTAATTCTTGAAAGTATTTGCAACAGCTAGACAAATATTTGCTCCTAAAAGTAGGAACGTCTATTTTAGCTGCATTTGTTCCAATAATTTGTAGCAGTTCACTCTCTGGGTAGCACACTGCTTTCAGATTGAGGAGGCCACATTGTTGTCTCACAATGGATCCCTAGGACTGTAGGCCGAGTTCCACCCTAATATATTGGATGGGACACGATCGGGGTACCCTCAAGATGGTACGCCAAAATAGGCCTTCGGTCCTGTAAAGGAAGGAAAGATCAGAAATAGTGATGGCTTCTAACTCGTAAATCAAAACCGGGGTGAACCATTGACGATATAAAGTGAGTATACCTTTTAGTGAATTGCCAGCATATTCCTTGACAAACTTGTGCACCATCATAATGATTTGCTTGACCCTCCTAATTTTATTCTCATTAAGATACCTATATCCGATTTTGCAATTAAAGAAGACACCCAGATATTTGTATACCTCGGTATATTCTACATTACCCCACGATACTTCCACTTTTACTCTGTTGACTTTTTTACGGGAGAACAGCATGGCCTTGGTTTTTTGCAAGCTAATTGTTAGGCCGTGTTCTTTTACAAAACAACCAAGTTCTTCCAACATTGCCTTCATACCAGCTATGGATTGATCAATTAACACCAAGTCGTCTGAATAAAGCATAGCTGATATCAATGCTTTTTCAAATTTAGCAGTGCATTTCGCTTTAGCGGCAAGGCGTCTGATGAGGTCAGCTAGATAGAGATTGAATAAGAGGGCAGCCAGTAAATAGCCTTGTTTGACATCTCTATTCACATTAATCGGCTGTGTCAGGCTGCCCTCCTTATCTAGACGAATTTGCAGAGTGTTGTTTTCATGAAGATTGAAAAGTATGTCAACGAGCCAACTGGGGCAAGCAAGTTTCAACAAAATTCCCACAGTTTGGCTCGATCAACACTGTCAAACGCTGACCTAAAATCAACAAAAATAACATAAACAGACGGCCCTTTGCTTGATTTGGCATTGGAGGTTATGTCATCCAGGACACGAATATTATGGGTAGTACTAGTGCCACGTCGAAACCTAGTTTGAAAAGGGTGAAGTAGGTGGTTGGTATGGACCCAGGCATCCAAGTGTTCTAACACAATAGCTGACAAAAACATTACCAGTGGAGTCTAAGATCGCCAGCAACCGGTAATTTTCAGATAGGGAACTATTACTCGCTTTAAACACCGGGATAAGAATGGCATTCTTCCACGAATCTGGGATACAGCGATCTCGATAGACACTCTTATCCAAATCTTGGAACTGTCCAAATTGCTATATATGGGTCAAGATAATAAACATTGTAATATTGGGATGTATTTTGCATAAATGAGTACCAAGCACAGTGTGCATTATGTACTTAGTGTTTCAAGCCGACAATCTCTTTATCATATGCATATTTCTCAAGTATACCAATGTCTAGTCATTCTTACATTCCCAAATTATCTTTGAAATTAACAAAAAATTCTAAAAACTGTTATTGACCGAGCACCCTGCTTCTTTGTTCCCTTTGAAGGTCTGTCAGAACCCAAGCACCCACCACCCATAGAACCTATTATCATCCCCGTCACGTTCTCCAATATGTTCAATGCACACAAAGTCTGATGATGACAATTCTGTAGGAAAGACACAATGATAATATATGTCTCCAAACACCAGGACAATGTCCAGTTTGGATGTATTTGTTTATTTATTTATTACATTTATATAGCGCACCTAACCCTCAGGCATCTGGGCGCTTGAACTTAAGAATATGGTTACATTTGAGGTACTTAGTTATTGGTTATACCATTTGAAATAAATAGTTATGACAAACAGTTACATGGTTATACAATACAGTTATACAATCGAGTTACAATGTAGGAATGGTCCTAATACAGAAAATAGCAGGTAGTGGGAATTTAGCGGCGCAGATGCATAATAGTGAGTTACCGTGCAGAGGGGCCGAGCTGAGACTCCTTTGAGGAGGGCGGATTGGTTCTTGGTATCCTAGTTGAAAAGCCAAGATTTCATTTTTTTGTGAAAGGACCACAGTGAAGGGTCAGTCCTGGATGATGAAAAACAAGGACAGGGCAAGGAACAACAACTCTCTAACTGTGCCTGACCATATATGTATATTTGAAAGACCCGGCTGCTAGTGGGTGGGAACATGGTGGAAACCTACCCTAATCCTCCAAGAAAATTATAGCACAGCAAAGTATCCTATACAACTAAACAGCTATGGTCAAAAATCAAAATCGACATTATTAAAGCACAAAAGGCATTTTTTAGTGTGAGTAATCTAAATATATAAAAGTCAAAAAATGTTTGTGTATGGGTTTGTGGCATGGCAAAGCGTTGGCGTATGGGAGGCGAAGGAGTATGAGAGGTGAATGGACCGGAAAGGCAAAGGTTAAGGCAGGTAGCATTCCAGATGTCTCTAAATTGTAGCTATATAACAATGTGCAACAGGCATGTCTGTTACTCTCCGATGAATAGTGCTAAAGTGTTATTTCACAAGTGGCTGTGTGAAAGAGCCATCCTTGCAGCCAAACATTCCATGAGGAACCATTTTTTTTTCTTTTTTGAAATTTTGGGGGTATTTATCTTTAGTATCGGTGAAGAGGGAGCAAAGCAGGGAGGGAGGGAGGGAGGGAAGGGGCACCAACCACCATAAGGGAAGGACCAGTGGACAAAGGAAGATGTAAAGCCTGCAAAAAAACTATGGTAGGGGCAATCCTTTTCATGCACCTTCATAACCAACTTGAAGGCGCTTCAGATTCCCTCCCCCAGCAGATGATTGTGTCACAGTACATAATAAGAAATGTTTTCCGTGCAAGGTATGGGTCACCAGCCTCCTGTATGGCATGTCAGACGGCAGGAGGAATCCTCTACCCCACTGCGGCGTCCCGAGTGGTGACAGGAGTGGTCGAGGTGGGTGTATTGGCTGAAATGATCCTGCTCCCTGAGTAGGGAATCGCCTTTCTAGCAGGGTGGAAGGTGCGGTTGTGGCAGCACATGTAGGTAGTACCAAAGGAGTACTGCTGCTTTTGGTCGCGACTGAGTACAATTTTGCACTCAGTGCAGTGCACGTGGCCAGACGGAGCCTTTGGCACACCTCCGACGGTGGTGAAAAACCTCCACACCCACAACTTCTTCTGCCCACCCAACATAGTAGGCTCTTCCGCCACTACTGAAAAGTTTAGAAAAGTTTAGGAATGAAGAAAGAATAGTACTGGGAGCTGTGGGAGGGCACTGTTTTCAATTGAAAGTCCCTAGAGCGGCCAAAAATTTAATTTAAAGATGTCCGCGAAGTGCAAACACCAATCGTGGACACGTCATCATGTCATACGGGTATAATGGACCTGAGAGGCGAAGGTGAAGGCAGGTAGCATTCCAGAAGTTTCCCAGGTGTTGCTATATAAAGAGGTGCAACTGGTCTTTCTGTTACTCTCTTGCAAATAGTGCTAAAGCGTTATTTCACAGATGGCTATGTGAACGAGCCATCCTTGCTGCTAAAAATTATTCTGTCAATGAAATTAATAATCAGATTCAGGATATGCTTCCAGGCACAGTTACTGAGTACAACTCAATCGATATGGTGGTGGATGCCGACGAGGACGTAAACTATTCAACAGAATTCCTCAACTCACTCGACCCCCCCGGGAATGCCACCACATCACCTTCGACTGAAAGTCGGGTCATCCATCATGCTGCTTCGCAATCTCGACTCACCTAGGTTGTGGAACGGCACACGACAGCGCATTAAAAATTGCTTGCTAACATAATTGAAGCGACAGTGTTGACATGGAAGGGAAAAGGAGAAGATGAATTCATCCCGCACATTCCACTACTTCCAACAGACATGCTGTTCAGTTTCAAGCACCTATAGTGCCCGTCAGGATGGCATTCGTTATCATGATCAACACGGCACAGGGCCAGTCAATCAAGTGCACTGGTATCAACTTGGAATCCCCATATTGCATTAACGGGCAGTTGTATTTCATGTGTTCTAAAGTGGGTTCCCCGAATCAGTTGTATATCCTTGCTCCAACTGGAAAACAAAAAAACTTTGTTAATAAACAAGCCTTACAATGAACATGTACTTTGGTAATATTAAACTTTAGGTCCATAGTTGTTGGCACTGTCAGCATCATGTCACCCATCATGGTGCTCAAGAATCTCCATGTTGTTCTCACCTACAGTTATATCTTTTAGAATGAGTTTTTAAGAAGAACAAAACATGTGTTGTGTAGTCTTTTTAAGAAAATATTTTTTTTAAATATTAAGTAACCTGAAAAATTTAGTGCATTTTTCTTTTCACCTTTCTTATGGAGCCTTTCCAAAAAAGCATAAAGGAAGCTTGAGGTATTTCTAACATTTACAGGGTAATTCATGGAATAAATGTGCCTCGAAAAGGGGAGCGCAAGCGTGAAAATTGCAGCGCACGCAGCTTTTCATCGATTCATGGAATGCGCTGCGCTAGTAAAACCTGGGATTTGCGCCAAATCGGTGGGTGGCGCACCCGGGTGCACACGTCACTAAACGGCGTGCACTATGCGCACAGGGAAAGCGCACACAAGAAAAGTGGGCGGAACACGGGGCGTAACACGCGGAATGGGGAACAACGCGTGAAAAGGTGGACGTTACGGGGGAAGTACAGGAGGTAAATGCTGGCAACGCCCACACGCGTGCTAACAACACGTATTCATGGAATCGAACAGGGGAAAGCCGTGCGTCAAAAAAGACACGCTAATCCAGAAAAACGTACACCAGCAGGAAGCAGGCGCAAGCAGGCCAGCGCAGCATAAAAGTGCGTGCAAACAACAAACAAGCTCAGACGCTACGATGAATATACCGTTCCTCGCAGCAGTGGTCGTGGGACACCGCAGGAGGAGGCGGATAGCCAGGCCAGGCCCCGTATTTTTTTCCCCAGGACCAGAGTGCTAGGTGCCATTGATCGCACCCATGTAGCTCTACGTCCTCCCAGGGCCACTGAGCACATCTATCGAAACCGCAAGCACTGGCATTCCATCAACGTGCAGGTTGTATGTGATGCCAAGGGAATCATCACCTCAGTATATGCCAACTATCCAGGGTCCAGCCATGATAGTTTCATATTCGGAATGTCACCCCTAAACCGGGACCTGGAAGCTGGGCGGCATGGCGACACATGGCTAACTGGTGAGTATAAATGCCTCTGCACATACATGCATGTCAGAGACTGAGAAATGTGAAAACCCCACTAATGACAACCACTATCACCTCCCCAGGGGACAGTGCCTACCTTCTGAGCACCAACATGATGACGCTAATTCGGAACCCCACCACACCACCCGAGGTAAGATACAACACAGCCCATATTGCAGCCCGGGGCATAGTGGAGTGCACATTCGGAGTGCTCAAGTCACGCTTTCGCTCCTTTGACCGCTCTGGTGGGCAGCTGCTATATGCGCCCCCAGTAGTGTGCAGGATCATAGTGGCAGCATGTGTCCTGCACAACATTGCAATCTGGCGGGCCGTGCCGGCGGACATGGTGGTGCCCCCAGATCCCCAACCACATGCACGCCCGCTGCGCATGGGAGAGGTGAAAGGGCACGTGGTGAGGCAGCCCATACCCAGCTTGTGGCAAATTACTTCACCTAAAATCCCACCCCTGCGGAGTGCACACAGGCCTGGCACATACCAGCTCACAATCAATGATGATGACAAAAGGGACAGTCAACTGTCACAACCATACCAGCCTGAGATTGTTCACCTGGAAATGCTACATTGTGTGCATCCCTAGCTACTTAAACACACCCAATGCTGTGTCAGAAAAAGGCACACATTCATTCAGCATGAAGGACTACCCCCTTGCAAAATACCAAATCAAAATAGTGGCAAGTCACCCACCCCCTCCCCATCTCAGCTACCCAACACACCATGGCATGGCATGCAATGTGAAAGCAACCAAATGAATGCACAACACATGACACAAGTGTCACAAAGTGCACTGTCCCAAATGGAAACAGGCCACAGACAATTTGCTCTCAGTAATTAATAAAAAAACAACACACATGAACAAAGACTTACCAGCAAGACAAAACATCAGTACATGATCAAACAGTGGCAATATATGAGAGTAAAATATTAAAGTAGTGCAAGTGTCACAACCTGACTAAGGCAGCACATCAACCCCTTCCAACTGCAGAGTGTTGCTGGTAGGTAAATGTGTCAGTGTACTGCATAAACTGCATCTGCAAAGTAGACGGGCTTGTTAAGACATGAAGAAGGTACATGTATATAAGGAAAAAGTCATGGATGTAGAACCATACATAAATCCACCATGCAGTGCAGAATTGAACAACAATCCCCACAACGGATGTATACACAGTTTTGACTAAAGACTGTCCACACAACTTATGGGAGCCCAATGTCACAGTGTAAGTTACTGTCACTTGGTCACACCCTTTGCGAGCCCATGGAAAGGGGAAGCAGGAAGGGTGTGTGTGTCAGGAACCCAAATTTCGAACCCAAAGACAGGACAAGCCTGCATGTGCCAAGCTGGAATACACAGTGGATGCCTACGGGAGCCACACAAAGTAACACACTGTAAAATAAATAAATAAATAAATATATAAACAAATGGCCATGTGTGGACCAGGGGGAGGGGGAGGCCACCCAGGAGGGACGAGGTACAGGGTGCGCCCCAACACCCACATGTGTGGATGTTGAGAAAAAAAAAAGAAACCCTCCATGGGCTCATGGCCTTCACGGCTACGCTACAGTGGGAGAACTGCCATCGCTGTCATCACCCTCTGGTGGTACATTAGAAGGTGGCATGATATGGGAGGCAGACCATGCAAAGCCCTGGCATGCTCCTCCATGGCATCAAGCATGCGGGTCTCAAAGGTTTGGTTCTGCAGGATGATGGTATGGAGATCCCCATGCAGGACCTCACGGGTAGCACGCATTTCTGCCTGCATGGCCTTGCGTGATGCCCGGATCTCCTGACGGGTTGCCTGGAGCTCAGCTGAGAGTGTGTGTGTCAGCTGCTCCAGCTGCTGTTCTGCCCTTGTACTCCGGGACACCTCAAGTTCACACAGAGTATCTCTGAGGGAGCTGTGTTCTAACCTCAGGGCTTCCCTGTGGGCCTGTGACTCTACAGATATGGCTGTGCGTAGAGTCTCCAGTCTAGCCCGTCGCTCCCTGTCTGATGCCAACATGTCCTCCCTGTGTGAGTGGCAAATGGACTCTGTTGCCTGCTGCTGGAGCTGCATCTGCCTTTTAGGGGGGAGATGGGAAGTGGCCACCCTATCCATTGCCTGAGCCATCATTTCACACAATGCCCCCTGTTGTGCTGCTATAGTGTAGATGGAGTTCTCCCACACAGTATTGCCTGGTGGCGCATGGCCACCGCGTTGGCGGGCACCACACCTGTCTGGGGCAAGGTGATGTGCATCTTGCTGTGCTGGCACTGCCTGAGGCTACAGGACTGCATTCCTCCTTTGAAATGCTGGCCCAGGAACAGGAGCAAATATTGTGGAGTGTGACCCTGCATCTGTAACCGCCACAGTCGGACTTTCCAACACTGAATGCCCCATAGAGGGGTCTACCCCCGGTGCAGGTGGGTTGGACAGAACAGCATACCTACCAGAAACACTCACCTGAGATGGGACATATGTCTAAATGGCCGATTCAGCACCTGATTCATAGAGGTCTCCGGAGGTATACCCAGGGACACCCGTGGATAGTATGGTCTGTAGGATTATTGGGTTTTCACCCACCACCACCCCACGTCCTCCACTGGTGTGCGGTTGTGGCGGTGAGTCCTCCTGGCTCTGCACCATCTCCTCCTCCTCAACAGCATCAAGTGCCTGATCACCTGCAAAAACATAAAAGAAAAGTAATGAAAACAGGCATGAGCACCATAGCCCACACACATAGGCATGACGAGGCAGACATTCAGTACAGAAATGACACATGTCACACATGACAATAACTCTGGCATGCATTCACTGTCAATGAGTTGGAAGGGGAGGCAAAAAGCAGACACTGATGACTCCAAGATGGAAAACCAACACATGTGCTGCATGCTGGATAGCACTGGCATCACACATTAGCCTGTGAGTGGCATGGACAATCCACATGAATGACATATGCCGGCACACAGATGGCACGTAACATAGCCATGGCAGATTTAACAAGGAAACCCAGATGGTAGCAAATCAGTACTGTCACCCATCCATGTGAGATGGATATCATGAAATAAAACATGGAAAAAAGTGTGACAAAACAGGCATGTGCCACACGCTGCAACAAAACCAGTGTTCACCGATGCAGTGATGGCAGGCACATCGATACATTAATGGTTGGTCACTTCGACATGACAGAATACAATTGTCATGTTCAACATTCAAACAGGGTGCCAAAATGATTGTGTGCAGGCCATGTGTAGGTGCACATTACTCAATCAGCCTGATTGGTCAAATCATTCCCATAATAAGTTAAGAAATGTGGGCCATTGTGGGCTGTAATCTACGACTGAAGTATGTCACATTTGGGGTAGTAGGGCACAAAAATGTGTGGTAAAAATGCTAATGATTTCATCAATCAGGCAGAATGAACAGGAAAACAGTATGAACAATGTTGTGGCAAGATGACAGTTGAAGGGCAAGTGCAGTAATGTGCAAATTGTCAACTGCAGTCAGAAGGGATACTTGAAAACCCAAACCCAAGGACGGGGATTGGTTTGGAGGGACCACATGGGTGACCCATAGCAGTCATGACTACACAGCCTCACCTGGCACTCAATCAGAACACATCACCCAAGCAACATACACATGGATTGTACACACATGTATGGTCACTCACCGGACATTGCTTCAAGATCTGGTAGGTATCCCACGCCTTGGATCTGATCCTCTGTGATGAATGCTCCAGCGATAGACTCATGTTCAGTGAGTTGTTCCTCCTCTGGTGGAGACCCACCGCCAGTCACCAGAGTAGAGGCATGATTGGAAGCCAGCTTATTCTTTGCTCTACGTTTCAGGTCAGCCCACCGCTTAGAGCAATAATCAGCTGTGCGCTTCACAAATCCAAGGGAACTAATGTGGTCCGCAACGGTCTGCCAGTGGGCCCTACGTTGAGCAGTCGTAGTCTTGCACCCTGCAGTCACCACCATTTCGTGGCCATGGGCCGACATGTAGCCCACAAGTGCATCTAGTTCTGCATCATTGAAACTAGGCTTCCTTTATGTGCCAGAGTGGGTAGCCGTGTCTGGGGTCCCAGCCTGTACCGCAAGAGCACCCTTCTTCCTCTTGGATGGTGGTGCCGACCCTGAATGGCTTATGCCACTCTAGTTGGTAGGTGCAGAAGCGCAGATGGACTGGGCACTAGAAATAGCCAAAGGCACGATGACCAAAGGTCTCACTGCAGGCATTGGCTGCTGGGTGATGTTGGCAGGACCAACCTCGTGTGATGGACTTGGACAAGGACTGTCCCGGCTGGGAGACTCGGAACTGGGGTGGATTGAGCTGCAGCTGCTCCAGCGGGCTCCTCACCCTGGCTGCTTGGGGCAGCAGATGACATTACTGCCCCAGATCCATGTGGCCTGGTGACAGCAACTTTCCCCGCCACACGTGGCTTTGATTTGGTGACACGCATGTCAGCCTGGGAGTCATCCTGTGCCGGTTCAGTTGACAATATGGGCCGGGTTAACAATGCCTGAGCTGGGATGGTATCAGCTACATCTCCCCGACCCATTGTGGGGGCATAGGTGTCCCTGATGGGTTCTCCACACACTGGCCTCTTGGGCCACCCTGCACATCCTGGCCACGTTCCCTACCGTGCCCACCTCTTTGAGGTCGGCCACCTTTGCCTCCCTTACTGCTTGGTCGCATCCCAACCATGGCACTGATGTTGTTGTGCAAATGGGAGTTGCAGTAAACAATTGTCCTGGGCAATTGGGGTGAAAGAGCTAGGGTACTAGATGGAATACGTACCCTAGTGCTCTAGCAAGGCTGTCTGTGATCCCTGGGGGAAGATGACGGGTCACGCAATGCACAGGCACCCCGAAAACAAAATTTAACGTGCATGTGACCCCTGGTAGACCACGTGAGTGGAATAAAGAACTCGCACTACGCAGTGGCACCCAGGAACACAAAAATAAATGTACGCATGGTACACGTAGGCTACAATGACCTCTGAATGGGTATGCGACACATGGTGGCAAACACAGTTGAAAAATACGTACGTGACTCACCGTCTGCCTGGAAAAAGAACGTGAAAAAGACACGCGTGTGCACATTGGCAACACCCCCACCAAAAGAAGAATTGAATGCTGTCTGAGTATACAGGGAGTATGAACTGGAACCGTTGTGAAGTAATCGCATGTGAACCGACAAGAAGTACAAGAATCACCCGCTCGCTCTCCACAAAAAGCACATACAAGAAAATGGCATCCTATGCGTACCTTTTAACCCAGTCCACACTTGCAATGTCACTGACGTGCGTACGCGCTAAGGGCCTTTCCTCCAATTACACGCAGTGACACCCGGACGTGCAGTTTTTGCACGTGTACAATCAACATGCACCCATGTTGAGAGAAACGCCCTTGCAAGTCACGTTACAGATGCGCTTACGCGCTAAGGGCCTTTCCTCGAATTACACACAGACGTTCAGTTTTTTCACATACCAAATCACTCCGTATCAAGCTAGCCACGCAACAACACATGAAGACCACGCTCCTGCCCAGAAGGCCATTTTCCTGCCCCACAGAGCCCCAAGCACGCTCCCACCTGCCATCTGCTGCTGCCTGCCTGCCTGCTGCCCACGTGCCCTGCAGTTTGGTGCCTGCACGTCAGCCATCTGCAGGAGTACAGTTGCTGTGACCACCCCTGCTGGAACAGAAGACTCCCGACTGGTATTCCATCACTCCACAGCCCAGCCCCAGGACCCAGTTGCCCACCCACACCTGCCTCTGGGGTTGCCATGTCGGACACAACACCATCTGGCACCACTGGCAACCCCCAACAAGAGAGGCAGAGGGGTACCAGCTTTAGTGCCAATGAAGTTGGTATCCTGGTGGAGCAAGTCCTGGGGCAGTATGATGCCCTCTTTGGAAGTTTGCGCGCCGACAATAAGGACGGAAGAGGATCTGGATGGACATTGTGGCTGCCATCAACGTGGAGGGGATGGCAGTCCGTGAAATTCAACACGTCCGGAAGCGCTGGGAGGACTTCAGGTCCAGGACCCTCAACAAGGCCAGGCCGATGCTTAGGGGTGCCGGGTCTGCCTAACCAACAACCAGATGAGGGTCCTGGAACGTATAAGCCCAGCGCTCAACCTCCAGGTCCTTGAGAGGCAGACCCGTCCAGACTCGAGCGGTAAGTGTACATGCGTACTGATTGGATGCTGTGCATGTTGAGGTGTGGCAGGAGTGTGCAGGTTGCACATATGTCTTTGTAGGGCCATGTATGGAGGTGTATGTACAGGGACATGAGCCTGCTGCATGTGAGTCCTCTCATGTGTGAGACACATCGATGGTGTATGTTTTGGTAAGCATGCTGACCAAATGCATGTGTGGTTAAACACATTTTTAAATTTCTGTGTATGTACCGTGGCATGGTTGTGGTGTCACACATGGATGCTGGTTCCACCTGAATGTATCTGCACTATGTACATGTGCATTGTTGTGTATTTGACAAGTGTGCAACTGTGATACACCATGGATGCATGTAGCACTGACATGTAGGAGGCTGATTGCCAGATGTGACATGGATGGCGATGTTATCACTGTGACAGGTGGTGGAGATGTACAGATCCATGTATGTCTGGTGGCGTGTGTGCATGTGTTCTGCAATCCCCGTGTTGCATATGATGTCAGGTTCACCTTCGGCTGCTCATGGTGTTGTTTGTGTATGGATGGTGCTGCCTGGTGCAACATTCCTGTTGATTTGCTCACGTGTATGAGTTGAAATGACATGTGTGTTGGGGAGTGTGATGCCATGTCTGAAGTTTGACACTGCCACTCATGTGCAAATGTCATGTGTGTATCAGACCATTGTACAGTGCCCTGATGCCTGTGTTCTATCTCTCCCTGTCTGCAGTGTCAACTGATGAAGAGGGCGGAGATGGTGCTGTGGAGCAAAGCGGCAGGGATCGCACCGCCAGCGGCGATGCAAGGCCCGGCTCCCCTCCCATGTTGTCATCTCGTCGGGGAGTGAGGAGTCTGGTGCCGTGTCTTTGGCCGCAGCTGCCGAGGGTAAGTCCAAGAGGTGGAGGTCGGAGGTCGACTCCTCGGAAGCAGAAGGGGCAGCTGAGACCCCACAGTGTCCGATGGAGGAAGATGGCACAGAGTCATCCAGGTTGGTGGGGGGTTTGGTTGAGGAGGAGGCTGCGGAAGGAACACACACGGGGTCTTGAGGGGAGATTCCACTGATACTAGTGGTGTAGTCCAGGGGCAGGGACAGGAGGCAGCACAGGCTGCCGCAGAGGTGCCTGTGTGTAATCCTGTCCCAGATCCTGTGACTGCATCATCCCGCACCAGCAGGGATGCATTCGTCCAGATCCGTTTTCAGGGAGAGGATGAGTGCACAACAACTGGCCTTCCTCTCCCTGCAGACGTGGCAATCCGGGACCGGGTTGAGCCTGTCCTGGCTGGGATGGCGTCACGTCAACGAGGCATGCAAGATGACCTGCAGAGTTTTCATGAAGACACTGCACGTTATCTCGGATGCCTCTTTGACCGCGTCGACCTACTAGGACGGGTCACCAGTGCTGGATTCCTCTGTGTGCTGGACCTTGTACCGACCCCCCCATCAACTGATCCCCCTATGCGCCAGTCATCCTCCATGCCATCTTCTGGCCCAAGTATCACCTGGGTACCCTGTGGAGCTGCCTCTGACCCATCAGCCAGGCTGGTGGAGGACACATCCCTGCCAAAGTCAGGAGTTGGAGGTCCAGCAGGGGTGGGCACCCCAACAACTGCACCCCAGCAGGAGGAGGACGTGCAGGCTTTAAGAGCCAGGGCACAGGCACAGCAGCATCAAGCTCAAGGTGGGAGCGATGATGGCTCGGGGCCATCAACATCAGAGGGGCAGGCATCAGCCGGAGAGCCGGAGCACCCTGGATTCGGTGTGTCTTCTGTGTGTCAGTGATTGGGCCAGCAAATAGATGCGCAGCAGCGGTGGGCGGAAGAGGCACGGCTCACTATGGTCAGGGCAGAGAACAGGCTTTATCCCTGCGAAACCTCTGGGGCATAGAGCAGGCCCGCTTCCAGGACGTGGAACGGGAGTTCGATAATGCCCTGGCCCAGGAAATCAACAAGTGAGCCGTAGGACTTGCCCGCTGCCATTGTATATAGTTAATTAGTGTTAGGTTTCCTTTCTGTTTTTATTTAATTTGGGTTTAAATTATTTTGTACATAGTTGTTCATTAGGTAGGGTTTTTTGTAGGTTTCCTTTCAATGGTTGGGCTCATGGACCCTTGATTTGTACTTTGTATATAGTTCAACACTGGATTTCACTTCATTTAAGTTTTTTTTTTTCATGGATCAATGGATTTGTCTTATTTTTTCACTTTGGATTTGGTTTGACGTACAGACACTTTGGACCCATGTGCTTTTGGATTGATTTGGATTCTGCTTTCACACATTTTTTTAAAATATTTTGGACATACAGCTTTTTCTTTATTATTTCCAATATTGTATGATTTCATTTCATTCCCTTGCTTTTGTGTTTAATACATTTTTATTTCATACTTCAATGTGTGGTATTCTCTGTTTGGTTTCATGCATGTCACGATGTGTGCTTTCTCATTCACTTGCACCCATTGTGTGTGTGTGACGGATATGTATTGATGTGCATACTTGCCATTTGGGATGTATCATGTGATGGGGATTTCAATGTGGAGTTGATGTAATACTTGGTTGTGTGTTTGGACTGGGGTGGCATGGGGTGGGATTTGGGTGGCTATAAGGCCCATGATTGTGGATCGTGATGACGTGTTGGGGGGACATAAGTCAGGGCCTGCTGGCAGGTGCCTGTCACTGCTGGGTTGGTAGGGGTGCAGGGAGACATGAGTTGGGGCCTGCTGGCAGGTGTCTGTCACTGCTGGGTGGGTGGGGGTGCAGGGGGACATGAGTCGGGGCCTGCAGGCAGGTGCCTGTCACTGCTGGGTGGGTGAGTGGGTGGGGGGACATGGGTCGGGGCCTGCTGGCAGGTGCCTGTCACTGCTGGGTGGGTGGGGGTGCAGGGGGACATGAGTCAGGGCCTGCTGGCAGGTGCCTGTCTCTGCTGGGTGGGTGGGGTTGCAGGGGGACATGAGTCAGGGCCTGCGGGCAGGTGCCTGTCACTGCTGGGTGGGTGAGTGGGTGGGGGGACATGGGTCAGGTCCTGCTGGCAGGTGCATGGCAATGCTGGGTGGGTGGGGGTGCAGGGGGACATGAGTCGGGGCCTGGCAGGTGCCTGTCACTGCTGGGTGGGTGGGGGTGCAGGGGGACATGAGTCGGGGCCTGCTGGCAGGTGCCTGTCACTGCTGGGTGGGTGAGTGGGGGGGGACATGTGTCGGTGCTCACTAGTGCATGATGACATGTGGGCTGGCTGGGGTGCACGGACAGGGTGTATGGGCTGCCTGCGGGGCATGGCCAGGGGTGCAGGGTAGTCCCCTGTGGCATGGGTTACCTGCGGGGCATGGCCAGGGTGGATGGGCTGCCTGCGGGGCATGGCCAGGGGTGCAGGGTAGTCCCCTGTGTTGTGGGCTGTCTGCAGGGCCTGGGGAGGGGGAGAGGGCACACCTGGGAGGACCCACACTGCCAATTCACGTGTGGTACTCCCCGCGCCCCCAAGGAATACACGTACCCCGCTCGCCCAGCGAAATCACGTATGAAACTCCCTGCACACCCCTCAGAATACACGTACCCTGCTCGCCCAGCGAAATCGCGTGTGAAACTCCCTGCACACCCCTCAGACTACACATACCCCGCTCACCCAGAGAAATCGGGGGTGTGAAACTGCCCGGGCACCCCTCAGAATACACGTACCCCGCTAGGCCAAGGCCTATCGCATGTGATACTCCCCGCGCACACCCAAGGCCTATCGCGTGTAGAACTTCCCGCGCACCCCCAGAATACACGTACCCCGCTCACCCAAGGCCTATCGTGTGTAAAACTCCCTGCGCACCCCCAAAATACACATACCCCGCTCACCCAAGGCCTATCGCGTGTGATACTTCCCACGCACCCCCAAAATACACGTACCCCGCTCGCTCAAGGCCTATCACGTGTAGAACTTCTCGCGCATCCCCAGAATACACGTACCCCGCTCGCCCAAGGCCTATCACATGTGATACTTCCTGCACCCCCCCAAAATACACGTACCCCGCTCGCCCAAGTCCTATCGCGTGTAGAACTTCTCGCTCACCCCCAGAATATATATACGCCGCTCGCCCAAGGCCTATCACATGTAAAACTTCCCGCGCACTCCAAGATACACGTACCCTGCTTGCACAAGCCCTATCGCGTGTAAAACTTCCTGCACACCCCTGAAATACACGTATAACGCTCGTCCAAAGCCTATCGCGTGTAAAACTTCCCGCGCACCCCCAGAATACACGCACCCCGCTCGCCCAAGGCCTATCGCGTGTAAAACTTCCAGCGCATCCCCAAAATACATATACCCCATTCGCACAAGGCCTATCGCATGTATAACTTCCCGTGCACTCCTGAAATACACGTACCCTGCTCGCCCAAGGCCTATCACGTGTTATATTTCCCGCGCACCACCAAAATACACGTACCCCGCTCGCCCAAGGACTATCGCGTGTAAAACTTCCTGCGTACCCCCGAAATACACTGTACCGGCCCTGTGAACTAGTGCAGGGTTAGCGCGGCCCTTTGCCCTGCATTGGGGATTTCACTGCCTTATCCTTGCGCAAGGGGCATTCTTGGGGGCGTAACTGGCGCTGCGGGATGTTCTCTGCACCAGTGCTCAAAATTGCTTTGATAATCCATGAATACGCGGTGCGCCAGAATGCTGTTTAGCGCACAGGGCTGGTGCACACTGGCGCACGCTCCCTCTCTGCGCTGCTCTCGTGCGCTGCCTCTGCGCTGAAATTTATGAATTACCCCGATAGTACCTACGAGAAAAGGAAATCCCGGGCAACACCAGGCATATCAGCTATTTGATTATACATTGCAAACAATGCAATCATTCAAAGGGACAGCCAACATGTGTTTCAACCCTCCCAGGTTTTTTTCAAAGCTGCAAGTAATCCAATGAAAAATAGAAAACATGGAAAAAGTCACATGGCATGCATTAACATCACATATTAAAAACATGAATTCAGCAAAGCTGCAAGTAATCCAATGTAAAATAGAAAACATGGAAAAAGTCACATGGCATGCATTAACATCACATATTAAAAACATGAATTCAGCAACAGAACAGAGTAGGACATATAGACAGACGGAAAGAACCAATAAAAGGAGAGAACAAACATTAGGTTATTCATGTAATGTACGCATAATACATTTGAATGAATACATTTTTACGGTAAACTGCCAAGTCATTTACACCACACATGTTCTACAAAGCATAAACACACACTCAGCATTTCAAAACATGCCCGTAATAACGTATTCCATTACAACTCATAAAGCATTAGAGGGGTGAAAAATAAACCCATTAAACTTAACACCAAATGAATTTGATGACGACATAAAAAATGATGCTGCATTGCGATCCCAAACCGTACCATGCTTAGGTCATGTGAAGCAATCTTACAACACTTTAGATTCAGTGAAAGATATGAGAACACTTTGTCATAGTTACCTACTATGATTTAGATCGTCTTATATTTGGATGATGCCTCTGTCGCCTGCCCTCCCTTAATAATTTCAGCATAACCATATAGCACCAATGCCTATGGCAAGAGATCTGTGTTTTGTCTTTGGTTGCACTGCTGCTGTAAATGGCTTGGGCGGCTCTTGCAAGCAAGAACCTGGCCACGTGACTGTATACCCGAGACATCGAAGGAGAGAGAGAGAGAGATAGAGAGAGTGAAAGAGAGAGGAAGACAGACAGACACAGAGTGAGAGAGAGAGGAAGACAGACAGTGAGACAGAGAGAGAGAGAGAGAGAGAGAGAGAGAGAGAGAGGAAGAGCGAGAAAGAGAGAGAGAGAGAGAGAGAGAGAGAGAGAGCGAGACCACTGTTTTCCTTGTTAATTTTTTGAGCTGCAATTCCCATTATTTTTCCACATTGGTTAGGATATTTCAATAGTATGCTGTGATCCGACACTTTCACACCAGTCGACAGACTGGTGGTAACACTGTACCATTTGTATTAGAACTGAGAGAAATGCCACACTTCCTCTAAGGTATTCAAGTAAAATCAATGTCACCCAGCCACCCTTTTAAGCAGCACTTCGCTGACTGGTTTACATCTTTTAATTTGTTTTCTTTGTGCATTTCATACTTGAGAGTATTATCTCTCATTTCTTGTGTATAAATTTCTTCTCTCATCGGCCTTCTTAGCTATGTCAGATACCACTTTGGGCCTCATCACGAGTTGGGCGGTAACGCCGGTGCTATTAAACGGGTTTGGCAGAACGGGTATTGCCCATTCCCCACTGAGCCCATTCAGGAATTCCCCATTCCCCATTGGGCTCAATGGGGAATTTTCGCACTCTTACCGCCGGCGGATTTCCCGCTGGCGGTATGGGCGCAAAATTTCGTCGGATTTCCCCCAGCTCAGAGCTGGGGGGAAGTCTGCCAAACCCGTGATTTGGCGGACCCTTAAATGCGGCAGTAATAGTGCTACCACCGCATTTAATGGTTACTGCCAAACTCGTGATGAGGCCATTTGTATTTGTCTTCTGGCATCTCAGCACTTCACATGATGTGTTTCCTGCCACAGTGTGCACCATGAGTCTACGCACCAACACCACCTCTTCACACCTCCTTCCAATGGTTCTTCCAGACCCTTGACAAATGGATGGCTTGCTTGATGGCCCAGCTATACCACGCTACTATATCGTCCATTTCCAAGTGATCTATGGAACTTGCCTTGGTAAAATACCATAACTCTCGAAATACTCTTCCATTTCAATTGGGCCCCAATTCATTTACTTAGGTTCTTTATTTTTTTTGTTTTACTTGTATTTAATCACTTTGATTTTTACAAGGTCCGAAAGTAAAGCAAAATGAACTCCGAAAGATGGAGAAGGATAACACGAAGATTCTTTTCAGTGTACTGTTTTTAGATGACTTCTAACTTCTCCATCGCGTGTTTCAAAATCTTGGCTGCAGTTATGGTCCATGTAGTCTTATCTCCTGACATCAAACGGACCCACCTTAATTTTTCTTTGCCCATTATTTGGTCCCCGAGCAGCGGCGTCAAGTAGACTTCTCACACATGACTGGATTCCGAGCACGACATCAGCAAATGTCTTATGGATTCCAATTGGGCTTGATAGTTGCACAATCTGCAGTTGTTGGTGGTTGACAATGATCTTATTGCCAAAACTTCGTTTGTGTGTAGTAAATTGAGGCTAGCTCGCATGAAAGTGCTTGTAAGTGATTTATCTGGAAACTTAGTACATTACGCTTGGGGTTCCTTCATTTTTTTTTTTGAGTCCTTTGAATATGTTTCAACAATTTATTTGCTGCTACGGATTAGTTAGTCCGTATCCAGTACCATTCTACCATTTTTTTTTACTCTTTGAGGGTTGGAGATTAAATCCTCCTGGCTGCATGCAATTTGTTCTAGTTGTTGCTTCTTTGGTTCTAATTCCTTGTGCCAAATTTGCCCCAGCCCATTAAGGTAAATGGGTGATTACAACAAAGCAATAGTATAGTTATTCTGCAGAACCAAATATGTCAAATCCAACTTGTTCCCACAGTTAGTCTCCTTCTCTCTTCGCGGTCATGAAAGATGTATTCATATTTAATAACAAATGTTTTCAGGCTTAAATCAGCCATACCATTTTCATAAAATGTGGTTGACACACCGATATACTTCTCATCAAACACATTCATTACCTCATATCAAAACAAATTATAAGCTCATTTCACCTTAGCAATTATTACATTTCCTCTTGTTTCTCCAAAGGTTAGAAAATCATATGTAGTTACATCAGCATTGAGTTAATAATCATTTCTAAATGTCATTCAAAAAGTTGTACTATTGAGTCCATGCTACATTTGCTTCACCTTTATACAAAGATTTCATCTTTTTCTCTAGTGAGTTAGAACTCATTTCTCTAATTGTTTTCCCTAACCACCTTCCTTAAATATATTTAAGGAGGAGGCAAACGTAAAAAAGATGGCTTGTGTTCAACTCTCAAGTTACAGATTCAGCAAAGACAGCCTTTCCTCTCTAAACCCTTCCTTGCGTCCTGGGTTTCTAGCAGAGGGAGACGCATCAATCAACATTTCAAATAGAACATTCTACGTTTTTGACAATCTATTTCAAAACTATAGTGTTGGGGTATTCCACTGGCATAATGTAATAAAGATTTCTATGGCTTCTTACACAGCACAATTCTAAATTAAACATCTCCACTAGCCCATACAAAGGTTTTTTTTTATCAATTTTCATATGGTTTACCACAATTTCGAATTCCCCATTGTTCCCCGGGTATAGCTTCAATGTTACATCATTAAACATGTTCCCCAGCAGTTTTTCTCTCGTCTATATGTTACCGTCCAACTATTTATATAATCGATGTGTTGATGTTCCCACACCAGCATACTTCAAGGCTAACCAAAATGTATCTACTCTGACTCCAATTTTCAAAGTTACCATGATTGCCCTCAACTCCAATCTAACACTTTTGAAACTTGGCAATGTTCTCAAGTTGATTTTCCTATTTTTTGTTCTCAAAGGGGGAATTTCTGACCATTGAATTCATTGGGCCCCTGACCTCATTGTATATTTTCCTTGAAAATGTTACTTTCCTCACATATTTTCAGTGCATTGTACACAAGTAAGATGGAGATCACTAACAATACTTGGAATAACCCCAAAGGACTCAAGATAATAGAATGTATTCACTGATAACAGTATATATTTTACATTTATAGCATGCACATTTTTTCCCAACATTGTTCCAAAACATTCCAAGCTCGAGGCCCTCTTTAATGCCCTCTTTAATGTCGTGTTATAACTGGGTTTGTGGCACTTTCAAGCATTCATTAATTACGTGGACATCCTTATCAGATTGCAGTGCATTTCCCATTCTTGCATTATTGACATCCAATCCGCTGCCATAGAACAATCATAACTGCAAAATTAAAGTTTCTCCCTCACCCACTGGCTTGAAAGAATGTCTCATATCCAGTGTTGCATGGCATGGTGCCACATTGCAAGTACTTAAGCAGCACATTCATCCACTTCGCCTTCCCGACATTCTTTCTCTACAAGATACCTACGAAAATCCCTCATTCCCCCCCCCCCCTTCCATACTGTGATCTGTAGGATTATTTAGCGTGTTTTTGGAGTGAGCGCCACTGCATGGGATCAATGTATAGCGTGTTTTTGGAGTGCAGCGCAACTACATGGGATCAATATATAGCGTGTTTTTGGAGTGCAGCACCACTGCATGGGATCAATGTATTGCTATAATGCGGTACAGCAAGCCATGTGTTGCCGGTGTAACATATGGATATGTAAATGAATACAGGCTACTCAGTCAAAAACACATCATTTTTTTTCACATTTAAAAACGCACCATTTTATTTCTCACCTGATATGCCTCTGTTGCAGGAGACACATTAGAGGATTAATGAACTAATATAATTAACAGTACTAACATGATTATATCTTATTAATATCATAATGTGTTCTCCAAGTGCATGGAGTGTTAAACGGATGTTCAGAATATTTTTTTTTTCCTTTCTCTTTCTCTGTGCTTTTCATGGTCCTTGCTAAGAAAACAAAACTTGAATAAGCAGGAAATTAGTGGATACAGTTTCTTACTGAAAAGTGAGCTATTGTTTGAAGAAGGAGGGTATGACATGATAGATTTTTATTGGATGCACGTCACATTAGGGGCTGTAACAGAGGTCTCTTGGTGCATCTCGGGGAGGAAGAAAGGCAGTGGACATTTTGCACAGCTTCGGCGAGGACTTGGCGGGAGTCGCTGTGGGGCTGCCTGATAGAGGGGCGTTGTTCCAGTGTACTGCTGACCTTCACAGGCTGGAGATTCCAGTCAATTGGCACCGGCTTGAGGATCAAAGAGTGCAGATTGGAACTGCATGTCCTCGCTGGGTGCTCTAAAAGGAAGCCCCGAGCCATTTAAAGAAAGCAACCTGTCCAGAGAGTTCGCATGCTGAACTGCTACAATTTTGCTGGTAATTATCTTACACAAAGCGAGAATGCGGTGTGTGAATGAAATCTATTTCAGTCAGGCAGCGTAGCGATAGCTGCATTCTAATGTTGCCATTCATAAATTCAAGTCAACTGATGCACTGTTCTTTTTTATTGTTGCAAAGAATCTAATGAAATGCCATGTATTTTGCAATTGCTTCTCTTATGTTTATTCTAGAAAAGACTGCCTCGCAAAACTGGTAATGTATGATTTTTTAAATGAAACTGATGTAAATCACAATCCGTGTAAAGGCTTTTATTTGCTTCTGTTTTTCTCTGGTGCAGTTAGCCCATATCACCTGATAAAAGGGGAGGTTATTAGGTAATATATGCCAAGCATCCCATGTGGAAAAAGTTATGTTATGAGTAGTTATAAATAGCTGTGTGCGTGGTTCAACTCAGTGTATATGTGTGTGTGACTTCTGAGTGGAACACAATCTGATTGTCTGCTGGACGTACATGAGTCAGCAGAGAGAGAGGCCTCTGGAAATAGTTTCACTAATGTAAATAAATTAGTGATTATACCATATGTTATTGTGAATACTTTATGGAAGCATAGCTCACTGGTGTAGATAAATCAGTGATAACAGCCATACGTGGCACTTCATATGAAAATGTGGTGTTCTTGAATAATGTAGAAGCCTGAGGCCTCTAGAGATCACAAGAACAGTCTAAACAAAAGAAAGGGGTTTTGTATGTTGGGGCCACAAATAAAACAAAGAAATTATGCTCATCACTATACCACAACAAAATGCATACCAACTAAATGCATCTGTGTTCTGAAATAATGCATAGCCACGATACAACTATAATACCAAACCCAATCTGAATGCAAGGAGTGATTATTGCTAAATTACTTTTATTTTTGGTGGTAAGAAAATACCGCTACGCCCCAAATCTACACAAAATACCTTACATATTTATGGTGCGTTGCAGGCCGGGAAAGTGATCATAGAGCACCTACTGGGCATGGCAAGTGTGTCTCACACCGCCATCTGTACATTAAAGGGAACCCATTTCATAATAGCAGTGTGTCACTAAAAACAAATTTCAGAATGTCTCAAAGGGAAACCACATTCTCAGACCTAGTGCAATATTTAGAGGCAAAGTTATTCACACATGGGACGTGGTCATCAAACAATACCTCAGAAGTGCATGACCACATTCAGGGTGAGGTGCAGAAAGAAAAACTAGACAATATTTTTGCAGAAGACAGCATAATTCAGGTCTGCTTTCTAAGGTTATTAAATGCAGCCGATAAAAATGCAGAGAAAGACTGTTTGATACGGCTATGCGCCAAAATCTGGTTTATTTTAAATAAGTCCCTGCATATGCAAGAAAATGACTCCCAGCTAATTAATAGGTTAAAGACTGAATTAGATGGGGCAAGTAAAATGGAGGAAATGTTAAGAGCAGAATTGGATGTATGTCAAAAAAGACATGCAGTTAAAATGCAGAGATTTTGTTGTACAATTGTCCAAAAGCAAGAAACAATTTGAGGACAGTGAACAAGAATTGGTACACTTAAAAGCATTGGTGGACCACATTAGACAAAATAAAGATGAGGTTGTGTCAGAGATGCAGATTTTACAAAAAGAACATTATGAGAAAGAAAGTGACCTCCAAAATGCGGAACAAGAAATGGTTAAAATGCTTCAAGAAAGAGAGAAGAGGAATAAAGAATTGAATGAGTGCCAAATGCAAATGTGCGACATGCAGGAGGTAATTAATAAAATGAGTGATGAAAACAACTATTTGCAAAACGAAGCAAACAGGCTCCTTAAAAAGTGTAAGGACTTAGAACAGCAAATGTGCATTCCCATGTCCCAGGAGAGGCGGCAGGGTACGACATTCAATGGAGTTGAGGTGGATTCTATTTATACCCAAAGGGCTAGTGCCCCAGTGACTGGGCAGGTGAAGTTGGTTGCAGCGCCCTTGGGGGATTTGATACTCCCATTGGGGGCCTCCACCAATCCCATACACCTGGAACCAGGGTTGAGTCACCAAGTAGTGCAATTCCATGCATTGCAACAAGTAGCCCCATAATGATAATGAAATCCATTAAAGCCCTGATCAAACCATTTAGAAAAGGAGGGGAATGCTGCATTGAGGATCACTTCATGACATTTTTAAAGCACTCCAGATACCTAAGGAACAGTACAGGCAATATTTTCATTTAACTTTAGATGCCCCGACGGGCAGTATTATAAGAGGATTGAATGAACAGCAGAATATGACATGGGCAGAGTTCGAAAAAGAGATTAGGCGTAATTTTTCTCCTTTCCAGTCATTGCAGGAGGCAAAGAAAGTCGCTTACACAATCACTGATGGTCCTAATACATCCCCTCGCCAGTTTTTACAAGACTTAAAAAGAGCATTTTCTCGCTTTGATGTATCTTTTGACCCCAATTCCAATGAGTTTAAAACTGCCTACTTCTATGGGCTGCAGAAAGACATCATATCCCAATTGGTCCGTGAATTTGACCGTGACAATTCCCTGGAATGGATTGTACACCAAAGCACAAAACTATATGAGGTACTCTATTGTCAGGGTAGAGAAAGTGATACAATGAGAAATACTAGACCTAAATCTAAAGAACCCTCAGCAACAGTGATGGAAATCAGGTCAGCCAAAATGTCCCTTGAGTCTGCTCAAAGTATAAGTAAAAATAATTTGGCACCTGAACAGAGGGGTAATCAACAAAGGTCATCACACACTGCACCAATGTTCCAATCACATGATCCTAGTAATAGGGAGAGCTACATCAGCCCCAGGTACTTAGGAGATAGGCCCCGGGCAGGCTATCGACCTGATATGTCAGGTATGAACAATAACCAGAGACAAAATCAGGATCAAAGAAATGATCGTCCCTATCAGACATTGGGGACACAAAGCAGATTTGATCCCAATACCATGATATATGGTAATCAGGATAGACCCCGATATGTGGATCGATTTGCTGATAATGGGAATCAACATAGAGGCCAGTACCCATCACATGAGAGACAGGACATGAGACAGAATATGAACTACACGTCACGTCAGTACAATGATTCCCCACCAGGGGACTACAACCGAAGGATGGGTGCACCCCGCTCCCCTCCGCAAATGAATCAAGAGTTCAGGAACCATCCCAATATAAATCATTCTCCTGAGAGGTATCAGAATAGATCCAATCAGGGGGAAAACAGCCAATATCGATCTAGGCCTCAGAGAGAGGATTCTAGAGAGATGGAAAGATTCCAGTGCCTCGAGGCCCAAGTGAAAATGTTGGCTGAGCAAATAGGAAAGCTCTGTACAACACAAAAAACAGTCATCAAAGGAGGGGGCAGAAGGCCATAGCAATGATCGGGGGGCTTCTGAAAAGTGACTAAGTACTTATGATACCTGCAGCGCCAAAAAGACAGTTTGCGCTGATGTAATTTTGCATAATGACTCTGAGATGCCTAATGATTTAAAAGTGAAAATACCAGTACATGAACATGTAACAGAAAATGCAAATAGACAATGACAAATTGCCAAGTGATGTTGTTACACATGTTCAGTTGGAGGGTTGTAGTGTGACCTCTGATGATACCTGGATGGATGGGCGAACGGTGGCCACACTCCAAAAAACCTCTGAACATGGGGAAATGAATAAAGTCTCTCACACAGGAATGAGCAAAAAGGAGGGAAAAATGTCTTTCCATTTACCGATGTGCTTAGCCAAAAGTGAAAAAGGCCTGAGAAAGGTGAGCCCTGAAATCAGTAAGAATTTGCATTTCCTATGTGTGTTAGAGGAAGTTGAAGACAGGTATTATGCTCCCATCATTGTGGAAGAAAAATGCCATACATTTGCAATAATTGACACTGGTGCACAGGCCACAATTATGTCCAAAGAATTAGTAAAGAGTATCAATGAAGGGAGATCCCCGCAGAATCAGATCACAGTAAAGGAGAATCAAGGTCCAGTGCATAAGTTTAACGGGGAGGAGGTGCCTATTATAGGCGCCACCGAGGTTGACATAAAGATAGGTAAACACAGAATGAAACAGGAGGTATTGGTCACATCCATTTGTGAAATTCCATTTCTGATGGGAACAGATTGCCTGAAAAGATTATCTCCGCTCATAGGTGGGGTGAATGCAGTACTGTGGTCCTTAACCAAAAAACCATTGAGACCTAAGAAACTAAAATCACAAAACAGCAATATAAATGAATGTCACACCGTTGCAAAAACAAATGATGCAGTGGAGGTGTATCTCCAGAATAGTTGCATACCTAGCGTCACTGTTATATTAATGTGTCAAGACAAGATGCAGAGTGAAAATAAAAAATTACCTGTACAAATATACTTAGAACCAAGGAAAGAATGGCAAACTGACATAGATGAGCACACCTTACGTTTTTATTTAAAAGAGAAGACATGCAAACAGAATACTGCTCCTAGAGCAGGTTCAGAAAAACACATTACCACTCTTGCTGAAATACACATGGAAGATGAACAACCATGGGTTCATGTTGGGATAAATGACTATTCCAAAACAATAAAAGCCACGTTAGCGCTTGAACAGGAAAGGAGCTTCATTAATGAGAAATTGTTGCAAAAAATAATGGAAAGGGAGGAGATCCCGAAATTTAGGATTAAAAACCAGTATGTCTCTGGTTTGGATGGTCCAGACTTTGAAAACCGAATTGCAGGTAGATGCATGCTGAAAATTAGCATTGGACAAAAAACAATTTACCATAATGTTTGGATAGTGTGTGGAACACAAAATTACTTTTACATGGGCAATGACATCATGCAGAGAATGTGTATGGTGCTAGATTTCCTAAATCAAAAGATATGGTCACGCATAGGTGTCCGGCACCTGAATTTGAAGACAAAAGAAGGGCTTATAATGGTGCACAGCTGGTCCCTTATGCAATTGAATTACAAATGAGGAAAGATACTATTATCCCTGCATTCTCAAAGCAGTTTGCAATAACACTGAAATGCAAAAATGGACAGCAGATGAAAGATTCTGATGCATTTGTGTGTCTGAATGAATCCATAAAACAGCAAGGCCTGGATTATGAATACATTCCATTGGTAGATGTGGGTGAAGGGTCTGTAAAAATTATGGTGAATAATAAAGGTTGTCAGAATATTCATTTAGAGGAAAACTCCCCAGTAGGAATGGCCATACAAAAATCACATTACACAGCAGATCTAAATAACATGGTGATTGGAAATAACCCTGAAATGTATGTAGAGGCCAAGGGTGAGTTGCCAGAATACCTGGACTCGCAGCCCAAAGGAATGTTTAAAATTAATTCTGTGTACCCTTATGATTCAAGCGAGACAGTGTACTGTCATCAAGAGGATTACATAACATTTAACTTAAATGAAAATGAAACAGAAAATCAGCCCACTGAAGTGAAAGCTGATATGCTAAAACATTTAAAAGTGGCAGCTTTACAGAGAGACACAGCCACACAATTAGAGGAAAGCGCTGAGATTCCCATGCCAGAACATTTTCCAGAATTCTCCAAAATGGTAGAGGAGCAGATTTTATTAGCGGATGCATGTGACAATGAGGATAGAAATGAATTGAGGAAGATATTTATGGAGTTTAAAGATGCATTTGCAAAAGATGCTTATGATTGTGGGCTAACTAATTTACATGTGGCCACACTTCCGGAAGGGTGTAGCAGAATCCCAGTATTTGTACGCCAGTATAGACTACCGCTGGCATGTTTAGAATCATTGGCAGAGATTATTAAAAATTTGGAGTCGCGGGGAATCATCAGGCCCATTCATAGCACATCCAATACACCTATTTTAGATGTGTGAAAACCAAACGGTCAATGGCGACTGTGTGCAGATTTGAGAGAGTTAAATAAAAGAGTGCCAGTATCCAGATGGCCACTGCCATTCATTGATCAAGGATTAGCTAAGGTACATGGTTCAAAAGTGTTCACCACATTAGATCTCACCTCTGGATATTGGTGTGTGCCATTGGCAGAGGAGATAGAGAATTTATTTTCCTTTTCATTTGATAAGACTCAATACGCATGGGTTAGAACTCCATTCGGGTACGTCAATAGTGGGAGTGAATTTGGCATATTTTTGAGGAAGGCTATGCCTGATGCAGCAGAAAGAGGAACCATAATTTATGTGGATGATGTCCTGATAAAAAATGATAGCTTGAAAAGCCATTTTGATGAAATAAGACATGTTCTTGGCCAATTGCAGAAAGCAGGCGCCAAAGTATCTTTACAAAAAGCACAATGGGGCAAGAAAAAGGTGAATTTTCTAGGCCATGAAGTGACTGAACATGGACTAAATCCACAAAAGAAGAAAATAGAGGCCATACAGAAACTAAAAGATCCTAAAAATGGGAAAGGGGTGAAAAGTTTATTAGGAATGACAGGCTATAACAGAAAGTTCACTGTAAATTATGCTGAAATCACTCAACCATTGACTAAACTGCTTAAACTGAATACACCCTGGAAATGGGAAAAAGAGCAGTCTGAGGCAGTGGCTAAATTAAAGGAATGTCTTGTAAAGGCAATATTGTTTAGCATATCCTATAAAGGACAGAGATTTCTTTATAGAAATAGGTTTCTCTGAACATTGTATGTCAGCAGTGTTATCACAAAAACATGATTTGAATCACAAAACCATTGCCTATGCAAGTAAGGCGTTTTCCCAAGTTGAAATGAAATTCAATGAATGTTAAAAGGCCCTATTAACCACTGTGTGGGCGCTACAACATTTCCGCCCCATTGTTCAGGGAGAAAAGGTGATTATTGAGACAAATCATCAACCTTTGCAGTTTTTAGAGAGTAAAAGAATTAGGTCAGGTAATCTAGCACAATCCAGAATCACTTCATGGACACTGGTATTACAAGGCTTTCCTGTAGAAGTGAGATATAGCCAAAATAAAAAAAGCCCAATTGCTCAAGGTTTATCAGATTTACATGACTGTGCAGCTGAACCAGTATCACATGAAATAGAAGTGGAACCTAATTTGCAGGAATTTGAACAATCACGACACAAAGCTTTTGATGAAAAAACATGCAAGGACTTGCCAACTGTATATGTTGATGGTTGTGCCTTTCACATTGAAAATGACAGTGATAAACAATTAGTGTCAGGAATAGGAAATGTCTGGTTGAAGTGTGAAGGTATCCCGAGTATAGGGATGAGAATTGGTGCTAGGAGCAGTCAGGTAGCGGAATTGGCAGACATTTAAAAAGCAATTGCTACTGCAGTTGATAATAAATTCAGTGAAATTGTCCTGGTGACTGATTCTGATTACGCACGAAATAGCTTTGTGGAATATTTACCTGGCTGGATAGCGAGAGGCATGATTACATACAACAAAAAGCCACTTAAACATGGAAAAATGATACAAGCCATAGACAAATTGGTGTCAGAAAATGATTTAACAATATACTGGAGGAAAATTCATGGGCATTTAAAAACTCCAGGAGAGGATAAGGAAGGAACATTTACTGGGTGAAATACAAATTGATGGAGTAACACGTTCTAAAGCACCAAAGGAGACAGATCAACCAGTGATACAGTGGAGTTATGATACACCAGACCAAGATCTGACTGAGGCACAAAAGAATGATCGAATTTTGGGAATCTATTATAATCATTTGATAGATCCTGAACAAAACCCTTTAACAGAAAATGATTGTAGAGGAAAAGAAGAGTTGAGGGTGCTATTAAAGAATAAAAAACGAATAAGACTACAAGATGGACTAATGATTAGAGAGTCCATAACAAGACAGATACAGTGGGTGGTACCCCTTTCATTCAGAGGGTTAATGCTACATCATGCACATGATGCAATAACTGCAGGCCACAGAGGCTCACAGAAAACAATGGAAATAATAAAAGATTATGCTTATTGGCCACATATGTCCCAAGATGTAGAATTATATACTAGAGGATGTCTAGTATGCGCCCAATTTAAACCTGCTTCACCAATGCATAGAGCTCCATTAATGAAAAGAGGCCTAACTCTTCCATGGTCAGATTTGCAAATAGACTATGTAGGGCCTGTAAAGAGGTCGAGCAGGGGGAACCGTTATATTTTAAGTGTCGTGTGTTTGATGTCGAAGTGGATTGAGTGTATTCCTGCACCAGATTGTAGTGCGCAAACAGCAGCCACATTGCTGGTGAACCATGTGTTTTCAAGGTTTGGGTTGCCACAAAGAATAGAATCAGACAGAGGAAGTCATTTTACACATGCTCTAATGAGTAAGGTATGGCAAATACTGGGTGTGAAGAGAAAGCTACATATCGCATATCAGGTTGCTTCTTCAGGTGGAATTGAACGCAGCAATAGGTCTGTTGTGGACATTTTAAAGAAATGTGTGGCAGAAGCAGGTTCCAGCTGGGATTTACGCTTACCTTTGGTTCTGATGGCAATCAGATCAACTCCTGCCAAAGCAACAGGTATTAGCCCTCATGAAGTTTTAACAGGTAGGAAAATGGTGTTACCACAACACCTGCTGTACAGGACACATGAGCAAACACTTGTGAGCGCATCCACAGTTCATGAATACATTGATGAACTGAGGAAGCATTTACAACATGCATTTGCTTTTGTACAGAAAATTTTAGAAAGAGCTGCTGACAGTGCAAAGTCATATTATGATAAAAAGACGTCAGTAAAGGAATATTGTGTGGGCAATCAGGTGTATAAATTTATTTTGGAAAAGGTGAACAGAAAAATTCCAAATTTCTAGCAGCCTGGCAGGGGCCATTTTTCGAATTATAGATAAGGTCTCTCCTGTGGTCTATAGAATTTTGAAGACTGAAGGTGAAACAGCAACAGAACAGTTTGTTCATGTGAATCAAACTAAACCATGTCACCTTAGACATGAGATTAAACAACTTGAGCATGTAGAAACAGATAAAGTCCCTTGGACATAAAAAAGTAGAGTAAATGGGTCTGGTCAGAAGGTAGTGGCAGAGAAGTTAAATAAAGATGGTTGATTATAATAATGGCACATAAACACTGTAATATATGTTAATATATATATTTAAAAAAATGGAAGCTGAAATTTATGGAGTTGGAGTGCAAAATGAAAATGTTTAAAAACCTTGAATGCTGTTTTATGTATGTTTGTTTTTTCTTTAACCTGTGCTTAATTTCAGAAGGCGAGAGAAAAGGGGCAAAATGTTTTACAAAGAACGTTTTATTTTTGGCAAAAGGGTGAAGTTAGTATTGTGCTATATACTTAATTTGTTTCTTTTCTATTTGATTTAGAATATTAACATATTTGTAATTGGAGGACACGGGACCAGAGGACACGGGAGACGATGGAGTCTTGGAGTCCCCTGGAAGAAGATCAAATGATGCCTGCCTCCGGGTGGAGGTGAAGATAAAATGACCGGAATGCCAAAGAAAAGATGACTTCTATGGAAAAAGGATCTAAGAGTGCCAAGATGGAAGAGCACCCGAATGAACCAAATGATGTGACATCGCCGGTCGTGACATATCAGAGGCAGACAATTGTCCCGGAGTATGGAGTTCCACGTATTTATTATTTTAATTAATTATTTTAATCTGTTATTTTAATTATTTATTTTAACTATTTGTTTTATTTTATTGTTTTGTGATTAACTTCAAGTATAAAATTAAAACACTGGACTATGGACACTTCCATTGGGAAGAAAAATGTAAAATATGTTATAAGAACTGATGGACTCAAAGATGAATTTTGATATTATGATGATTGAACAGTGACTTTTCAGTTTCATTTCTTCACATATTGTGGAAATCGATATAATATTGTGACCCCAATCGCATTGTTTAAATGTATGTTGGCCTACGCCAAGCTGTCTAAAGAACACTATGTACATAGGTTCCGCGGCAAGGTCTTGACCTTAATGTATTGTGTAAGCCGCCATCTTGGATCTAGCCGCCATTTTAGGTATTCTTGCAGTGTGGAAGTCACCCCGAATCACAAAATGGAGGCCGAATGACATTGCGAGTAAGACTTCGGCCATGGTGACCTCCGCACACGTGAATGAATAATATGTCCGCAGGCTACTTGTTAGGGTCATGAACTAAGACCCTGTCCTCTGTTTAACCTAGGTGTAAATATGTAACTGTATCAGCGGAACCGATCTAATATATGGAGATTGCATGTTCGACCTGGCTACGAACCCTAGCCATGGTTCCAGAAATGGTTAACTTGTGAGAGGGCTGGCCAATACAGTACTAAATGTATAAAAACCCAAGCATCCCGATGATCGGTCTCTCCCACTTTCAGTGCGAACCTAACGTTGAAGGTTCGTGTGTTAGTCAGAGGGCCGAATAGCTATTCGCATGTCAATTGACTTTGATAACTTGGTAACTTTGTAACTTTGAAATAAAGCGCTTTATATGGTCCTTTGTAACCTGTGTTGGTGTGTTTCCATTTGGGCTTCCCGGCCTCATGTCAATTTCTCTGTTTCCACAGTTGGCGCCCGAATAGGGACCCTCAAGATTGATGCCGGATCATTGAAGGTTGACGCAGACTATCGAATCGGGATCGGACGGTGTGATTCTGCGGGCCCGACCGATCGAGACGCGATACCTCGGCAGAGCTGCACGATCCGATCCTTGGGCGATAGTCGTGCGGTCTGACACGGCATCTTGACGAGGGTCCAAATCCGAGGCGGGCAGATTTGCCGAAACCACTTAACGCAGGTAAAATTTGTTAGTTGAAGTCCTTTGAAAACCGTACGGTCCTCCTTAGGTTTGGTCAGGTGTAGTCGTGACCCGGCTCTTAATTTAACCCTGACAATTTGAATTTGGCGTATTGTATCTGCAGACACAATTATTGGACCAGGTAACACCAATTCTTTGAGAAATGCCTGGGAAATTGTCTAGCTGTTTTAGGGCTCTATTCCGCAGCGATCGACAATCTTTGGAATTTAGCCGTCCGGCACCACAGGAGGGGTCGCCGGCGTGTACTATGTACTGTAAGTATGGCATTGGTAGTATTGTATTTAATGACATTTGGCACAGACAGACCAGAAATGCCTCCGAATTTCAGTGGCCAATCAATGGTAGTTTTGAGATCCCCCGTATTGAATACTTAGAGTCGATCATGCTTAAAAAGAAGGCTAGGCCAGCAGCCTTTGATGTGTTACAAAATTGGAAAAAGGAAGCATTACAGCAGCTTAAAAGTAGGGATAAACATGCACGACGTCATAAAACGAATGCCGAAAAGGCATTGTTATATGACAAGGAAAAACGATTAGATGAAACCCAGAAAATGGACAGAGCTTTTTCGCTCGGAGTCCAGAAAATTTACCCTTCTAAAGATTTCCATGTTTCCGAGGAGTTTATTGAGAAAATATTAAACGAACGGAGGCCTGATTCTTCAGCGCCACCTCCGTATGCTCCTGTTGTGGGCGCTCTTCCCATTCCTGCTATTGCTCCTATCGTTATTCCTACTCCTCTTACACAGCCTACTACCCCTAGTTCCTTAGTTGTCGCTCCTCCGTCTATTTCGTCTGTTACATTACCTCTTTCCCCTGCACCCATGTTAGGTTCACCTACACTTTCGATTTCGGGGAGTCCTGTGTTTATTAAATCAGATCCTGGTGCAGGGTCAAGGATAGTGACTCGTAGTACTGTTCCTGCGGGCAGGAAACAGGAACTATTTGCTTGGGCTAAACATTACATGGAAAAAGGTGATCAAACTGATGTATTTTCAACATTATCTAATTTGCATGATTTTCCCGAGAAAAACGTTTTTATTGAAGGACTGGGGATTCATTTAGGTGTAATGTGGGGTAGATTGCAGACTTCGGATCTCCCACAAGGGGTGAGAGATCTAAACGCTTTGGCACTCTCAAGAGATACCGAACAGAAAGTATATGGACATGTTGATAGATTGTTTGAGTTTAGACAGGATTTTGAAAGATTACAAAATGAGGATGATAAGGACGATAGGATATATATGCAGAAACGGTTCCTTTCGTGCCGAAAATCAGCACCCGAGGAAGTACGGATCTGTACTAGAGATGCGGTTCGATGGATCTCGGATTCATCAATACCGCCGGACGAGGTATACGATACATATAGTCAATATACGGTAGAAATGCAAAGGAAGGTAATTCAAGTGATGGTACAGCACTTGCAGGAAGAATGTATAAGAAAGAAGGTTGGTTGCCCCACAGAGTTATTAGGTATTTGTAAAAGAGCTTTTTCGCCTGACACTTCCACAGCTGCTTTAGCGCTTGATTTGGCCTTATTACTCAGTAAGCGGTCGGAGGTCCCTATATCTCAGTTGCCTATGAGAGAGGTCCCTCCGACCCTTGTCCCAAAAGTAGAAATCCCCGCCAACGCGGCGACTGGTGCTCCCGCGGTGGATATCCCAGCACACTATGTATCACAGTTTGTTCACGTCCCGTTCTCTCGACAGGAAGTGAACACGATCAGACAATCAGTCCCTGATATTAGGAAGAACCCGACAGGGTTTTATAAAGAAATAGAATCCGTTTTGCAGTCTTCCGTGTTCACCTTAAGTGACATGGATTTATTGTTTCCAGTGCTTTTACCTGTTGATGTATGGAAGCAGGTACGGACAGTAGATGATGTGCCGGGGTTAGGGGATACATGGGTAAATCTAACTAGAATAGATGGGGAACGACCAGCTGGTGAGAAACCACCCCAGGTAATACTCACTTTACCTGATAGAATAGTTGCCAAATTGAAAACTATAATTCCAGAAAAAAGGATTATTTGGGACAAGCTTACGGCCTGTGTCCAAGGAAAAACTGAAGGTACCACTGAATTCTTTAATAGGTTTGAACAGGTGTTCTCCGACTTCAGTGGACAGGATTTGGGTACAGAGTCAGGGAAGAGGTTGTTTGTGGACAAATTTGTGCGTGGATTGTTGCCCGACATCCAGTCACAAATTATGTCCTCAGAAAGCGCTTGGCAGGCAAAATCTCAGTCAGAAGTTTTGCATATGGCTCAGTATTATGAGAATCGGGTTAATAACGAAAAAGAGAAAATCGAAAAAAGAAGGGGTGACCTAAAGACTAAGGTATTGTTGCAGCAAATTGTCAGGCACCCCAGAGGAGGTACGACACAAACTAGAGGTCAGTACATTCCAAGAGGAAATACTCCTCTAAATTCTATAAATATTAATCAGTGTGCTTATTGCCTCCAGGAAGGTCACTGGCGAGCACAGTGCCCTGCCCTCCGTCAGAGGTCAGGAGGCACATTCGGAGGTATGAGTAGGCGACCACGGGGCCGCCCTGGAGCAGGGGGTCCTGATAGGGGTCAGCTTCTACGAGATCCCCAGCAACCTTTTTCACAGGAAAATCAGACTTCGAGTATGGACTCAAGAAATATATTTGATCACCCTTCCGCCGTCTACCTTTCTGAGGAACTTCCCTTTGATGAAGTTCTGCCTTACTAGGATTGCCCGAAGCAGCGTTTGGAACCTTTACCTATTCCCGTTATTCAGAAGGGCCCCTATGTTGAATTATTGGTGGGGAATAGGAAACATCAGTTTTTGATCGACACTGGAGCGCAGAAGTGCTCCATTGACCATTCTCGGGTTCCAAACATTCCCCTGTCAGGGCAAACAAACGTTTCTATAGGGTTCTCTGGTATACCAACTGTTTGTCCGGTCTCTGTGCCGGTATCCGTTTCTTTGGGCCCTTTTACAGACCAGTGCCCTTTTCTTCTTACTTCAAACTGTGGAGAAAACTTGCTGGGGTTGGATTTGTTGAAGAAATTGAATGCAGTGATCCATTGTACCCGTGACGGAATAAGATTGACAGTTTCACCACAGCAACCTTTTAACTCCCAGTATTTGACCCGACCTCTACCTTCCGAGTTCGGCATTGTCCCGGAATGTTTGTGGGCAATAGACGACAATGATGTCGGAATATTGCACGTTGAGCCCGTTAAGATAGTATTGAAACATGGGGTTAAACTGCCGCGCATTCCGCAATATAAAATTTCAGTTGAGGGCGAGCGCGCTTTGAAATGCATTGTCTCCGATTTTGTACATCGTGGAGTGATCGAAGAGATTACAGGTAGCTTATGTAATAGTCCGATCTTACCGGTATATAAGAAAGGCGACAATGCAATTCCGTACCGGTTTATAATAGATCTTCGTGCTATTAACCGGGTAGTGGCCCCACAATTTCCAATCGTGCCGGATGTAACTACAATCTTAACAATGATCCCTGCTACGGCTACGCACTTCAGTGTCGTAGATTTGAAAAACGCCTTCTTTAGTATTCCGATACACAAGGAGAGCAGGTATTTGTTTGCGTTCACCTTGGGGGGACGCTCATTTACATTCACAAGGGCACCTCAAGGGTACACTGAAAGTCCTAGTATCTATAGTAGAGCCTTAAAAGAGCAGCTCGACACCCTTGAACTGCCACCTACTTGCACGCTGCTTCAATATGTAGACGATTTGCTTTTAGCTGCAGACTCTGAGAAAGCTTGTAAAGAAGGCACTATATTGTTGCTTGTTCATTTAGTTGAACATGGTCACAAAGCTTCACTTAAGAAATTTCAATATTGTTGCCAGGAGGTTGCCTATATATTGACACCTGAACGAATAAAACACATTTCTGGCATGTCTGTCCCAAAAACACAGAAGGAAGTCAGAGCCCTGATAGGGATGGCGTCCTACTGTAGACTGTGGATCCCGAACTTTGCCCTAGTGGTAAAACCGATGTTGGCTTTGACGAGGAAGGGCATTTCTTTGCCACTGCCATGGGAATCGGAACATCAACGATCATTTGAGCTTCTCAAAGCCGCGCTGTGTTCAGCACCGGTTCTGGGTACACCAAATTACGATAAGGCCTTTGTGTTGTTTGTGCATGAATGTAATGGATGTGCTTTGTCTGTGTTAACGCAGGAACATGGAGGGAAGAATAGGCCGTGCGGCTATTATTCCTCCGCCCTCGATCCTGTCGCATGCGCTTTGCCGCGATGTCTGCGCGCTGTTGCTGCTGCTGCTGCGTCTGTAAAACAGAGTGAGGGGATGGTCCTAGGCCACGATTTGATTTTGATGGTACCTCACTCTGTTGATATTCTATTGAATAAAACTCAAACACAACACCTTACTTCTGCCCGGTTGACCAGGTATGAATTAGTTCTATTTGCTCCTCATATCCAAATTAAAAGGTGTTGTGTTCTCAATCCGGCTGAACTTTTGCCTCTCCCGCAAACTTCTGCTTGCGGCGATGATGGATCACATGACTGCCTGTACGCCACTGAACAAGAAACAAAGGGCAGAATAGACCTCTCAGATACTCCTTTGGAGAATGCGGAAGGGGAGCTGTTTTGTGATGGCTCCTGCTTTAAACTTCCGAATGGCACATCTACAGCTGCTTATGCAGTTACTACTTTGAACAAGATCGTAGAAACTAAAAGGATTCCGCATAACTCTGCGCAGGCCGCAGAGATTATAGCGTTGACTCGTGCTTGTGAGCTCTCCCAAGGGCATAGAGTTAATATTTATACGGATAGTCAGTACGCCTTTGGGGTGGCTCACAACTTCGGAAAATTGTGGTCGGAAAGAGGGTTTCTGACCTCACATGGGACCAAGATTCAGCATGGTCCCTTAATAGTACAGTTACTTTCAGCACTCTCACTCCCTAAACAACTAGCGATTATGAAATGTGCAGCTCATCGTAAGGTCATAGATGATGTGGGCAAAGGAAATGCTTTTGCAGACTCGATAGCTAGACAAACAGCTACAGACCTTAGCACAGACATGTATACCGCAAGGGAAGTGAGAGATGGTTGTATAATAGATGAAGGCATCGGGTCTGTGCGAGATATACAGACTGATGCCTCTGTTGAAGAATCTAGGAAATGGGCTGAAGGCATGGGGAAATTGGATGACGAAGGGTGTTGGGTGGACGCATCTGACGGGAAATGGTTGCTTCCTGATTCTTATGTATTAGCAATGGTCACAATGGCACACGGTCCAACACATGTGTGTGCCCAGCAAATTGCGAAGATATTACAGCAGGTTTGGGTGAATGATAAAATTTTGGAAACTGCAAAAAGACATGTTAGTAATTGTATGATTTGCCTACAACACAATGTGGGTAAAGGGACAGTGACTCCAAGGGGAAGTTTCGGGCCCCCCTCTGTCCCCTTTGAAACCATTCACCTTGATTTCATTGAAATGGAACGTTGTAATAACTTGAAATATGTTCTTGTTATCATTTGTGCTTTTAGCAAGTGGGTCGAGGCTTTCCCTGCCAAAGATGCTACCGCCATGACCACCGCAAAGATTTTGGTGAAAGAATATTTTCCTCGATTTGGGCTCCCGAGGATAATCTGGTCGGATAACGACCCACATTTCATCACAGCTGTAATATTGCAAATATGTGTTGCCTTAGGGATTGAGAAACGTTTTCATTCAGCTAGGCACCCTCAAAGTGCGGGGTTGGTAGAAAGACACAACGGTATTTTGAAAAACAAACTTGCGAAAACATGTGCTGAGACTAAATTGAAATGGCCAGATGCTTTACCTATTGTATTGTTAACTATGCGCACCACACCCCAGACTAGAACTGGGCTTTCTCCATTTGAGGTAGTTATGGGAAGGCCTGCTAATATTTGGGGCCTCCCTAAACCTAAAGCCCTGAGGGATGTGGAGAATGTATTGCTTGTAGATTATTGTAATCAATTGACTAAAAATCTGTATTTTATCTACCACCAGGTGAATGCCGCCTTACCTGTACGGTTTACGGGCCCAGGACACGATATATTGCCTGGCAGCTGGATCCTGGTAAAGGCCTACGAAAGGTCTTCCTGTCTCGCGCCTCGCTGGCGGGGACCCTACCAGGTTTTATTGGTCACCAGGACGGCAGTGCGGGTGGCAGGAAAGAAGAACTGGATACATGCAACGCACATCAAGAAGATCCCTCACCCGACGCCACACGTTACAGAAGAAACAGAACCCCTTGCTGATGCTACACTCTCTGATCTCGGAGTAGCAAGCAGCGTTGTGAGTGCGTCGGAGAAGTTCTCTGAGCCTGAGGAGCTCGGGGAGCCGTCCATTTTGTCTCTGCACTCCCTTGATCAATCACTTCCGGAAACTCTTGTTTCAAGTTCTGCGACTTCCGTCGCCACCGACGTGACGCTCCCCTCAGGGAGCGACGATACTTTGCTTTTGGATTCGGAAAACTTGGGTACCATCAGGTACAACCTTCGACCACGAAAATAAAATCGCTGCACGAGTATCGTGCATCTGGAAGAAAAAAAGGAGTGATTGGAATACTATTGTCTTTCCCTTTTTTTTGGAACAAGGAAAAAGGGGGGGTTCTGTTGGCTAGGGTTGGGAAGGACTAAGAAGTCGCGCGGCCGAAGTGCCGCCAGCAACGAACATTGGGGCCGTCGATCGGGATAACCATGATGCCTGCCGCCTTCACCGCTGCTCCTCGTATTGAACTATTAGATAAGGAGGTGACCAGTTCGAACAATGGACAATGTGCCTGGGCCCTGAAAACGTACTGTTGTGTTCTTGTTTTGATTACTGTTAGTTTTGCAACTGCTGCCGTGGGACTTTGGTACTTTGAAGAGATTTATCCTTTGAAGCCTCTGTTACCGACCGAAATTGTACCAACTGTTTTGACTCCCTCTGTACACCTTCACACTCTGTCCCCTAGGGACTCTCGGCATAGACAGAAATATCATAATAACACTCTGATGATAGTGATGAATGCTACGCATGCTATTTTTAATAAGAGTAATTGTTGGATTTGCACGCATTTGCCACAACATGGGAACAAGGGACTGGGATGGTATATACATCCCTTACCTCTAACGACTTCCTGCTATGCCTCTCTTAGAGCACTCTTCTTTGGCCAATGGAATGATAGCATCTCAGGGAACTTCGATGGCACTAATTTGAATGAATTTGAGAGACGTGAATTGACTCCCCTGGGATGCTCGCTTTTTTCGCAAATAGGAGTAGACCTAATATCGCTTCTATTAGGCCGTCTGATAAACTTTCCTTTCCTTTCCAAAATCTAGTTTCTTTCAAGATGGCTCCGATAGGCAATAAGGATGCCATGCCTCCTTCTTATTCTGTAAATCACAATCCTGATTCTGTCCCTTTCTGTGTACAAAGAAATGGCACTAGGCCAATGGGAGATTTTGAGCCTTGTATACATATTGTAAATTTGACTGGGGAAAATAGGCCTTTGTATGTAGGGGGACCCGTTTATTTTGTTTGTGGTAGTTTAGCTTTTCCCTGGTTGCCCAAGGATTGGCAGGGGACTTGTTATTTAGGGATATTGTTACCAGGTGTATTTATAGCCAGTACCTTAGAGGTATCCAAGGCTCGCCCGCGACGAGATAGTGATGGAGATACCCCCGGACAAGTGTTCGGGGATATAGCCAAATCAGTAGTCCCCTTTTGGGGACAAATAGCAAATTCAGAAAACATTAGGGGATTAGCGAGGGTATTGGAGAAAACGATCAACCGGACCACGGACATACTTTACAATATGACCTTAGAGCAAAAGGCGATAAGATTGGTAGCACTGCAAAATCGAATGGCATTAGATGTCATTTTAGCCGAACGAGGTGGAGTATGTAAATTAGTGGGGTCCGCTTGTTGCGTTTTCGCACCAGATTCTTCACCAACAATATTTAAAGCAATTCAGAATTTACACACTCTTAGTTCTGAAGTCCATATCCCTGTAGGAGACTGGAGCCTTAGTACTTGGTTTTGGGATTCTCTGCGATCTTGGGGGTGGAAGGTGCTTTCTGTCATTTTAGGTATTTTAGGGACTCTGTTATTTCTTTGCTGTTGTTTTCAATGCCTCCCAAGTATATGCGGAATGATGGGGGGATGTTGTGCCCAGGTAATGAGCGCAATAGGGCGAAAGATATACACTCCGAAGACAGCATCTAAAGAGTTCATGTTGCAAGAAGTTCTTACGAACGACCTTATGGCTATTGATATTTCAGACAATGATGCGGAACCTATGGATGATAATGCCTTCAGGTATTTTCAAGAGTATTAGAAAACTATGTTTTAGCACTTGGCATAGGCCAAAAGGAGGGTCTGTGGAAATCGATATAATATTGTGACCCCAATCGCATTGTTTAAATGTATGTTGGCCTACGCCAAGCTGTCTAAAGAACACTATGTACATAGGTTCCGCGGCAAGGTCTTGACCTTAATGTATTGTGTAAGCCGCCATCTTGGATCTAGCCGCCATTTTAGGTATTCTTGCAGTGTGGAAGTCACCCCGAATCACAAAATGGAGGCCGAATGACATTGCGAGTAAGACTTCGGCCATGGTGACCTCCGCACACGTGAATGAATAATATGTCCGCAGGCTACTTGTTAGGGTCATGAACTAAGACCCTGTCCTCTGTTTAACCTAGGTGTAAATATGTAACTGTATCAGCGGAACCGATCTAATATATGGAGATTGCATGTTCGACCTGGCTACGAACCCTAGCCATGGTTCCAGAAATGGTTAACTTGTGAGAGGGCTGGCCAATACAGTACTAAATGTATAAAAACCCAAGCATCCCGATGATCGGTCTCTCCCACTTTCAGTGCGAACCTAACGTTGAAGGTTCGTGTGTTAGTCAGAGGGCCGAATAGCTATTCGCATGTCAATTGACTTTGATAACTTGGTAACTTTGTAACTTTGAAATAAAGCGCTTTATATGGTCCTTTGTAACCTGTGTTGGTGTGTTTCCATTTGGGCTTCCCGGCCTCATGTCAATTTCTCTGTTTCCACAATATGAGTATTGATTTTGGTTGGATTGCTACATGTTAAAAGAAGAAAAGGGGCAAGTTGGATTTCTTCCAATTGTGGCTTGGACCATGGCCAAAATTCTCAGAAAAAGGAGGGGATATGTAGGATTATTTAGCGTGTTTTTGGAGTGCAGCGCCACTGCATGGGATCAATTTATAGCGTGTTTTTGGAGTGCAGCGCCACTACATGGGATCAATATATAGCGTGTTTTTGGAGTGCAGCACCACTGCATGGGATCAATGTATTGCTATAATGCGGTACAGCAAGCCATGTGTTGCTGGTGTAACATATGGATATGTAGATGAAGACAGGCTACTCAGTCAAAAACACATCATTTCTTTTCACATTTAAAAACGCACCATTTTTTTTCTCACCTGAAATGCCTCTGTTGCAGGAGACACATTAGAGGATTAATGAACTAATATAATTAACAGTACTAACATGATTATAACTTATTAATATCATAATGTGTTCTCCAAGTGCAAAATGAGGCAGGCTGAAACTCATTTTAAACGGACATTCAGAATTTTTTTTTTTCCTTTCTCTTTCTCTGTGCTTTTTCACGGTCCTTGCTAAGGAAACAAAACTCGAATAAGCAGGAAATTAGTGGATACAGTTTCTTACTGAAAAGTGAGCTATTGTTTGAAGAAGGAGGGTATGACATGATAGATTTTTATTGGATGCACGTCACATTAGGGGCTGTAACAGAGGTCTTTTGGTGCATCTCGGGGAGGAAAAAAGGCAGTGGACATTTTGCACAGCTCCGGCGAGGACTTGGCGGGAGTCGCTGTGGGGCTGCCTCATTGAGGGGCGTCGTTCCAGTGTACTGCTGACCTTCACAGGCTGGAGATTCCAGTCAATTGGCTCCGGCTTGAGGAGCAAAGAGTGCAGATTGGAACTGCATGTCCTCGCCGGGTGTTCTAAAAGGAAGCCCCGAGCCATTTAAAGAAAGCGACCTGTCCAGAGAGTTTGCGTGCTGAACTGCTACAATTTTGCTCGTAATCATCTTACACAAAGTGAGAATGCGGTGTGTGAATGAAATCTATTTCAGCCATGCAGCGTAGCGATAGCTGCATTCTAATGTTGCCATTCAGAAATGCAAGTCAACTGATGCACTGTTCTTTTTTATTGTTGCAAAGAATCTAATGAAATGCCATGTATTTTGCAATTGCTTCTCTTATGTTTATTCTAGAAAAGACTGCCTCGCAAAACTGGTAATGTATGATTTTTGAAATGAAACTGATGTAAATCGCAATCCATGTAAAGGCTTCTATTTGCTTCTGTTTTTCTCTGGTGCAATTAACCCATATCACCTGATAAAAGGGGAGGTTATTAGGTAATATATGCCAAGCATCACATGTGGAAAAGTTATGTTATGAGTAGTTATAAATAGCTGTGTGCGTGGTTCCACTCAGTGTATATGTGTGTGTGACTTCTGAGTGGAACACAATCTTGATAGTCTGCTGGACGTACATGAGTCAGCAGAGAGAGAGGCCTCTGGAAATAGTTTCACTAATGTAAATAAATTAGTGATTATACCACATGTTATTGTGAATACTTTATGGAAGCATAGCTCACTGGTGTAGATAAATCAGTGATAACAGCCATAAGTGGCACTCCACATGAAAATGTGGTGTTCTTGAATACTGTGGAAGCCTGAGGCCTCTAGAAATCACAAGAACAGTCTAAACAAAAGAAAGGGATTTTGTATGTTGGGGCCACAAATAAAACAAAGAAATTATGCTCATCACTATACCACAACAAAATGCATACCAACTAAATGTATCTGTGTACTGAAATAATGCATGGCCACTATACCACTATAATACCAAACCCAATCTGAATGCAAGGAGTGATTATTGCTAAATTACTTTTATTTTTGGTGGTAAGAAAATACCGCTAGGCCCCAAATCTACACAAAATACCTTACAGATCCTTTCTAGGGTGGATGCATTTAATGAAGACATTTTAATAATGTTGTATTTCCCATATCTGACTAGTTAGTCAAAACATGTAGATTATCACTATTCCCATTTGGAAGTGGCATCAGCCTTCCATCATTTGAATTACAGGCTAAAGGCCTGATTCTGAGCTTCATGTACAATAAGAAATGGGTCCCTACATGGGCACTTCTTTCTTGCATGGTTCTCCAAATGATCCTGTCACCATAGGTATAGAGCGTGTGCACATTTCACATTGGGTGCATGACATTTGACAAATATATGTTGCCAATTCCAACAGTATACAACAGAATAAGCAGAAACAAGGCAAAGTAAAATGGCGCATCAAATGACTAAATCTAAGTTGTGCAAGCACTTTCCCATAACCACACGGTCTGGCCTGATATCAACCAACTTCAACTGCTCCTCTGTCAATTCCACCTACCTCATTGCACATTCTGAATTTCACCTCAAGAGCACATAGGTCATGCCACGCCCTTTGCTGGTTCTCACCTATGTGTACTGTGGAAATCCTTTATATTCACACACAGTTCAAACTTAAGAATAACCATAACTACCTTGAATTCAATTCCAAAGTCTTGGATATCTATCAAAATTACACCACTGAATAACAAGGGGATGTGAGCTACCTTAGTCGCTTTCCCTACTTGATTCGGTGGGCAAAGGTTTTGCAAGAGTTGTGCTTGAGCATTTGAAAACATAGGTTGTTATTGTAAATGGTTATTTATGATATATGATATGATGGGTTATTTATAACGTACTTAATACCCAGAGGTTTCTAAGCGCGGACCAGGGGATGGAACCTGTGTTGCTCCGTGCCGTCTTGTTTTCAAGGTGAGCACGTTGCCCCTGAGCTATCCTCCCGAGACACTTAATCATAAGGTGCTTAATACGCAGAGATATCTAAGCACGACCAGGGTATCAACACATGGATTGAACCTGTGTTGCTCGGTGTCATCTTGAGTCCAACACGAGCGTGTTGCCCCTGAGCTATCCTCCCGAGAGATCCTCCGGAGACGGGGTTAATGATGGAGGGCAGATAAACCATCAGCAGGCAGGATTCAGGGAAGGGACAAGTACCACTGATCAGTGTTTCGGGCTATTTCTATTTAATTGAGAAAAAGGTTACACTTAGAAAGATGCATTTATATGTGTTACTCTTTGATCTTCATACATCTTTCGATGCTGTAACCCGTATACAATTATGGGAGACACTGCATGACCAAAGTATCCCACAAGCACTACTATCAGCCATCCTATTGCTTTACAGGATTAACATGGCAGTGACAAGTTGGGGTCTTGGAGGTTAAATCATAGCGCCACTTAAGGTACAAAGAGGTGTAGGACAAGGCTGAGTCCTTGCCCCGGCGTTGTTTTCCCTGTGCATACACTGCTTAATTGACAGCATTCTGGCAGTCCCCACAGGTGCACTAACAGTAGCTGCTGAAAAGTACCCAGAGTTGCTTTTTGCTGATGGTGCTGTTCTTATATCATTAACACCTTCCAGGCTTAAGAAATAGTATCACCTCTTCCCCGAAAAGGGGTTCGATATTAATGCTGCCAAAGCAAAATCCATGCCATTTTCAAACAAAAAATAAATAAAACAATGCACCTGTGCCCCAGTATTGGATCACGGCAACATTGTACAGGTCTCAACATTTGATTACCTAGGAGTAAGAGTTGCTAGCTCAGGCAAATGGCAACATCATTTGGATAAAGCTGGCATCTTACTCTCTAAATACTGCGGGGCAATTGCGCTATTCTCCTATGAGCATGGCTATGACGCAGTGAGGCCTTCATTGGAAACTTAGAAGTTGCCATTTAGAAAAGCAGCACTATACTGGGCGGAGATATAAGGATGCATTAACTGCACGAAACTGTGTGTGACTGAGAACGGATTTGTAAAGACATTTTAAGCATTAGCCCCTAGCACACCAATAGCACTGTTTCATGAAGAGCTAGATCTGACCCACCATAACCATATAGTGGCACCCGGACCTGGACTATATTGGATTACATTTTGGGCAAGATAGTGGATTATCATTACCATAATGTGTACATATTAAAAAGATATTACATGGCACAATGACTTCTGGCTGCATCCCTCAAGCATTAATATGAATACAAAAGAGATAGTTAAGATAGACTTTTATGCTAAATCAAAGATGGGTATGCTGGTTAGGATTTCAAGCTCCTCGTTGATGATTGCGTGTTGAGAGCGTGAGCGTATAACAGGCTGTGGGCCCAATTAATGGAAAAGTACTCACAGATCCAGCAAAGGCAGCGCGCAGAGAACGCCTGCATGCAGAAGTTATTCTGCGCGCTCCACGTATTCATGTAATTGTTCGCGCAAAGTGACCGTACACGCAAGTCGTGGATGGAACACCCCCGACATGCTCCCATGCAAAGCAAAAAGTGGCAGGTACAGCTAGCATTGCATGCTCCTCGGGCGCAAATACATACACCCTTGAAACAATGCCCAGGGTCCCTCACAATCAGGTCTGTAGCTTGGGGACACTGCGGACGGTCCCCTGTAACTATTCACAGCAGCCCATCAACATGCGTAACATGTATTGTGAATGTTAACATGCTACACTACTTACGCGCACACCTAGCTTCTATCAGAACCCCAACTGGGCATCCCTAAATCCAACATTTACCTCTGTGCTATGATTCCTATGTGCAAGTGCCAGTACGCTTGCCTTCGGGTGGCGGTAACATTGAGAATTTCCCCGACGTGAGTTTGTGTGGTCAGATCCATGATACGATTTTGCCTGCGCAGTTGTTGGCATGTGATTGCCTCACGCAGGCTTCCTCTCGGAAAGCCCACATATTCCCTTGAACCGCATTTTGCAAGTTCCACCGCCTACTCTGGTTTATGCGCAGGGCACGCCCACGCTCTGCGAAGTGTCTCGCGGAAGGCACACAGCCGCTCGCAGAGACATGCTCGACCTGCATGAAGTCCACGCAGAGTACGAAAAAGTCCTGCGCAGTCGATTCCATGAATCTGACCATAAGAGTCTTATGTGAATTCAATGAGACCAAGACTAACGCATTCCTTTTACATTGAACTATGAACTGGTTCTTTACCAGTCACATACCGACCGAATAAGTGGGATAACAAGGTATAAATAAATGCCTACATTGTAAGAATAGACTCGTAGGAGAAGAACATACCATTTTAACCTGTCCATTGCACATGCATTTCAGGAGGGTGTATTGTAACCACGGTTTGTATTATATGGAATACGCTGTACGCATGACCCTCTGTAAGAACACTAGAGATGTATTTTGCTTTTCACAAGTTGCAGTTATAGCATGTTTTTTTCTGCTGTTGTCTCTGTTATGATCATCACAAGACATTCCATCTCGGTTTCCTCGGTCACTTGACAAAATCCTTGTGCCTACAAGCTTGTGTACAGTGTAGACATTTTTGACCACAGCACATCAAGTGGCCATTGGTTTCATTGTGCCACAAGTAATGTTTTGTTGTAATGTGTCTATCTTTCCCATCTCCCTGGCATGCTGTTCCGGATGTTTCTTTGCATGTATAAGGTAATGGTTGTCCAGAGTATGGGATGTTGAGTGAGTGCACTTCTTTCCCTATTTTGCCAACCTCTGAAGACTGAAAAGTAGATCCACACAGGCTTGACATGCGGCCAACTTTGCACCAGACCTGCAGATTAACTGGCCTGCTGTTAAATCTCAGTTATCAGTTTACTGGTATCCACTACACAGAGTAATTTGCTTTCTGACTTTGAGAACATTCAGACATGTAATTGCTCATTTTACTATAGCCGTTAAGATAGCTCAGTGGGTTCAGTGCTCGCTGCTGCAATGTATGTGTGTGATCTGCAGGTTCGAATCCTGGCAAGGCCAACTCAGCCTTTCATTCTTCTGAGGTTGATAAATGAGTACCAACACAGGTTGGGTGATATTGTATGTATATTTGTTCTATATAAAGCACTTAAGCGTAAGTGCGATATAAAAACACATCATTATCATTTGGCCTTGTATGTCTACTTGAATTCACAGTAATTTGGTAATATGGGCCCATTGTAGGGGAGGATAGGTCAATAGGACCCCCCCCTCCCACTGCATCTCCCACCCTTGTGAAGACTCATGACTCGTCGGCAGCCCACAGGCCCCCGGGCCCAGGCGGCAGGGCGGCTGCAGACCGACACGTGAGGCTGCACCACCATGTTATTTGGCAGAGCACAGACGCCATCTTGTACTAAGCCAACTCCGTTTTGCTAGAAACGTTCAGATCTAACCCAGGCAGAGCCAACGTGCACACTGAAAGCTGCAGCTTGACCCCCACTCGACCGCGCTCACAGAGGCCCACACTTCCCCCACCCCCCACCGCATGGCAGATCCGCTGAGGACTCGTTATCACGAGCCACCAGACACGAACAAACAACAAAATGAAACACTGTAGCTGTTAACCTTCCACAGTACATCATTGCCCCAGCCATGAACGGGAACATTAGGAAGTAACTGAAACCAGCCCAAAACCTGCATCCCCTGACCCTGTACCAAGCCCCCAGCGTTAGACTGTGTGGCGCCCTACACCCGTACCTACCCCAAAACTCTTGTAATGTGTAGAAACCATTTATGTAATATATGTCATGTTGACTAACGTTCGCTGCTAACGTGAAGAAGAATGGGTAAAGAGTAATATGCAACTGATATTGTTTATAATGTAAAGATGTACGAAGACTGGCTATCTGACAATATGCAATAACATGTGTTGCCCTCTTTATACATACACCCGCCTAACACTACCTCATGCATGGGCGTAATTATAGGGGGGGCAGGGGATTTTGTCCCCCCCAACTTCTGTGGCATGCCTTTTTTTCCCCCCACCTTTTGGAGGGGGGGCTGCAATCATCAGTTATGTAATTGGACAGCGCAAGCCCGGCTGGGGTGCCCAGCAAGGCTTGCGCTGTCTCATTACATAATGCTGAGATGCCTGGCAGCCGCACTGCAACACATTCAGGACTGGTATGCCCTGCATGGGCCAGTCCCTCACGCTGGCTGGCCTGACTCAAAGTCAGCAGCCATGGTGCTGAACTGTGTGTTGCAGGACCTGGCGCCTGTGCTGTCATGCTAGCAGCAGCACTTCCAGGGGCTGCAGTGCAGAGAATTGCTTTCCGGCTTTGTATTTGTACGACACACAGACAGGAACTAGGAAGCTCATTCAGCTTGCTGGTTTCTGTCTGGAGGTGCGTGAGTGCAAAGAGGTTAGGTCGGTGTAGCATGAGACGTGGCCCGGGCGAAAAACAGGAAATGCTATGTGTGGAATTACACATGGTCTCATTGGCGCACCTAAGCCGCCCACCCCTGCCCCAATCTACTTTTTTGGTAACATTAGTGGGAGATGGCATTTTACCACACAACAACAAAAGTAAAACCGCAGGATAATTCCAGATGCAGGAAACTCATCTATTATATCTGTCCAAGCCCTCTGAGGCAAAATACATGCAAACATCCTAATTGTAATATGTATTGCACCAAAAGAAGTGACTTCACAGAAAAGGACATTGCAAGGCGCATCATCAGTCCTTGATACTTGGGGGCACCATGGAAGTGACTTTAGAATAAGTGAACATGAATAAGCCAAGTGACAAATAACTTTGTGGTTCAAACAACCTAAATTGCACTTTTGTCATATGTGGAGCAACTCTATAGTCATTAGGCTTTTCCATTATAATACCATGATACATTAACATACACTTTGAAGTGATTCGGAGTCACTTTCAGAGCTGCAGATAAGGCACAATGTGATTAAATGATTTGCTCAGGATCACACACTTGGTTAAATGGTGACACTGGGATGTGGACAATTTGAGCGACCGCGCACATCTTTCCAGGTTTAGTTGATATAGATATTTATTAAGGTTTTGCTTTACATTTCATGCGCTTAAGTAATTATTTATAGCAATGCCTTGGAAGCAAACCACATGACATAATAAACTAGCCTTTCATAGTAAACAAACCATACACTATATACATTGTCATAGAAATATGTTGAACAATGGGAGTATGATTTTAGTTTGATTCTCCCCATACTGCATTTAATGTCACAATAGCATCATGTAGATTAATGTGAGCCTAACAAATCCCTCTTGTGTTTTAAAGCCATATTATTTCATAAAGCATGCAACAGTATGCACCCTTCTCACTTCTGATCACTCCCTCCCATTCACATTTCTGAAGGGACAAAAGTCCCTGCTAATAGTAGCCCCCACCCTCCCATCAGTGCCTAATCGCTCACATTGTAATGCTCTGTTGATACAGAGCAATGTGAGGACCCTCTGCTGCCCGGAGCTCCTTGGGACATTGTCCTGGCAGCAGGACACATCTACCATTCGGAACGGGAAAGGTATCTTGCTGTAAGGACAATGAGCATGCTGAGCAGGAATTGCTCAGGACACATTGTCCTGCCAGCGACACCTTTGCCGTTGGGCACCCTCTTTGATGTGCCGAATGGGAGAGGTGTCCCAATGACAAATGTCCCGGTCTGGCTCTTAAAGGATCCACGGGGGCAGCTTACCCCTCCCCCCTGCCTCTCCCGCTTAGTACTCCACTGCTTGGAGCCATTTGAACACAGGAAAACATACCTTAATTTTAATCTGTCAGAATTTTGTAGAAAAAATTTATCAGCACATACACATATAATGTGCTTTGCAGAACCCAAGTTTGGAGATATATGGCATTCAAAAATTGATACAAAGTATACTTGGTGACTCACTGCACTGCATTAACCGATGGCTTCTGCCTTTGAATGAAAGGAAAAATCAAGGGAATTGCTGACATTCCAATGAATCTGTTCCTTTCGGCTATGGCTTTATAGTTCAGCTAGGACAAGTCAACGTAGCCCTAAATTTCAGGGATCAGGGGGTGATAAAGTCTGGTCTGCTCAATGAACGTTGCACCACTGTTTCCATGTGTTATTGTATATGTACATTTAAAGATTGTGTGCACACAGTATATGTCAATGGAGGTCCTGGGTGCATTTGTGTGTGAGTGAGAGTACATGCAAGCATATGTGTGTTGACTTTTGTGTCTGAATGATAAATAATGCATTGTTTGTATGCTCTATTGGAATTCAGTTTGTGAATGTTATGTTGTGTCACTGGGTGCATGGCAGGCCGGCTGGAGAAGTGTGAGGGCCCAATTGATTTTTAAAGATAGGCCACCAGTCTTATGAAAGTTATAAAAGAGCATCAGCAATGGACTCTTGTGGTGTAGTAGTCTAGTGTTATCCATCAGAGATTTAGGTTGTTTGACCGAGGTAGTCATTTTCGCTGCAAATACGTTTTTACCTCGGTACAAAAAAACAAACCCATGTCCCCCCAAACCGCCAGTACACCCATAAACCCCCCTACTTACCTTTACTTCAACAGCCGCTCTCCTGGACCCTGCAGTGTCCGATCCATCCCTCTAACACGGGTCAGTTCTGACGCTGCAGGGTACCTTTTTCTTTTTTTTTGTTCGGTCCCTTGCCACCAATGCTGATGAAGCGGGAGACACCCCTGTAACCTCCAAAGACAAAATACCAAATATGAGGGGCGGGGGACACCCCCGCCAACCACAGCTCTTCATGTTCGGTATCTTTGGCTTCGAACTAACCTTGGTGACCGAATTTAGTCAAATCTATCATTCAACCAAATGTTATCGAACAATTTGGCCAAAACGATCCCTAAGAGCCAGCACCCGACCCTCCCTCCCTCCACCCTACCTCTGTCCCCTCCAACATTTTCAGCAAAGTTACTCCACTGACCTCATGTTCGTATGTCAACTGTAGATGTGAATTGTTGTGCTAAAGGGTATGGCCCCCAGTTAGTATCCCATCTAATGCAAATGCATACAAGTCCTCTTAGAGACCCCACGTGTTATTATTCGACCCTCACCCACAGTACCGCCTTGTGCAGGATGCCGCGCACAGAGCTGCAAGGCCATCTCCCCCTCCTCCCGCCCAGGCCCTCCAGAGATAGCTGGTGTTCAAACAGCACAGCCTCGCCTCCCCTCCCGACCCTACTGGACCCATTTCAAGCATCCGCCTCCCCCATGTCAGAGGCCGCCACAGCCTGACTCCATGACTTACGAGCTACCTGGTCCTAAATCCCACCGTCTCTCAGGCACTAGTCATATTCCCCCCACGGGCCAGTGGTATCTCCGCCGACCCCAAGTTAATGGCCCTCAAAAGGGGGGCGCCCACCCTTGTACCAACAGATCGTAATACCATCCTTCACCAAATCTATTAAGACAGGGTGGTCAAGTGACCCCTCCCATGCCCCTGACTATGCACATGGGACCAGATTGTTTGAACCTAAGGTATCCTCAAAACTGATGTATTGGGACACTTCAGATTGCATATCAATGTTCCTGTCTGCGTATTAATCTAAGGTCAGCGCTTACAAGAGTTGCAAACCAACGGAAGCATGAAGTGTGACGAATGGGTGTGAATGTGCGGCCAAAAGGGTAAATGTCAGTTTAGTTACCAATCATCGTTACAAGGCATGTCCAGCCCGGCACTCCACCCCGATGAGCCCAGCTGACCTTCCAACCCCACGTGGACCAGCACCAACGTCAGCCAATCCTGGAGGAGCAGCTATCTACTGTGTATACCCCCTAGACATCACCACCCAATCCCAACGATTATGTGTCCCGCACAGCTTGTGTCACCCATGACGTGTTCTGGAAATAAGTAGGCCTGTCTTTGCTATTGTCAGACAGAGCGTTCTCTGAGTTTGCAGAGTCCTTTATATGCCCTATATTGATCAATATAAAGCTCTTTTGATCTCACCCGCACTTGGTCCTGGTCTCATTCCCCTTCTGGGGTGTGTCCTTTAGTGCCTCTCACTAAGGGGGTGTAAGAGGATTCAATTCAACACTACAGCTAAGTCAATGCCTAGTCTGGGATACTGAATGGAAACCCTTATTGATATATCTTTACGTCCAGTTCATGCATTCTGGTTGACTACCCCTATATAACACCCCTCTCTTGGAATCCCCCTGACCCCACTGAGCCAAGAAGTAGTTCTGTTTTGCAAGTTTAAAGGGTTTATTTGATAATTTAAACAATAGATATATATATATCACACTTTATAATAAATTAATAATTGAATATCACACTTAATCTGAGCAGTAATCAATAATGGATAGTCCGGCACTAGCACACTTCTTTATAATCAATGATGAGTGGTTATAGGATGGATAAGATAGCAACAATACTTTTATGGTTTCAAATGGATGCAGGGTGGACTGAAATTGCAGTACAGAAATACTCAATATGATTTCAACAAAACAATGTAATCACTTTTCTCTGGCAATCCACTCCCCCCTTTATGCAATGCAAGGAAATGGAAGAAAAGCACACAGTTCTCAGAAATGCAATCAAATGTAATTCAGTTCACCCCAGCAAGCTTAGACTACAGAAATTTGAAACACAGGCCCAAAATGCTTTTATATGTGCTGGCAATGAAGTGAAAAATATGCTAAAATGCTTTTATATGTGCTGGCAATGAAGTGAAAAATATGCTAAAATGCTTTTAATTCCCTCTAGAGGTTCAGGGTGAGTGGTATCTAGTTAATATTAGTCCAGGCTCACTCTAGCAATGATTCAGGGATGGTTCTTAAGAGGCAAACGAATTTTTAGCAAGGAAAGCAAGGAAGCTGCTGTTTTCACACGTGGCTGGATTTTTAACCAAATCGCAAATCGCGGTAAAATTCGCGAGTGCGAGAATCGTGATTACGGCAAAAGTATGAGGAGTAGGAAGTCAGTTCTAGGCTTGTTGAAAAGGTGAGATTCTAAGCTTTCAGAGGAAAGTTAAACCAAAGTTCAAAGCGACAGGTTACTGCTTGCAGATAGAAAATGACAGGTGACAGCTTTGCAAATGACAAGTGACAACTAGGAGGCAGTTCTGGTTAGATTAAAATAGATTGAATTATATTATTTTAACTAAGAGATTGGTTCTGCACAGTTCTGCTAGGTACTCACAATATATTTTAAAATAGGCCTCGCCACGGATCTGGTCAGGTTTTGGACTGGACTCCGGTTCAGCTCTCTGGTTCTGCGAACAGCGGTCTGGGCCAGCTCTGCTCTGCTGGTCTAGCCTCTCTGGATTCTGGATACTGCTCTGCTTTCTAGGTACTGCTACAGGTTCTGGAGATTGATGGATTTGAAGTCTGGATCTCTGGATGTTGTATGGTCCGGCAGCATGCTCCGCAGCAAATGGAATTGAATGTCTCTGTCTGTCCTGACTGTCTGCTTTTATGTGTTTTGAAAGTCGGTGTGTGTGCAGCATCACTAGCCAGCCCCTCTTTCAACTTGTCATTGGCCCAATTCTCCCCTCTCCCATGATTGGGGAAGGAACTGTGAGTCAGAGTGATGCTGTAGGTTTTATGGGTCAGAGGATCCTCCCCTGGTCAGTTTGCCCACAAATCTATATTTGATTCAAAATGCACATTTCTCAAATACATAGTGGTTTGTCATTGCATGTACATATTACCTATCACATGAGGTAGTCTCTGTCCCAAATCTGCTCTTCCTAGGAGCTTGGGTTCAAAAATGGCAACATATTTCACTTTTTAGTCGGGTTACCAATATTGGATTTTCCCCCGCATTTACACAGATGTGCCCATGGTGTGTGGGCATTTGGTGGTGGAGTGTCAGATTTTTAACATACATACATTTAGAGTAATATCCTCTTTTCCGCTAAAACCCCCCTGAACATACCACCGGGTCCTACCACGTCTTCAAATGTGCACAGAAAAATCACAAGAATAATGATATCACTTATAAAATGTTCACAAGTCCGCTCTATGAATGATCCATCTTTTTAGATTTATGTTCTGGCCCCAAAGGGGTGTGGTTTCCCCAGCACAAGGTTGAATTTCTGGTTTTTCCAGTTCTGCCAAGCCAGCTTGCTCTCACAGGCAGTGCTCCTCCCCTTTCCTTCCAGGAGGAAGCCACTTTTACGACCCCCATAATAAAACATTTGCCTGAGTCAGGACAGGGCTTTGTTCAATTTCCTGCAGAGCCCAGGTAATTCAATCAGAGAAGTGTCATATCCATTTTGGTGGGAACAGCAAAAGGCAGCTAGGCCTGGGAACACAGCTGTTGTGCAAGTCTCAACTCCTGTCGGGGGTAGCTGGTGGGCAGAATTCAGTTTCATTAAGCCAGGTTTCAGATAAAATGTCACTTTTTGTTCCCCAGTTTAAGTCAAGACAATTTTTACATATGCAGCTAGAATGCTGATTCTAAGTTCAAAACTATGACATTTTAACAGTGACAAACTATGTGGCAGTCACAAGTCTGTCCCTCAGTTTATTTACACATTTCGATATTTGGTAATTTTAAATCCAGTTTCAGTTTAAGCCGCTGCAGATCTGCAGAGCTCAGCCAATCTTGTTATAAACCTTCAAGTCACTTCAGAATATAACTTTACATTGTATCCACCTCTTAGTAAGTCTTTCTTTGGCCTGCTTTGGGTTCATTTATTCAGTTTTACACAAATGTCTGGTGTTGTTTTAAAACGCCGGCTTTCTGATAGTGGTGAGTACTGGTAATGCAACCATTTTTGGGATTTTTCTTGGATTAATGCATTCCAAACAGGAATGGTTCTTACATGGTAGTACATCCTTGCTTAACATTGTTTTGATGGGGCTCCTTACAGTAAAATGGTTATGTGGAACCCCACAAAAGGGTTGAATCTTTAAAGTGGTCCGGTGAGCCACGATTTCAGCAACTTTTTGACATCAATAACAGTGGATTTTGTTAACAAAGATCTTTCTTTACACTGGTGGGTGGCAAGTGAGGTAACCATTTTGGTGTGCGCACAAACTGCGTGGTTCTCCTGGATTCTGGCGCACTTGTGGGCTTTTTGGCCATCTTGGATTTTCTAAGCCCACAGCACCAAATGTTGCAGCATGATAGCTCAAACGTGGGTCAGGACACCCAACAAATCCCCCCACGTGACTGCCCTTTGAATTTGAGTCGATGGGGAGTCGGGTGCACAAGGGTTTTGACCCACGCACTGGTCTGTCCGCATAATCTTCTTCCAATTCTGCAAATGGCACAGTTCAGCATCTTTTCCTCCATCCGGTACTGATCGATCGGTTCTCCTCGCCGGTCCTGATGAGAATATTGGGCGGTACCCTGGGCCCCTTGCGTCTCTGCTCCCGGTCTCCGGATCTTCCTCCTTGGCCAGTCTCAAGGTTTTCTTTCTCCTAGGACGACAAAGGAAGAGCGGCAATACCTATTCATGGACATTTCTCCCCCACCATTGATATAGTGGGGTGGCATATATATTTTAGAACTCAACCGATATGAACATGCACATTTTTTTTTTTTTAAATTAAGAGACAGGAACACATAAACTTGAGAAACACAGAATTTGATAGGCTATATGTAGGATCTTTTAGGGTTGGAATTGAATTAATCTGAGACAGTACCCTCTAGGATTCCAGAGGATTCCTCCAGTTGTTGCAGAGTGTGCCTGGGATGGCAACACTTCAACTGGTTAATGTGGACCCACTTGTCTTCCCCCTCTGCCAAACCGCCTTTGGGGATGCGGATCTTGTAGGCCACAGGGGAGATTTTGTCTATAATCTCAAAGGGTCCCTTCCATGTAGGCAAAAAGTTTCGCTGTTTGGCCTGGTTCCTTTGGAAATTGTATAGATAGACCCGGTCCCCCACCTGATATTCCTTCCTGGCAGTTTTCAGGTCATAGTGGGTCTTCATACTCTCAGCTGATCTTTCTAGATTCCGCTGAGCATAGGCAAAAGCATGCTGAAGGTGTTTCCTTAAATTCTCCACATACTCATGAGTTGTGGAGGCATTTATCAACGTTTGCTCTTGGGTTCTGTAGAGCAAATGCTGAGGAAGCACCATCTTGCGTCCAGTCATCAACTCGAATGGTGATATTTTGGTTGCAGATGCAGGGGTAGATCTGATGGCCATTAGGACCAGAGGTAATCGGATATCCCAACTTGGCCCAGAATCTGCCACAAACTTCTTTAATATGCTCACAATGGTTCGGTTATATCTCTCTACTGCCCCAGAAGAAGCTGGCCGGTAAGCAATATGCAACTTCCTTTTGACCCCCAGTATCTCCCACATCTTTGTCATTACTTCACTGGTGAAGTGGCTACCTCTGTCTGACTCAATCCTTTGAGGTAGACCAAAACGGGAACAGATGTGGTTAATCATCAGGGCAGCTGCTGTTTCTGCCTTGCAGTTTGGTGCTGGGAGACATTCCACCCACTTGGTAAACAAGCATGTAACGGTCAACATGTACTTGTTTCCTCTAGTCGAGCGAATCACAGGGCCTACGAAGTCGATTTGTAAATCTGACCATGGCAGTGTCATCCCCCTCTTTTGGAGAGGCGCCCGGTGTGTGAGGGATGTTGGCTGAAATTGTGCACACACAAGACAACCCTTCAAGTATTGGTTGAGGTCCCGGCCCATGTGTGGCCAGTATGCAACCTCTCTTAAGATTTCCAGTGTTGTGTGAAACCCCCTATGACCGGCGGTGGCCGCATCATGGGCGTGACTTAACATCAGGCTTCGGAATGAGGTAGGAACCACCCACTGATCGTGGCCAGCTTTGGATTTCCTTATCCGGAACATTTTTGGACATTTCATCAACACTCTAAGGTCCTCTTTCCCGTTGTAATCGGTATCCGTCAGGGGAAAGTTCTCAGGGTCCTCAATGTGTTGGTAAAATTTACCAATAATTGGATCCCCCTTCTGAGCTGTAATCAAATCAGCATCAGGGGTCTCCTTACTCCATTGTGCAATTGAAAGATCATCGTGAGCATTTGTCTGGGACCTAGTGATAGCAGTGACCTGGATTTCCCCCAACAGGGACTCTATTTCTATTAGATCCCCTTGGATAGCCCCGGTTTTGGCCAGCAGATCAGCTAAGTCATTTCCAGTTTTGTCTGGTCCCTCTACTTTGGAATGACCCTTGATCTTTTTCCAGTAGATGGTCATCCCATTCGATGTGACCAGATCATCAATGTTTTGGATCAACTTCCCATGTTTCAGGGGTTTGTTATTAGCACATAACATGCCTCTGGTTTTCCAATTAACCAGGTGCTCCACGAACCCGTTCCGTACATAATCCGAATCTGTGATGATGACCAGTTCATGGAGTTGATGCTGGACAGCAGTGAGGATGGCCTGATGCACAGCCGTCAATTCTGCCACCTGACTACTTCGGGGACCAATTTTGAATCCAGCGGAGGGTTCTGGGGACTCATTCACCCATGCATTCCCTACGCCGGCCACCAGTTCTTTCTCCCCGTTGTTGTCAACATGGTAAGAGCATCCATCCACATACACAGTGGGCATTCCCTCACACTTGTCCTCTCCAAAGACTTTGTGTGGGGAATTAAGGTGTGCGTCCGTGTTGTCCTTGATCTTTAGACTTTTGTCCTCGAGACAGTTTTCTCTGGCACAATCATGCAAGTCAGCCAGACCTTGCGCGAGGGGACTGTTCTTGTTTTGGCCATATCTGACCTCCACAGGAAAGCCTTGCATTGACAGAATCCAGGAAGTAATTCGGGAATTACTCACATTTCCTGCCCGGATTCTATCACTTTGGAGATATTGCAGAGGCTGGTGTGGAGTCTCCACTATGATGTGTTCCCCCTGGATAAACGGGTGGTAATTCTTCAATGCCCACACCGTTGCCAGGAGTGCCTTCTCACAATCGTTGAATTTTTCCTCCACAGAGGATAAAGTTTTGCTCGCATAGGAGATTACTTTATTGACCTTGTCCTGCTTTTGGTATAATACTGCCGTCAAGCACGTATTAGAGAACCCTGTCTCCAGGAAGAACTCCTTGTTTCTGACAGGGTAAGCTAGGCAGGGCGCTTGTGAGAGGCTTCTTTTGAGTTGTCTTACTGCCTCGGCTTGTTCTGGACCCCATTCCCACTTGACCCCCCTTCAGGAGATGAATCAGGGGTCTGGTGATCTCTGCGTAGCCCTCAATGAACTTTCTGCTGTAATTAGTCAGTCCAAGGAGGCTCCTTAGTTCCCGCAGAGTTGTGGGGTCTTTCAGTTTCTGAAGTGCTTCCACTTTCTTTTCCTGGGGACAGAGACCCTGAGGAGTAATCTCATGCCCCAAGAAATTAACATGGGTTCTACACCACTGTGCTTTCTGAAAGGAAAGTTTTGCTCCGGCGGCCCTCAACTGCGTCAGAACATAACGGATCTCCGCTATGTGTTCCTCCACAGATGAACTTTTGATGAGGACATCATCTACATAAGCCAGGTTACCCCTTGCACCCAGGTCGGGCATGGCCTTGTGTAGGAAAATGTTGAATTCATTGCCGGAGTTGAGGTATCCGAAGGGAGTCCGGGTCCATGTGTACTGCTGGCCCCCAAAGGTAAAAGCCAGCTTGTATTGGTCCTCCCTACTGACAGGCACAGTCCAGTATCCATTGGTCAGGTCTATTGCAGTGAAAACCTGTGACCCCTGGATCTGGGCCAGCCCTTGGTCAATGTAGGGCAGAGGCCATCGGGAAGTATGGACCCGTTTGTTGAGCTCCCTGAGGTCGGGGCAGAGTCTCCACTGGCCGTTTGGCTTCAATATTCCCAGCACCGGATTATTGAAGGTGCTGTGAACTGGACGGATTATTCCCCGGGACTCAAGGTTCTTAATTATTTCAGTAAGGGACTCCATGGTTGCGAGAGGCAAACGATATTGCTTCACAAACACTGGAGTCATGCCAGGGTCCGTGGGGATTGTTGTTGTGTGGATGTCGGTGCGGCCACAGTCATATGAGTCTACCGCAAAGAGATCTTGGAAATCCAAGAAAACTTGTTTCAACTTTTGCTTTTGTTCCAGAGTCACACAGGCATCAGCTAGGTTGGCTCTCTCTTCCACCATCTGCCTGAAGCCTGGAAAGACTTCTGGTTTGGCTATCTCAGCGGCCTCCTCCAGCTGGGGGGAGAAGTCCCTGGTCAGAGTGCTGATTTGGACTGGAGGCTTCAGGTGGGAAAGGCAGCCCTCATGGACCTGGAAAATCACCTCATCCCTCCTGAAGTCACAAGTCACATCTTCCTTACCATAAGGGCAAGAAGTGTACACCAGGAAGTTCCCCCCATGCCGGGTAAAAATCCTGCCTGGTGTTGTATTGTCATCACTGTCACTGTCAAAGCAGTCCTTGGGGATTGGCCCTAACAGTTCATTACCTAAATCGATGGAAAAATGGCGGTCATCAACCGCCATTCCAATAATGGTGCCTGCGGCTAGAGTAATACTCTTTAAGTCGCTGTTATCCACCTCTATTAGAATGGTGTCATGTTCTATGTTGACTAATGGAGTTGGGTTTACCCCCAACCCTTGCTGTTGGAGAGAAGCGTTTAGATGTATGTAAGCATCAGGGTTTTTCAAATGTTGTCCTCTTTTAGCTTTCACTTCCAGGGAGAATTGTCGGGTCCTTTCTGGGATGGTGACTTCCTCTTTGATCTGAATTTCAACTGCATAAGGTAGCAATTGAGCTGACCTAAATGCTTTTTCTGGATCATCAAAGACCATGGGATTATCCGCTAATCGGGACCAAGCTTTGAAGTTTATTAGGCCCAAACTAATGGCAAAGCGATTGAGATTGTCACTGCCTAAGTAAAAAGCGGCAGTGACGTCTCGCACGACCCAACAATTGTGGACTATGCTCTTGTTGCCAATGGAGATTTTGAGCATACACCTGCTTGGCAGGAGATGTTTGGAATTGGGTGCTTCCAGGTCCATTTCCCATTTGTCTATCAGTTTGAATGTGGGAATGGCTGGATCTTTTGGGAGTTGGCGGAACATGGCTTCGCTGATGAAGCTCTTGCCGTTGTTCACACACACTCGAGCGAGAACAGAGTCCTTCCCATCATTTAACTGCTTAGGGATGAACAACTGCTCTCCAATTTGCTGAATATTAGCAAGGGTTTGAGCTGATTTCACATCTTTCTGGACTATAGGAGGGGGAGTTTCTGATTGTGGATTAGTATAGAATTTCAGAGTGTTTCCTTCCAGCGTGGAATACCACTTTAGACTGGAAGGAAGGTTGATTTTCAGAAATAGAGAGGACCCCCCATCACCAGTCTGTTGTCCTACTGCTATTACTGTCACGTCTGGAATTTGGTTATTCTGGAAGTGGAATTCTACTTGGTCAGATTTTTGTTCAACCATGTGGCATGTGCCGTTTAAACTAACATGGTTGACACTCTGTTTTAATTTTATGGGTCGGCTAGTCTGGGTCCAGAGGACCTTGTTTACGCAATCTATTAGGGGTGACAACCTTCTCAGGAGGTCATTCCCTAGTAAACAAGGGGTGCCCTCTGGAGTCACAACTATGACCGGGTGTTTCAACTTGTGTCGTCCAATTTTAATGTCCAAATCTGCCGTCCCCTTGACGGGAATTTCCTTCCCGTCAAAGTTCTGGAGTTGACCAGGAAGGGAGGTGAGAGGAATTTGGTAATTCCCTCCCCTTCCTGCATTCAGTTCATCAAAGGCCCTTCTGGACAGAAGGGTAGCTTGAGATCCCGTGTCCACCAGCGCTGAAATCGTACCCTGCCCCTGTACTTGTACAGGGGCATAATATCTTCCCTCCTTCTCCTCAAGGGGGCACAGATAATGCACATTTCTGGACAACTGGTGGGCTAACTCTCTGGTTTTGGACATTGCAAGAGAAGAAATTTGGGCAGAATTCTGTGGAGAGCCTTGGGAATCTGAAAGAAAAAGTTGGCAACTGGAGATCAGAGCCATTGTGGGTTCCCCTGGTTCCGGTTCTAGGCCGCCCCCCCTTTTTGGAGGCAGTCATCAGGATGGGTTTGAACCAGGGGATTTTGGTATTGTGGGTTCTGGGATGAGATGATGGGCGGCGGTAGCTCAGTCTCCATATCTCCCCAGTCTGAATTGGCATCCCTTGGGACCCATTTTTCCTTGGGAGGAGTTCCCCCATCTCTGAAGGAGAAGGTCCTTTCCCCAGGATCCTCTGAGGATCCCTCTCCCTCAAATTGGAAGACCTGTACCTCCTCCACAAAGTGGGTCTGTTTGGGTCCTTTGTTTCTCCTACCCCCCCCTCTGCTCCTTGGGAGGCAGGCTTTCAGGGGCAGGAGATTTTGTTTCCGGTTCATGGTTTTCCAGGGGCTGTTTACAAGTTGGGAAGGAAGCTTCCTCCAAGGCTTTACACCCCCCTTCCCCTTGTGCCTCCTCCCTAGGAACCGGTGTGTTATCGGGGTGCTGCCCCCGTCATTGTTCTGGAGTACCAGGTCCAGAGTTTGGGGCATTCTGCGGTGGCACGCTCATCTGAGGGTTCTGTTGAGCCCTCAGTATGTGACCCAGATCCCGTGCCATATTTTGGACCTGGCGCTCTAACTGGGAAACCCGCTCAGGCTGATACGGACTCTATTTTCTCCCCTGGGCTGATCCCGGGAAGGGTAGCTATCCCTTCTCTGGTAGTACCCCGGGTTGGGAAGATTTTGGTACCCCTCCACCCTTGGCCTCCCCTCTCCCGGATTAGGTTGTCTGGGCTCAGGGAATTGGGGAAAGAAGGATGGATGATTTTGGGGGTGGAAATTGGGTGGATACCTGGGGAAAAAGTTCTGCCCAGGATTTGGAGAATTTCTGCCCTCCTGGGGGAAGTTAGGAGGGAAGTTCCCTGGGTCAGGTGCTTGGCTGGATCCCCCCCCTTGGGCTGGAGGAGTCCACACATAACCCAGGATTGGTCGATTTCCCTTGTAACGGGGACTTACATAATCAGGAGAGCGAGGGACCCCATTTGTGGGGCTGCCTCCTTGGCTCCCTGTCTGTGACTGGCCCAAGGACCTTCTGGGCCTAGCATTATTAGGTGCAGGTAGGTTTTTAGGCCCCCCCATCTCCAAATCCAAAACGGGGGCAACCTTTACCTCTGCCACCTTGGCAACAGCAGGGGTGCTGTTGGTTTTGGGGTTTTTGGGCTGGTTTTTGTTTTCCACCGGTTTCTGCACCTCGTAGATGCGGGTGGCTTGTTCAATGACCCATTCTAAAGATCTTTTCTCATGAAAATCTCTCACGAGCTGGGTCATTATGTATTTGGGCAAGGCATGGAAAAAAGTATTAACAAATTCTCTGCTGTCTGTGCGCACCCTTCTGGTGGTCTGCGCAAAGGCACGTTTCAGTTCTTGCACAAATTCTTGTGGGGCCTGATCCTCCCCACATTGCAAATTGTAGGCTGCCTTGCAAGCCTCTTGAGTAATTCTGTGAACAGAAAAATGTTTCAAGATGGCCGCCTTATAGGTGGACCATCTTAAATGATTTTGGTCCTCCAGCCCCGCAAAGAAACTGGAGTATTCTGGTGAGAATGTCCATTTGACGTACTGGATGCGGCTACTGCTGTCCTTCAAATGGAAAGTCTCCATCATTTGCTCATAGAGCTCCAAGTGTTCCCATACGGAATACTTGGCGTTCTTATGATAAGGCGTGATAACACTCCTTATTGCCTTTATTTGCTTCAATGGGTCCTTAAGCAAGGCCCTTTTTGCCTTATTGGCCTTTTTGGTTCGGGTAACCCTGGTCCATTCATCCTCTGACTCAGAGGCACTGCTCTCAGAGGTTCCTGTCTGCTCTTCCAGGTTTTCCCGGATTCTGCGAGCCTGGGAGTGGCTGGCAGAATGTGGGGACCTGGTCTCCTGTGTCCTGCGCCGTTCAGAGGAGTCTTCAGATTCCTCCTTTCTGCCAGGATTTGATGGGTACCCCCCCACTGACCTAACTGGGCAGAAGTTTTCAGGATGCCCTTAATGGGCCTATTCTCCTGGGGTTCCCCACTAAATTGCACTGTGCTTGGGTGCCCATACCCGGATGCCCGCCCCTCCATTCCTGGGAGGTACTGGCCTATGAGCCCCATGCTTCTGGCTGAATAGTAATCTGCCATCCCTGTGGCCCGGTGCTCATGCGCGCCAGGGGACATGGGGGTGGCAGAGTCCAGGGACTGAGAGAGATAAAGGCCTCTGGTACTAGGACTCCTGAGGTTATGCCCAGGAGTTTCCCTTTCCCAGCGAACCTGGTCTCTATCCGCCCCTGCTCCCTGTTGCAATGCAAGAGCCTGCGCCTTCAGTTCCTCAGTTAAGGCCTTACTAGACTCTATCAGTCTCTCCTGTATCGCTACCTGTTGTTGGAGCCTATCATTGTGCTGGCAGAGAGCCGGTGTTTCCTGATTGGTCCTGGAGCACTGGGCCAGTCTTTGCTGCAGGAGGGTTACCTCCTGAGCTGTGTCCCTATTGGCCTGCTCCTGTCTTGCCAGAGCCTCCTCCACCCTCCTGGTGTGCTCTAGCAAGTCCTGGTGTTCTTTTTGGAGGTCACCCAGTCCCTGGTGGGCCAGGTGATTTTCTTCCCTTTTTCTTCTTAAGTGGCAGACTTCCTCGCCTAAGGTGTCCCTTTCCTGACCAAGAGCTTGAATTTGTGACGCCAGGTCGTCCCTTTGCCTTTGGAAGGCACCAGCTTTCTGGCGCTCCTGATCAAACTCTGCCTGGGTATCGAGGTCTTTCAGGATCAGTTTATTGCTCTCCTCTTTCTCTCTGTCTAGTTGGATTTGCAGGGTGGCTACCTGCTCTGTGCATGCCCTGTTGAAATTGATCTGTTGCTCCAGCTTTTTCTGGCTCTGCAGTAGGGAATCCAAACTGTCTTGGCGCTCCTTCTGCAAAGCCAGAATTCTGGTATCCTGGTCTGTCTTTTCCTGTTGCAATATATCCATGTCCTCTTTTATTTTAATGATATACTGCCTACTATCATTTTCTGACTCCTGGCTCCCCTGCAGCCTCTGCTCAGAAGAGACCAGGTCAGATTGGACCTTCTCTAACGCCATCTGTCACTTGTTCGCCAGATATTGGCTTTCCGTACATTTATCCTGCATGTCTCCCATATATAGGTACAGGTATGCCGTTATCCTAACCATCTTGTCTTGTTCATCCTTAGCTTTAGGAGCCAAGTATAGTTCACTCAGGGCCACATGTAGGGGACCCTGATCTCCCCATATATCTGACCCTGTTTCAGTGACCTGTTGCGTGATGGCCTGCAACCAGACCATGCGGTCCTGGTGAGTCCACTCACCTCTCACAAATAACTTATGTAAGAAGTGCTCTCTGGCTATTTTCATGTCTACTAAGGTCGTCATTCTAGAGATTGGTCTCTGTCCTGACTTACAGAAATTAGTATTTTATTTTTGCAAAACAGACCTTTTTCTTAGAGCGTTCCTTTGAGGAGTGCTTTACAGCGTAACACAGCGTGGTGATCCGACCGGATATGTGTATCTGGTCAGCTGGCACACTGTATTAATCTGCACAAGTGATAGATCTAACCCAAACGTCCGGCCCGAGCCCCCACTTTGTAAGAGGATTCAATTCAACACTACAGCTAAATCAATGCCTAGTCTGGGATACTGAATGGAAACCCTTATTGATATATCTTTACGTCCAGTTCATGAGTTCTGGATGACTACCCCTATATAACACCCCTCTCTTGGAATCCCCCTGAACCCACTGAGCCAAGAAGTAGTTCTGTTTTGCAAGTTTAAAGGGTTTATTTGATAATTTAAACAATAGATATATATATCACACTTTATAATAAATTAATAATTGAATATCACACTTAATCTGAGCAGTAATCAATAATGGATAGTCCGGCACTAGCACACTTCTTTATAATCAATGATGAGTGGTTATAGGATGGATAAGATAGCAACAATACTTTTATGGTTTCAAATGGATGCAGGGTGGACTGAAATTGCAGTACAGAAATACTCAATATGATTTCAACAAAACAATGTAATCACTTTTCTCTGGCAATCCACTCCCCCCTTTATGCAATGCAAGGAAATGGAAGGGAAGCACACAGTTCTCAGAAATGCAATCAAATGTAATTCAGTTCACCCCAGCAAGCTTAGACTACAGAAGTTTGAAACACAGGCCCAAAATGCTTTTATATGTGCTGGCAATGAAGTGAAAAATATGCTAAAATGCTTTTATATGTGCTGGCAATGAAGTGAAAAATATGCTAAAATGCTTTTAATTCCCTCTAGAGGTTCAGGGTGAGTGATATCTAGTTAATATTAGTCCAGGCTCACTCTAGCAATGATTCAGGGATGGTTCTTAAGAGGCAAACGAATTTTTAGCAAGGAAAGCAAGGAAAGCAAGGAAGCTGCTGTTTTCACACGTGGCTGGATTTTTAACCAAATCGCAAATCGCGGTAAAATTCGCGAGTGCGAGAATCGTGATTACGGCAAAAGTATGAGGAGTATGAGGAGTAGGAAGTCGGTTTTAGGCGTGTTGAAAAGGTGAGATTCTAAGCTTTCAGAGGAAAGTTAAACCAAGTTCCTAACGGTTCCAGAGATACGAACGATTAAATAAAGGTAGTTTTTCGGATTTGAAATTTTAAAAGTTCAAAGCGACAGGTTACTGCTTGCAGATAGAAAATGACAGGTGACAGCTTTGCAAATGACAAGTGACAACTAGGAGGCAGTTCTGGTTAGATTAAAATAGATTGAATTATATTATTTTAACTAAGAGATTGGTTCTGCACAGTTCTGCTAGGTACTCACAATATATTTTAAAATAGGCCTCGCCACGGATCTGGTCAGGTTTTGGACTGGACTCCGGTTCAGCTCTCTGGTTCTGCGAACAGAGGTCTGGGTCAGCTCTGCTCTGCTGGTCTAGCCTCTCTGGATTCTGGATACTGCTCTGCTTTCTAGGTACTGCTACAGGTTCTGGAGATTGATGGATTTGAAGTCTGGATCTCTGGATGTTGTATGGTCCGGCAGCATGCTCCGCAGCAAATGGAATTGAATGTCTCTGTCTGTCCTGACTGTCTGCTTTCATGTGTTTTGAAAGTGGGCGTGTGTGCAGCATCACTAGCCAACCCCTCTTTTAACTTGTCATTGGCACAGATCTCCCCTCTACCATGATTGGGGAAGGAACTGTGAGTCAGAGTGATGCTGTAGGTTTTATGGGTCAGTGGATCCTCCCCTGGTCAGTTTGCCCACAAATCTATATTTGATTCACATTTCTCAAATACATAGTGGTTTGTCATTGCATGTACATATTACCTATCACATGAGGTAGTCTCTGTCCCAAATCTGCTCTTCCTAGGATCTTGGGTTCAAAAATGGCAACATATTTCACTTTTTAGTCGGGTTACCAATATTGGATTTTTCCCCGCATTTGCACAGATGTGCCCATGGTGTGTGGGCATTAGGTGGTGGAGTGTCAGATTTTTGACATACATACATTTAGAGTAATATCCTCTTTTCCGCTAAAACCCCCCTGAACATACCACCGGGTCCTACCATGTCTTCAAATGTGCACAGAAAAATCACAAGAATAATGATATCACTTATAAAATGTTCACAAGTCCGCTCTATGAATGATCCATCTTTTTAGATTGATGTTCTGGCCCCAAAGGGGTGTGGTTTCCCCCAGCACAAGGTTGAATTTCTGGTTTTTCCAGTTCTGCCAAGCCAGCTTGCTCTCACAGGCAGTGCTCCTCCCCTTTCCTTCCAGGAGGAAGCCACTTTTACGACCAACATAATAAAACATTTGCCTGAGTCAGGACAGGGCTTTGTTCAATTTCCTGCAGAGCCCAGGTAATTCAATCAGAGAAGTGTCATATCCCTTTTGGTGGGAACAGCAAAAGGCAGCTAGGCCTGGGAACACAGCTGTTGTGCAAGTCTCAACTCTTGTCGGGGGTAGCTGGTGGGCAGAATTCAGTTTCATTAAGCCAGGTTTCAGTTAAAATGTCACTTTTTGTTCCCCAGTTTAAGTCAAGACAATTTTTACATATGCAGCTAGAATGCTGATTCTAAGTTCAAAACTATGACATTTTAACAGTGACAAACTATGTGGCAGTCACAAGTCTGTCCCTCAGTTTATTTACACATTTCGATTTTTGGTAATTTTAAATCCAGTTTCAGTTTAAGCCGCTGCAGACCTGCAGAGCTCAGCCAGTCTTGTTATAAACCTTCAAGTCACTTCAGAATATAACTTTACATTGTATCCACCTCTTAGTAAGTCTTTCTTTGGCCTGCTTTGGGTTCATTTATTCAGTTTTACACAAATGTCTGGTGTTGTTTTAAAACGCCGGCTTTCTGATAGTGGTGAGTACTGGTAATGCAACAATTTTTGGGATTTTTCTTGGATTAATGCATTCCAAACAGGAATGGTTCTTACATGGTAGTACATCCTTGCTTAACATTGTTTTGATGGGGCTCCTTACAGTAAAATGGTTATGTGGAACCCCACAAAAGGGTTGAATCTTTAAAGTGGTCCGGTGAGCCACGATTTCAGCAACTTTTTGACATCAATAACAGTGGATTTTGTTAACAAAGATCTTTCTTTACACTGGTGGGTGGCAAGTGAGGTAACCATTTTGGTGTGCGCACAAACTGCGTGGTTCTCCTGGATTCTGGCGCACTTGTGGGCTTTTTGGCCATCTTGGATTTTCTAAGCCCACAGCACCAAATGTTGCAGCATGATAGCTCAAACGTGGGTCAGGACACCCAACAGGGGGTATGTTTTTGGGGATGCTTACCTTCACCATATATACGGATATTAATGATACATATAGTGGTCCATTCTTGTGTGAAATGTATATCACATTAGTGATATCGTAACCATATTTTTCATAGTCTACTTAGGAACAATGCTGTGATTCGACTTCCTGCTTTGTCAAGGGGTGAAAGGTTGTGTTTCATCACTTCCCGTGATGTCACTTTGGAGTGGGGTCAATGATATCACTTCCTGTGATGTCATTAGGGGTCAAGGGTCATGTGATGTTACTTCCGCTAGTAATAGGTAACAAGGGGTACACTTGCGGCTAGTGGCCTGGTAATGTTGTAAAATATACAGTGGACAAGGCCAAAGACCATGGTTAGTGGCTTCGTAGTGTTGGAAAATATAGAGTGGGTACGGCCGAAAGCTGTGCCCGTTAGCCACGGCTAAAGGTCCTGGCTAGTGGGCCCAATACGCATCTATTTGTCGTGGCCACTGACAATGGGGGCGAAATCCATGGCTATTTGCCTGGTAGTATTGTAAAATATCCAGTGGGCATGGCCGAAGGCCTTGGCTAGTGTCTTGGTACTGTTGTAAAATATACAGTGGGCACGGTCAAAGGCCATGGCCAGTGGTGCAGAAAAAAAACTATAATATAACTATAATATAACAAAACCCTTGAAATACACAGAAAAACGTTAGTTAAAGTTTAGTTAAGCTGACCAAACTTATTGCAACAAATCCTCTGAATTTCAGCACATTTGTGAAATCATGACGGTCTTAACTCAGCGCGTTTCCATTGCAAAGCTCATGAGCACATACATATTAATAAGAGCAGGGATTCACAATGACATAGAAAATGGCATTATGGGGGACATCAACATTATTGCACCAAGTTAAGCCGGTCATGACTTCCCAAATTCTCTGAATATTAGGGGTTTTGTTGCAATAAATGTGGGCATCTTAACTAAACTTTAACGTTATGCAATGAGCAGTGGCCTGGTCCCGAAAAAGCAAATTTGATGTTATTCCACCAAGTAGATTTGTTAAAAATGCCCAAAATGAAGTCAAACACATTGGTGCTATCTGCTTCCGGTTCCTGGACTCACTTCCTGATTCGTTGTCCACGAACACTGCTGGACCAATCAGAGAGTTGCATGACATTCGTGGACATCGTACACGCCTGCTGAATGGTCAATTGAAAATGTGAGGTGGGTCAAAACCTTTGAAATGGACATCATGGGGATTTGCAAACTGTGCCCCTTAGTTCGCGGACATCGCAGTCAAATCATATTAAAAAACACAACATTATACTTGTCAAACAAATTAAACAATCTCTTGGAGGTGAGGGGTGATGAGGATGGGATGGAATACGTCCATAAAAAGCCAAACATCTGGAGTATTTTCTTCTCTGACATCCACGAACATCTCAGATGTTTGGGGTCATTGTTTGTGAACTCGACAAAGTTTCGAGGACATCCTTACATATTTCTGCATTAAAGGGTTGGTGAAGAGCAGTTTTTGGATGGCTTATGACTTTGGCACCATTCAATGAAAGTGATATCTGCGTCCGGTACATGTAATCACTTCCTGATTCGGTGTCCACGGACACCACGTAACCAATCAGAGCTGTGTAACGTTTGCAGAGATAGTACATGCCCGCTGATTGGTCAATTAAAAACGTGAGGTGCGTCCAAACTTTTGAAACGGACACCATGTTGGATTCGCGAACTGCTCCCGTAGTCCACGGACATTGCAGTAAAAACATATTCTAAAACACAACATTGGTGAATGTGGATGGGATGGGATATGGCCATAAAAAGCTAAACATCTGGTATTTTTTCATCTCTGATGACTGCGAACATCTCAGATGTCTGGGACATTCCTGTGATGTTCACAAACTTGACAAAAGTTTGAGGACATCCATACATATTTCTGCATTGCAGGGTCGCTGAAGAGCAGTTTTTGGATGGCTTATAACTTTGGCACCATTCAATGAAAGTGCATGAAATTATGTGATATAATTTTTGAAAAAACTATGGATGTGTTTGCAAAGTGCAGTGCCGTTTCACTAAGATGGGGCAGATTTAAACAAGGTCGCAAATTTATTGAATGGCTTATAAATTTGGTGGCGTTTGACGAATATGCACAAAAAGTTTGCAAAAAGATTTTAAACCCATCTTTGAATGGCTTTGCAAAGTTTGGTGGTATTTTGTGAAAGGGGGCAAAATTAAAGGGCAGGGCAACATTTTTAGATGGCTTATAACTTTGGTGCCGTTTGACATATCTGCAGAGAAAATAGATTATAGACCCAAAGTTAAAGGTGTGTGCAAAGTTTAAATGTAACTTTGGAAACTGAGGCAATGCCTGTGGCCATTTCCCAGATAATCCGGCCACTGCTCCGCTGCCCATGGTCACCTGGGAATGGCAATGGGCCACCAGGAACTAGATACATTTGTAAAATCAGGATAGGCTTGAATACAAAAAAATAATTCTGGGAATGGGAATAGGGTTAAAGTGGGCATAGCAGTGGTCAAAACCTCAAAATCAGGATAGGCTTGAATGAGAAAAAAATTCACGGAATGGCAAAGGGGTTAAAGTGAGCATGGTCACCAGGGACCGGCTATATGGTAACACTTTCAAAATCGGGATAGGAATGAATGGGAAAAGAAAATCTGGGAATGGTAACAGAGTTGTCTAACCTGATTTGGTTATTGGGGCCTACGGCATGGCTGAAGCCTGTGCCCCATGTATTGTGGAGACTTACTATGGTTTCAAGCCATGAGCACTGGTCATTGGTCGCATTGGGGGTATTGTGGACACTGGACGAGGATGCAGGCTAGGTGCAGTGGATACCGGGGCTGGTTTGGTGGGGCTGGGGTCATGGTCGAGCCTCATGCCCTATCCAATTCAACCATGACTTTGAGCCCCAGCATGCACTGCTGGAAATGACACACATCAGTATGCATCACAAAAAATGTTTGTTTAACGAGGGTTATAGTTGTTTCATATATGTTAATAGAGGAAAAAGTAATAGCTCATAGACAGTGCTGTAACATCATGAAACATTTCCACGTACATAAACCATTGAAAGTCAGTGAAAACACAATGTTAAAGGGACGTTATGGTTAAGTTGCACTAAAAGACCCTACGAAATTTACTGAAAACACATTGTGAAATGGATGATATAGTTAAGTTGCACCAATAAAAACCTATGAAATTCGCTGAATAAACTTTGTTAACGGGACATTATGGTTACGTTCTACTAATAAAAACCTGTGAAATTCAGTGAAAATAAATGTGTTAAACGGATGGTATGGTTACAAAGTATAAAATGAAAAACCCAAGAAATATGCAAGTTATGGTTTGCTATGCAACCATAGTTAGCGCCAACGCGGTGCACTGCTAAGACTAACACCGAGGACATCAAAGATGACATCACAAATAACATCAGCAATGACATAACTGATGACATCACATGTGATACTAATACTGTGTAACAATGCAAATGGAAGGTCTGTATATGGGGTACCGCTTAGAGTGTCATTTACAACATATCAAAGATGATCAGTAGCCCTGTAATAAACTACTCCATGTCACATAAAAGGTGCTTATTGAAAAAAAAACATTGCACTGAGGTTTTGTTGTTAATACAGCTTTCAAATAATACATACAGAGAAACAATGAATGCAATATGGATCATAGAACTAAAGTATTCTTAAGATGGTATGTTTAGGTAGTACAGTGATAAGTTGAAGCACATCACATTCTTGAGAAACTTATTATCTCCACGGGACCTGCTTCTTGTTCCATGTATGTGCATGATGACCTTGGGGTAAACCCTAGGGAAAAGAACTTCAGAATATAGCCCAAGGTCAAGCTCTACATGCTTAAATGTTAGGGCACCTGGCGATGCCCTGAAAAACCCAGGTGGGCGTACTTGAGTAAACAAAACCAACATTTCAGGGTGAGAGGTCACACTAATCCAACATTTTGACACATATAACAGTTACTAACAATACATTTTAGAACTGAATGTATTTAATAGCATCTGAATAATGATAGTGGGGATAGAGCACCCAGGAATATTTAGAAGACAATACAAGTAGGTATAATCCAGTGGAAAGAGCTGGATTTCAATGAAACAACAAAACATAAAACTGCCAATATTGGTCAATTATTTCAATTGTGCAGTTACAGAATGAACAAAAAACTCAATTTTATGGACATTTAAAAAGAACAACAACAATGCTTAAGCTGTGCACTGTTCAGATGGTATAATCGTCGACACAACGGTGTTTCGGCCTAGAAGAGAGCTGTAAGATGCAGCTTTGTGAGCAGGCCTTCATCAGGACGTGTGATGGAGTGAATGGTTGTACCGGGATCTCTATCTATAAATAACAAGTGCAGTGTGATGAGTAAAGGGGTGACCTCGAATATAAAATGGTGATTCAATAAGCTGCCTAAGGATGCTTCATTAAAAAAGGAAGGAAAACTCCATGAATGTGGAGCCTAGTTCTTACCGAAGACTTATCCAGTACAGGGGTAAGCGGAAATATCCATCAAGGGTATAGATATCTGGACAGCATTAAGTGACCCGATGAGGGAACAAGTTTATACCTGTAACGACATTAGAGGATCTATAAGGTTTCTGTACAGATCCTGGTTCCACGAATAAATAAATGGAAACATAGGTAAAGTCTTACCTCCGGCGGTAAGTGGTGTCATCTTTAGTGGTAATGGTGGAGACACCCACTGTGGATAGCGGCTGCTAACACAGACTGTCCATATGTGACAAAACCTGTGTGTGAAAAGTGCATATCAGTGAGACTACTGAGTTGTTGAGGCGCGTGTGAGATATGAGCACAAAGCAACAAATTTGGTTAAAAAGTCTGAGCCAGATAAGGGTACACAGACTAGGAAGCGTAATAAACTTCCTCTAGGTCATGGTACGAACAAATCACACTTCGTGAGACTTCGGCTTGGGCTGCACAGCGCGGCGTCTCTGAAAGGGAGAGCTGCCGAGAAAGTGAAACCGTGGCCATGGCAACCCCGGGTAAACATACCCGTGGGTAATCCTGATTGGGTGAGCCATGGCGCTCCCCTGTTGGTGCGTCATCCGACGTGTAACAAATTGAAGGCAGCCACGAAAAATGAAACAAAATGAAAAAATGCTGCAACGAGAGAGTTGTTGTGTACGTGCCATTAGCATGTATACTGTGAGAGACCAGGGAGGCCCGGCATGAACACGGAACCTGCACATGAACCATAGGTTTTTATTTGTGCAACTTAACCATATAGTGAATATATAATAATAATAATAATAATAATAATAATAATAATAATAATAATAATAATAATAATAATAATAATAATAATGAATAAGTGTGATTTACATTAAAGAAGCCTATAAACAACTAAACAATGCCAAATGTTACAAAATGATTATTTCGAATCCCATTCAAGATCTGGAGTTAAAGGTGAAAACATTCATAATGGAATGGGAGAATAAGGCATGCTTGCAGAAGAAAATTGCAGATTTGTTTTCACTACCAATTCCATCATGCCTGCCATTTATGTTCTCTCTGGTTCTCGCCTTGAAAATATGTCAAAATATAATGACAAAGTACTTTTCCCGTTTGTTTCTTCTCTGCCTTCTTATTTAAGGGATACCACTGACTTCCTCTCCCACATAGATGACCTACCATGGGGAACTAACTACATATTGGCGACCATAGATGTTGTGTCTTTATACACATCCATAGCACAATCTCGGAAAAAGGGCTTGTAAATACTATCTAAATACAAGGTCCCTCAATTACCTTCAACATACAGAAATGGTTCTTGGGATGATAGACCTTTGTCTCACCAACAATGTGCTCATGTTTAACAACAAGTACTTTAGACTGTTACAGGCTCAAGAGTCTAGTGACTGGCCACAACCACCACACCATAATATGGCCATACACCCAAGAAGCTGGCCACTGGCCACAAGCATTTTAATAAAATGTGTACAGAAATGTAATTTGGCCATTGGAAAGAAGCATTACAATATAGTATAGTCATTACACATACTGTACAGGCAGTGTAAACATTTTGGAACACAGTGACACAATACCATTGAAGAGAAAATGGTACTTTTCATTGATGTGCCACTGCAGACACAGATTGACTTTATTGTACATGGTAATGCAGGAGAAATGTTTGCTTCTTTCTCTGTGAAAAAAACATAGCATAATATGTTAGGTAAGGTACTTCACAATGTGGCATTGCACACAATCTCACATATTCATGTACTTTTTAGACCCCCCCTAATTAGTACATTACAAGTACTATGCTTCAAACAACATTACTGTGTGTTTTGCACAGTTGCTGTGTTTGGTTGCATAATCATTGGGTCTGTGGGAAAAAAATCCATGAAGGATTAAAAAAAAAACCCTGGTACATTTATTTGATGTTATGTGTCATACTATGTTTTTTTGAAGTGCACACTACTTACAGGAATGTTAAAGGTGCACAAATAAGTGCATTTGCTGTTGCAAGCACTGTTGCAGTAGGAGGAATTGAAATGGTGTATGATTCGAAAGTGGTGGTTGTATGCCTGTAGTTAGATACCAGTTGGTGTTTTCTAACTGTTTATTGTTTTGCAATTTTGAAGAATATCCTTTGATGCAGTTTGATTCCTGTTGGTTCTTTCTAAGTACTTTACTATTGAAAACAAATATTGTAGTACTGTGGGTGCAGTTAGATATCAGTTGGTGTATTCTAACTGTGGATAGTTTGACAGTTTTCAAGGGTATGTTTTGAAGCACTTTCATTCCCGATGGTGGATTTTAACTGTTTCACTTTTGGAAGTAATATTGAGTACTATGGGTATAGTCAGATAACAGTTGGAGTATTCTGACTGTTGACAGTTTAAGAGTCTTTAAGGGTATATTTTGAAGCACTTTCATTCTTGCTGGTGGATTTTAACTTTCCCACTATTGAGAGATGTTGGCATGACGTCTTTCGATAATGAAAACATTCAATTTCACAGCATCAATTGATCTTCTCATGGAGATGGAGTGCATTTTACTGATGCTGGAAATCAGCTTTTTTGTTAAATATCCTAAATGCTTTGCAGACTTTTTTGCAAATATAGCAAGTATTTCACAGTAGGTGTTGCCTACTTTACTCTAAACCTTGAAAAAAACCTTTCAAAAACAAAAAAGGCTCTTTTCAGAGCCACCACTTTCTCCCGCAAATGAGTGCAATGGTTTAGATGCTGCCACTAGCCAAATATTTTAGATGTCCGCGTACTACTGCACTCTCCGCAGACTTCGCATGCTGCGCAAGGACCTGCATCTTTTTTTGGTACCTCTATCTTTGAACTGTGAAAGCTGGCTCTGAAAAGAACCATTTTTGTGGGTGATTTCTGTTGTTTCATGATTTTTTGGGAATTTTTACACAGGACACACAAGGAAGGGAAGCAAGGGTAGGGAAGGGGCACCAACCACAGCGACAAAGGGGCACGTGGAAAGAGGAAGATGTTGGGTGGGCCTCACTTAGGTCGGGGCACTGTTTCTCGTGCTCCAAGACCATAGGCTCAAAAGCACTTTGAAACTGCTCCCGCCTGCAGAGTACTGCATCACAGTACATACAGAGTACAGTGACCCTCGAAAGGCAAAGGTCCACAGCATTATGTAAGGCCTCTGAGGCATGTTCAAGTATCCGCTGCCCCACATAAGTGTCTCTTGTGGTGACAGGAGCAGATGTCAAGGATGCAAGAGAGAAACTCAACCTGCTACTGCCTTCGAAAGGGACAACCCTCCAAACTGCTGCCTTGTGTTTCGACCTTAGGTATCGCTGCATGGATGTGGTCCCGTAGCTATACAGCCCACAGTGCTGTACCATATTGCACTCAGTGCATCGAACCTGGGCCGCACACACCTTGGGTACCCCCCAATGGTGGTAAATAGCCTCCACACCCAAGACTCATGCTGGCTGCTGGTAGTAGGGACTTCCACTAACTCATACTCTTTGTTTTCTTGATCCCCCTCTGCATCACCACGCCTTTTCCCCTCTCCATGCCCTTCAGATGAGGATCATGGTGGTGGTGGGGGGGGGTGGTGGTAGTGCTGAGGCAGCATCAGCAGCCATGAATGCCATAGCAGATGAGCAGCAGCACACCAAATGTAGCACACCGGAAACAGCAATGTAGGCAGTGCTCTGTCCTGGTCAGCCAAAAGCACAATGAGGAGCAGCAAAGGGGCGTAGCCTTTTATAGGTGTGCGCTCCACAGACAGTTGCCCGCTCTGTGGACACTGAGTCCCAGGCAGGGCTCAAAAAGTTACAAAAAGTCTCTAGATGGACATGGGCATGGTCTGGGAGCTCTGACAAGGTGGAAGTTTCAGCTTAAAAACACCCTGGATTAGGCAAAAATGCACCTTTAAACTGTCCGGGGGTAAGGCCAGTGTCCACGGGTAGGCCTGATGCTGAACTCGGGTGTGGTCACACCGTGGATAGGACGTCTGTCCATAGGACACCTATTGCGCGGAATGCAGTGTGCACATGTGCCTAGGTGTCCACAGGACAGGGGCGGACCACTGAACTAATTAAAAGTATGCCAAAACTTTACGGACATCTGCGGACAGGCGCAGTGTTCGTAGGGCACAGGGGATCGCAGGGCACAGGGGATTGGATGCGCACGCTCCTAGGTGTCCGCAGGGCAGGGGTGGGACCCCCGTACTATATAAAGGTGCATCATGACTTTGCAGACATGCCCAGACAGGTGCGCTGTTTGGGGACACCTCCATTTTGGTTACGGACAGCCCGGACAGGTTGTGCTGTCCACGGACTCCAAATGGGCCTTTAAAAAGAAAAACACCCACACACAGCAACAGTAAACACATAGAAATGTATTAACACACAGAAAAACACTCAATCAGGAAAGGGAAGGGGAAGCAGAATGGGAAACATATGTAGGGGATATGAGGGAATTGGGGTTTTCGACAGGCTGTTCATCAGGGGACGAAGGAATTGAGGTCTCATCATAACATTGTTGATTAAAGGAATTTGGTGGGGACGATTGGCTGGAACAGGGGGAAGGGGCACAGGTACAAGTGGGGCAGTGGTATCTAATATTGTCTGTAATATGCCTTTCCACCAATGTGAACATTTAGTGTTCAGCTGATCCATTTTTGCAGACAGACCTATTAGTTCATTTGCAACATTTGCATTTTGGGTCTGTCTGTGCCCATCTTCTTGCTCATTTGGTGGTAATTCTGGGCCACTTTCTTCATTTGCACTATGTACTGTTAAAAAAGAAAACCGTGTTTTAGTGACATGTAAAACAATTCACATTACTTTTCTTACTTTAATAATTGTACTGTGTACCATTAGAGTTAATTCCGTCACTCATTTCATCGTGGGGGACATTTTCCTCTAGCCACTCCAGGGTGCATGCCATTCCTGTTTAAAGAAAACAATACTTCTGTTTCTTACAACTCATGTACATACAACAAACTCTAATGTTACAGGAAGATATACAGGCCGATTCATGGAATCAACGTGCGCTGAAAAAACGGCGCACGCGTGCAAAAACGTGCGATTCGCAGTGAAATAGCGAACATCGCAGTGAAATAGCGAACATCGCAGTGCAAGTGCGATTATCGCAGTGCAAGTGCGATTATCGCACAGAAAACATGGCACATCTATTCATGGAAGTCCGTGCACGTGCGAAATGTGGGATGTGCGCTGAAAAAGTGCGCGGCGCACGCTGGCGCACAAGTCATTGAACGCCGTGCGATAAGGCCACAGCGAATTCGCACATAGCGCGGCGCACATAACAAAAGTAGGCGTAACACGGGGCGTCACACGCAGAATGGGGAACAACTCGTGAAAATGTGGGCGTCACGGGGGAAGTACAGGAGGCAAGTGCGCAGAACGCCCACACGCTCGCCTACAACACGTATTCATGGAATCGAATAGGGAGAAACAGCGCACGGCCAAAGACGCGCACAGGCCCATACATGTCCGCCACAAGAAAGCAGGCGGTAGCATCCCTGCGCAGGAAAAAAATGTGCGCCAAAGTCCTACACGCGCGAGAAGGCCCACACGCGATCGGGCCTGGGGGAGCATGTGCGTGTATTTCAGGGGTGCGCATGAAGTTCCACACGCGATTGGCCTGGGCGCGTGTATTTCAGGGGTGCGCGAGAAGCTTCTCACACGCGATTGGCCTGGGCGCGTGTATTTCAGGGGCTTGCAGGTCTTTTCATACGCGATCGGGCCTGGGGGAGCGGGGTACGTGTATTCCAGGGGCTCGCGGGTGTATTCATACGCGATCGGGCCTGGGGGAGCGGGGTACGTGTATTCCAGGGGCTTGCGGGTGTTTTTACACGCGATCGGGCCTGGGGGAGCGGGGTACGTGTAGTCCAGGGGCTCGCGGGTGTTTTTACACGCGATCGGGCCTGGGGGAGTGTGTGCGTGTATTCCAGGGGTTTGCGTGAAGTTTTTCACGCGATCGGGCCTGGGGGGGAGCGGGGTACCACTCACCATCTGCCTTGCGTGTAGAAGAACGCGTAGCCAACACCCGCTGTGAAGTAATAGCGTGTGAACCCCAACGGATGGAAAACACACGCACCGCACGAAAAGCACGTACAGAGCAGTGTAAAGGCACGCGGGATCTCCAAGCCCTGCCAGGGCAACGCCCGTGCGCGAAACGCCACAGACGCGCTTACGCTGTAAGGGCCTTTGGTCCAATGAAATCACGTACGCATGCTGACGCGCTTACGCGCTAAGCCCCTTTCCTCGAATTTCACACTGACGTGCAGGATTTTCACGTGCCAAATCACTCCGTATCAAGCTGGCCACGCGAAAACACACGGAAGACCACGCTCCTGCCCAGAAGGCCGAATCACTGCCCCCCAGTGCCCCGAGCAGCCTCCCACGTGCCATCTGCTGCTGCCTGCCTGCCTGCCTGCTGCCACCGTGCCCTGCCATTTGGTGCCTGCACATCAGCCATCTGCAGGGGTCCAGTTGCTGTGTCCACCCCTGCTGGAACAGAAGACTCGGATAACATTGCTCCACAGCCCAGCCACAGGACCCAGTTGCCCACCCACTCCTGCCCCTGGGGTTGCCATGTCGGGCACATCAACATCTGGCACCAGTGGCAACCCCCGGCCAGAGGGGCAGAGGGGCACCAGCTTCACTGCCACCGAAGTTGGTGTCCTGGTGGAGCAAGTCCTGGGGCAGTATGATGCCCTCTTCGGATCGTCCCGCGCCAAGAAGGAAGGACGGGAGAGGATTTGGGCCGACTGTGTGGTTGCCATCAACGCGGAGGGGGTGGCAACCCGCACCATCCAGAAGGTCAAGAAGCGCTGGGAGGACTTGAGGTCCAGGACCCTCATAAAGGGAGGGGGGCCGGGGCCACATGAGTTCCATCCAGATGAGGGTCCTGGAACGCGTACACCCAGCGCTCCACGCCCAGGTCCTTGAGAGGGAGACCCGTCTGGAGTTGAGTGGTAAGTGGCCAAGCATTGCTGTGTGAGACAGGGCATGTTGCAGTGTGCTGGTTGTCTGATACTTGCTTGCATGTGTGACATAGGCCATGTACGCATGTATGTGTGCAGGGACATCATGGTAATGCATGTGCGACCAGTAATGTGTGAACCGCACGGTTGTTGCATGTGTTTAAATGCAACATGGGGAGCCCTATGCAGATTGCACACATGAGAGCATGGCAGTCTCTGTTCCTGGACATGGGTGGGGGTGAGGGATGGGTGCTGATGCCAGGTACATATATGGTATCCATGTCTGTGTGCCTTACCTGCGTGTCTGTGACTTGTGAATGCCATGGATGCATGACACATGTCTGTGACAATTTACAGATTCACTGATGCAGCCTAGTCATCCTTGTATGCACTGTGATTGGGGTGTACGGGGCCAGATGGATGTGACTGAGGTGAAGTGTGTGCATGTGATAGGCATGACCCATGATGCATGTGAGTACCATTACATTGTATGTTTCGAGAGTCCATTGGACATGTATGGAAATGTCCATGGCATGCACCATGACTGTCACTGTGTGTGTTTTGCCTGGACTGACAGATGTGTTGTGGAGTGACATGATGGAAGTGTACTTTGACAGTGGCACTCATCTGCTATTGCTTCCTGTCTAGGGGACCATTGTACAGTACCCTGATGCTTGTGTTCTATGTCTCCCTTTATGCAGCGGCTAGTGAAGAAGAGGGCGGAGACGGCGCTGTGGAGCAAGGCGGCAGGGATGCCCCCACGGCTGCAGCGGAAGGGGTGGGTGAGCCCCCACAGGGGCCTGCTACGGCGGTAGACGGTGAGGAGCCATCCAGGTTGGTGGTTTCCACAGAGGAGGAGGAGGCCGCCACTGAGGCGCACATGGGGCCTGGTGGGGGCATCCCTGCTGGTGCAAGTGGTGCAGTCCAGGGGCAGGGGCAGGAGGCAGCACAGGTCACCGTGGAGGGGCCTGTGCATGTCGCTGTCCCTGACCCTGTGGGTGCACCACCATGCACCAGCAGGGATGCCCCGTCCCAGGCCCGTCCGCAGGTAGAGGGGATGTCCATGTCATCTGACTCCCCTCCACCTGCGGACGAGGGGACCCCTGGCCGTATGGAGAAGGTCCTGATTGGGGTCGCGATGTGCACGGCTGTGATTCGTGATGCCGTGCGTGCTTCCCAGGAGGAGCACGCACGTCATCACGAAGAGCACCGTGCCGACGTGGCCCAATTGGGATCGTCCATGTTCGGGGGTTTCCTGCATGTGTCGGCCAATCTGGCGGCCCTCTCCTCCTCTGTGGAGACTATACGCCAGTCGTTCTCCTTGCCGTCATCCGGCCCAGATGCCACCAGGGCCCCCTGTGGACCTGCCCTGACCAATGCAGCCAGCTCGGTGGGGATCCCATCCCTGCCACAGTCGGGAGTCAGAGGTCCAGCAGGGGTGGACACCACAGCAACTGGACCCCAGCAGATGGAGGATGTGACGGCATCATCGGGCAGGGCACGTGCACGACGGCGTCGGTGGTTTCCATCAGCCTGGAAGCCGTCATGCTGGCACAGGCAGTTGCATCGGAGGCAGCAGCAGGCTCAACGTGGGAGGCATCATGGCTCGGGGCCATCAACATTAGGGGTGCAGGCATCGGCCGGAGGGCAGGAGAACCCTGGAATGGGAGTGGCTTCCGTGTGGGAGCGGTTGTGCCAGCAGATAGGTGCGGAGCGGCAGCGGGCAGAGGAGGAACGGCTCACAATGGTCAGGGCGGAGGACTCCATGCGGAGGGCGCTGAAGCGGGCTGAGTGCCTCGAGGGTCTTCGCAGGGAGTTGGAGCTGGACACTGCATTATCCCTGCAGGACCTCGGGGCCAGGGAACATGCCCCCCTCCAAGCCATTGAACAGGAGTTCGATGATGCCCTGGCCCATGACAACAACCAGTGAGCCGTCGGACTAGCCCGCTGCCTTTGTATATAGTTATATAGTTAGTGTTAGGTTTCCTTTAATTTTTTTTTGTTATTTGGTTGCGATTGGACAATGCACCACATTTTTGTATATAGTTCAGTTTTTAGTTAGTTGTCATAGTTAGGTTTCATTTGGTTGGGCTCATGGACCCGGGATTATCTTGTTAATAGTTCTTCAATGGATTTTTTTATTTTTTGGATTTTTTTCATCGCCATGGAGCAATGGTTTTTGTTTATCATTTACACTTGGATTACTTTTCTGACTGTGACTTTGGACACCATTCATTTTGATTGTGCTGTGTGTTTTTGATTTTTTTCATGGACATTCATCTTCTTTTGGTTGTTTTGCTTTGTGGTTTTTCTCATTTCATTTCCATTCAAGTTGATTTTCAATACATTTTTATTTTCATCCTTCAATGTGTCGTATCATCTCATTGCTTTCATGCATGTCATGTTGGGTGTTTTAACATTCACTTGCAGCCATTGTGTGTGACAGACATGTGTTCATTTGCATTATTTACATTGGGTGTGTAACATGTAATTGCCTTTGATATGTGGGTGGATGTGATAGTTGGTTGGGCCTTTTGGCAGGGGAGGATGGCCATTACGGACATGATTGGGGATTGTTGGGACCCAGGTGCAGGGGGGCATGGATGGTAAATGGACAAGGGATGGTGGAGGGTGCCCCTTCACTGCTGGGGGGTAGGGGGTGGGGAACATGAGTTGGACATGGGTGGGGGCCTGCTGGCAGGTGCCCCACAGTGCTAGGGGGTGGGGGTGGTGGGGAACATGAGTTGGACATGGGTGGGGGCCTGCTGGCAGGTGCCCCGCAATGCTGGGGGTGGGGGTGGTGGGAGACATGGGTGGGGGCCTGGTGGAGGGTGCCCCTGCACTGCTGGGGGGTGGGGGTGGTGGGGAACATGAGTTGGACATGGGTGGGGGCCTGCTGGCAGGTGCCCCGCAATTCTGGGGGTGGGGGTGCAAGGGGACATGAGTTGGTGATCATTAGTGCAAGGAGACATGTGCCTTTGCTGGGGGGCATGCCCATGTTGGTTGGGCTGCCTGCGGGACATGACCAGGGATGCAGGGTAGTCCCCTGTGGTGTGGGCTGCCTGCAGGGGCTGTGGAGGGTGTACAGGGAACACCTGGGAGGACCCACACTGGCAAATCACATGTAGGACTCCCCGGCACCCCTGAAATACACGTACCCTGCTGAAATCGCGTGTAAAACTTTCCGTGCACCCCTGGTATACACGCACACGCTCCCCCAGGCCAGATCACGTGTGAAACTTTGCGCGCACCCCTGAAATACCCACACGCAGCCCAATCGCGTGTGAAACTTCCCGCGCACCCCTGGAATACCCGCACGCAGCACAATCGCGTGTGGAACTTCGCGCGCACCCCTGAAATACCCGTACCCAGGCCATTCGCGTGTAGAGCTTCTCGCGCACCCCTGGAATACACGCACCCAAGCCATTCACGTGTAGAACTTCTTGCGCACCCCTGGAATACACGCACCCAGGCCAGTCGCGTGTAGGACTTCTCGCGCACCCCTGGAATACACGCACCCAGGCCATTCGCGTGTAGGACTTCTCACGCACCCCTGAAATACACGCGCCCAGGCCAATCGCGTGTGGAACTTCTCGCGCACCCCTGAAATACACGCACACGCTCCCCCAGGCCCGATCGCGTGTGAAACCACCCGCGAGCCCCTGTAATACACGCGCCCAGCCCAATCGCGTGTGGAACTTCCCGCGCACCCCTGAAATACACGCACGCAGCCCAATCGCGTGTGGAACTTCCCGCGCACCCCTGAAATACACGCGCCCAGGGCAATCGCGTGTGAAACTTCCCGCGCACCCCTGAAATACACACACGCAGCCCAATCGCGTGTGAAACTTCCCGCGCACCCCTGAAATACACGCGCCCAGGGCAATCGCGTGTGAAACTTCCCACGCACCCCTGAAATACACGCACGCAGCCCAATCGCGTGTGAAACTTCCCACGCACCCCTGAAATACACGCACGCAGCCCAATCGCATGTGGAACTTCCCACGCACCCCTGAAATACACGCACGCAGCTCAATCGCGTGTGGAACTTCCCGCGCACCCCTGAAATACACGCGCCCAGGGCAATCGCGTGTGGAACTTCCCGTGCACCCCTGAAATACACGCACCCAGGCCATTCACGTGTAGAACTTCCTGCGCACCCCTGAAATACACGCACGCAGCCCAATCGCATGTGGAACTTCCCGCGCACCCCTGAAATACACGCGCCCAGGGCAATCGCGTGTGGAACTTCCCGTGCACCCCTGAAATACACGCACCCAGGCCATTCACGTGTAGAACTTCCTGCGCACCCCTGAAATACACGCACGCAGCCCAATCGCATGTGGAACTTCCCGCGCACCCCTGAAATACACGCGGCCAGGGCAATCGCGTGTGGAACTTTCCGCGCACCCCTGGAATACACGCACCCATGGCATTCGCGTGTAGAACTTCTCGCGCACCCCTGGAATACACGCACCCAGGCCATTCGCGTGTAGAACTTCTCGCGCACCCCTGGAATACACGCACCCAGGCCATTCGCGTGTAGGACTTCTCGCGCACCCCTGAAATACACGCACACGCTCCCCCTGGCCCGATCGCGTGTGAATCTTCTCGCGCACGCGTGTTCCTGACACCCGTAATACGCGTTCCCCGCTTTTTCCAGTCCGGTAAACTGGTACAGTGTTGGCGCGGCCCTTTGCGATGGTTTTGCGATCTTGATGGCTTTTCCTTGCGCGAGGGCATTCTTGGGGGCGTAACTGGCGCTGCTGCAGGTTCGCTGCGCCACTCTGCGCAACGTCTGCTTTTGGAGGCGAGAATCCATGAATACGCTGTGCGCAGGAATTGGTTTTATCGCACGCGGCTGGCGCAGACATTCGCACGGGCACGCTGTGCGCCAGCCGCGTGCAACACTTTTGAGAGGAATTACATGAATCGGCCTGATAAAGTGTACTTACTACTTTTTGTCTGGGTTTCTTCTTAGTAGGTTGGACTTGATTCTAAGAGTTGCTTCTGACTCTGTAAGAAAGGCTGCACTGAGGAAATATTGTTAGATGCACAGGTCACTTTTGTGCTTGGTGCATTCCATTAT